>NC_134267.1:212365206-212965206 GCF_031893055.1 Leptodactylus fuscus | reverse complement strand
GTAGGACCTACAGTGATCAGCTGTAAGGTCCTACCGTAAAAGGTTGTGCACGTGTATAACATCTATGACCAAACATGAAATACGGCATGTAATATTGCCTGGCTCAGGAAGATGTACGCCGGCACACCAGTCACAGAAGAAATTGTGAATTTTTTTTTTTTTTTTTAACAAGCTAGGGAAAAATTGAACTCCAATGTCCGACATACAGTACGTTGAACGAATCCTTAAGAATGTTATTCAGCAATTTCTGGCATAGACTACTTAACTGCCTTTTCTTGCCGCGGTGTGCGGGTGGAGGGATGAATCACTATATTTTTTATTTAGCAGTCTGGAGAAGCTGGGTGGGAACAGGATCAGCGGCCAAATACGTTATTACCTGTGAAAGGGGTTTTCCATGGGGATAATTTTCTTTAAAATAAAGGCCAAAATATGTTATAAAAAAAGAATAAGGAGTAATTACCTCATTGGTCCCTCCGCATTGGCCGGGCCTCACTCCTCAACACTTTGTTGTTCCTGCATCGACGTGCCCGACCTGGCTCTGAATGCCCGCTCGGCCGGTTAACGGCTACAATGACTACAGAGAACCAAGTCATATTGGAACCGTTCCAACAGGTCAGAGAAGTAAGTACTACTTACTATTTATTTTCAACATATTTTGCCCCATTTTTTAAGAAAATGATTCCCCTGGAAAACCCTTTCAACTAGTTATCCCCATTAATCTACGTCATGACGTGGCAGAACCCAGAAAACAGCTTAAAGGGGTTATCCAGGGTTAGAAGAACATGGCTACTTTCTTCCCCAAATAGCGTTGCACCTGTCCATAGGCTTTGCTTGGTATCAGTAGTGATAAGCTGGACAGGTGTGGTGCTTTTTCTGGAATAAAGGAGCCATTGTTTTTCAGTCCTGTACATCACCTTTAGGCGAAGGGTAAGTTCACATGGGGGTATTTTGGATCGGAATCTGAGGTGGAGGCCGCCTCAGGTTCCGGTCCAAAACGGCTAGCCGAAACTGAAACCTGGTGCACTGCACCAGCATCCAGTCGCGCACTCCGCTCCGGATTAGGCCCAATGAATGGGCCTAGTTTGAAAGAGGGTGTGTCTTCAGGCCGAATCGCGAGGCGAAACGGTCTGAAGGATGAGCATGTCGCTTCTTTGTCCAGGAGCCGAAACAAGGTGGCTCCCGGGAAAAAACTCCTGAGCGGCTCCCATGATTTCAATGGGAGCCGTCTTTTTGGTCAGGATATTGAGGATACAGACTCAAAATCCTGATCAAAATACCCCATATGAACTTGGCCTTAGACTAGGGCCTCACTGGGTCGGGGGAGAAACCGCAGCGGCAACGCAACGATTTTGGAAATCACAGCATGTCCACTGCACATATTTTTCTGCAAGGTGTAGATGGGATTCCGTTTTTTTACTGCGTCAAAAACTGCAGGGCTTACTTCATGTAGGACCCCGGCCTTAAAGAGTCACTGCTGATTTTTTTTTTTTTTTGTATTTTAATAATTTGGTACCATTAATGATTATATTACAACCATTCACCATATGGAGCCAGAAAGGGTCATCGCTATGACCGGCTTTAGACTGAGTTGTTAGATATGTTTTTTTTTTTTTTTTTTTCTGGGAATCCATATTGGACATGATGTGCAAGCTCTGTACAATGTGAAATATTTGAGAACAATCCAAAAAGTGACAAATCGATCATGAACGTCTCCTCAGACGCTTCAAGTAACCGGCGAAGCACTTGGTTGCGCGTCTTCCTCGTTGTAAGCCCATATCTGCTGTCCATGTTGTTTAATACGAGGGTCTTCAGACATAACCTTTTACTAATGTGTCACAAGTCTTCTGACAGAAAAGCTTCTGTCGCTGCCAAGATTGTGTCTGTGGAGGAGCTGTGAGCCAACTTCCTCTGCCCCCAGACTTCACAGCAGTGATCTGTTCCCAGGCCCGGCCTTCTCCTCCCTGCGATTCCGTCAGCACAGATGACACTTCGCTCCTTGTCACAGCTGCCTGCTCCGTCTTTATCCATGTCCTGCTATCTGAGCCTGGAATATCCCTTACAAGAACTTTCTTCACTTCTCACACTCTGTCGCTGTCTCGTTCTTTAATAAGTAAGAGATAAAGACGTCTTTGGATCCCTTTTCCGTGAATTTCTAAGTGGAGAACTATATTTTGTTTGTGGGTTTGTACTCCTTTTTTGTTTCCTTAAAGGAACACTCCATACAAAACTGATAGCTGTGTAATGTCTAGTGCAGGCCCCTAGGGGGTGGGGTATGACACAAGGATTCGAAGATCACCAAAAGAGGTTCCTCGTGTCGGACACCGCCTGCTTTGGCCCTTCATTGTGTATAACATAATGTATGGGTTTTGTGTGGTCTGTTCCTTTAAGTGGGCTACCAGTCAAGCAAATTTTCTGATTATGTTAAGGCTCGATCACACGGGGCAAGAGGGGGCAGATTCTGACGCCGAATCTAGCTCAGAATCCGCCCCTCACAATGGAGGTCTATGTACACCACTAGATTTCTTCTTTCCATGAGCGGTATGTTTCGGCTCACGGAAAAAAGAAACGAACTGCCCTTTTTTCAGGCGGATTCCGCGGCTGAGTCAGCCCCGGCGTCCACCTTGCGACAGCACCTTCCGGCCTAGGCCTATTCATTTGAGCCTACTCCGGAGGGGGAAGATGCGACTGTCGGAAGCCGAGACAGTCGTGGAAGGCGCATTTTGGTCCAATTCTGATGCGTCAGAATCAGGACCAAAATGCGCGGGGATAATCTCCGCGTGAACTAGCCCTCATAGTGGCCAGTTGCTGTTAATGGTCAGGAAATCTGACACACACACATATATATATATTAAAAGCCCCATTCACTCACCAGAATTTACTGCTGATTTCCCCAGATTCTACCTTTATTCTGCCTTCGACTTGAAAACAATAGAGAAGAATCTACTGCAGAATTTGGGGCAGAATCCGTCCCAAATTAGAGGCAAATTTTGCCATGCAAGACGCTGAAAGAATAAAATTGTCCCTGCTAACATTGTTGTGCCATTGCCTGCCATGTCTATCAGCTGCCATTAGGTTCCCAGGTGACTGTATTGTAAGATGTAGGTGTATTTAGGTTGTGTTTTCGGCCAGGGATACACAGTGATTCCTGACGCTCGATAGGGGCAAGTCGCGGTCTACAGCAATATTCTGGTCATTATCTAAGATCGGGCTGTAGGTCTCAAAGACATCTTAAAGTCTACTCCTTGTGCCTGCAGTATCATATGCAGAAAAAAAATGGTGTCTTGTAGCATTGCAGGCCGTACGTGGTACATGTTATTATCTATAATAAGGATTTTTGTCAACTTTTGTGCTGCCAGATGATTGACATGCTCTGTGCGCGGCCCTGTAGCGTATTACTTTTTGCACCTTGGCCTCTTTCCATTAACTTCCATAGAAATAAACAGAAATATAAACCCTTAGAAATAAGAACCTTTTGGCACATATGACTGGCAGAGACTGGTAAAAGCAAGACGACCCAATCAATAATGATTAAAATGACTGAGATTGAAGCTTGGCTATAACTGCGTAGCCACAGAGGGAAGTATTACATTAAATATGTATGCCCGCGCTTCATCTTAATGCTTCTATACTGCAGCCACATTGATCAATCCGAGGTATTGCGGTGGAAGGTTTTCATCTGACAGGATGATGAATTGAGCTGTACATAAAGTCAAGTGACGGATCATCTCGGTGAACTTTTAGTTAAATTATAGGGAACTACATTAATAGCAATTCCCTAATGTATACGTGTTATCTGTAGTGCTGGAGAACTCAAATTCCCCCTGACTGTTCTTCCTGTCATCACCCCTAGGATACAGATGCCGGTAGGAGTGTGCAGGAATGTTTTATCTGCCAATTTTATGCGCACGTGAAATGTGAATATAGCTTTACTCTAGGTTCACAACAGTGTTTGGGTTTCTGTTCTTCAGCTCCACTTGGGGACGCAAAGAACAGAAGCCCAATCTGCTTAAGACTATTTTGCGGCCACAAAATCACGGGCGCAAAATAAAGCGGCGTATATGCTCCTAACTCCCATTGAAATGAATGGGAGCGTTTTGAGCGCGTCGTCTGCCGGCACGTGTATACGTGTCAGATTGTGCTCCACGTTACATCGTGTGAACGCACCCTAAGGCCGCACGGAACATCCTGCAGCAATAAAGCGCTACGGGAAAAAAACTTGTTGTGAACGCATCATGGTTCTTCCCGCAGCGCTTTAAACAGAAAGTCCAGAAAGTTCTGTTACAATTATACCTATGGGTAAACCGCCGGCGTTTGCGTAGATATAATTGACATGCTGCAATTTCCAAAACTACGCCGGTTCTGGTAATCGTGGTGTGCCTGCATGGTGGTTTTTACTGCAAAGTGGGCATGGGAATCGTTGCCTGTACGGTAAAACGCCGTGATTTTTCCCGCGGCGTTTCCATCCTGTGGGTCCCCGACCTAAAAAGCGGTTATAATGGGGTCTGCCGGGTTTCAGCCCGAAAATTGCGGAGAGAAAAGTACTGCTTGAAAATTGATTCGGGCATGGAATCCAGGCAAACCCAGCTTTAGAAAGCCGAATGGAAAAATTAATAAATCTGTGACAAAAACCTGTTTATTGTCTGGATTTTGGCATTAGGAGAGACTTCACAAATATGGCGTATGTGCCATTGCCGTTACAATGTCTCAGTTTTCCTCCTAGTGTTTAATCTGCTATTGGCCTAGTAAGTGTTTGCCATACAGGAATGATACGTGCAATGTTGGGGGTGATTGTCCATATCAAATAAATGAAAGGATGGCTGGATCGATAGCTATCATGGGAGCGTTTGCTGTGAGTAACTCCATGGCTTCTGCAGACGCTCTTGCCTAATCCTTGATACTTTTAGCTCGTTCTGGTGTCTTTCCTGTTTTTGATGTCACAGTCTGCACAAGGCTCTGTGATCTCACAATGAAGGCATTTGGAGAAAAAGATAAACAGAGGGTAACGTGTATGAGAGAGGATCATGGGATTGACTGAGAAGTGATTGTCTCTCCTGAGCGGCAGGAAAAGGCCACACCTCAGCCAGAAATGTCCCTGGGAGCTATAGCCGGGCGGCCTGACTTTTCTGTACGCTGCCCTCATCCTCCCTCGTGTTACACTGCCATTCCTTAAAAACTTTGCCTCAAAAATTTACACTTTTGTAACTGCTGTAAGAGGAAAATCCTGAAAAACTAACAGTGAAAAAAATTCTATGAGGCTGAAGCCCCACATTGCGGAAACGCAGCTTTTTTTGTTGCGGTTTTTTGAGCCAAAGCCAGGAGTGGATTGAGCAGAAGGCAGAAGTATAAGAAGCTTCCTATAGATTTCCGATTTCTTTTGTAGCCATTCTTGGCTTAGTCTAAAAAAAACGCTACAAAATCTGCAACAAAAAAAGCCGCGTTTCCGCAACATGGGGCCTTAGCCTAAAGGGGTAAAAACCTGACCTCTCCCTGTTTACCCCATGGCAGATATATGGGGTCTGGCTGTCAGTCCCATAAATTCTAGGTTATTGCCACGCTTATAATTTTTATCACTCGTAATCGTGACCAATCCAACGATAACTCATGTAGAAATACCCGACGTTTACGATATTATAGGTGTTTCCCTCATGACGGCCAATAGGGTCATAAAACCATTCAAAAATGGCCGTCTCTAGTACAACCCTGGTGTTTCAGGTGTTCACTTCTCCTGTGTTTAATCTTCAATGGATTACAGTAGTTAAAAAGTTAATAGGGTTAACGTGAGATAAGTCCCCCGGTCCAGTCAGGCGGCTTCTCCTTTAAATTAACCGTTTCCAAATCACATTAAGTGGCGCTGAGCTTGGATTGTCAGGTTTGCGCTCCGATGTCTCTATGGCAGCAGCTTTGTCTTATCAGTGTTGTCGGTGCGGGCACATAAAATACCTGTCAGTGACGTCCGGTCACAGGCTGACTGTTTATTACGCTGTAGCTGCTGGCATGTGGACAGGCCTCGCGAAGCTTTGCACTTGGCGTTTAGCAACAAATAAACACACAACAGGGCCAGTTTCTACATCGCGGACATGGAATCCATTAGCTCACTTGTCATTATTAAGTTGAGGATCCTTACCCGTTTGTGTAAGGGACAACATATGTGTTGGTTATTTTAATACGGAACTATGGCGAGATGTTGTATCATGGGTTTAACTCCTTAATGACCACATTTTGAGATTTTTAATTTTTTTTTTCGAACATCATGAAATGATATGCCGTCTATACGACCTTCCTATAATAATGCCGCACATCTCTTGTCTCACGGATGTCAAGACTCGTGTACACAGGAAAAAAGTTTGATCTTTTTCGTATGTCCTGACTGATGCTATCTGCGCCTGAATACTCAAAAGGCTTTGACCCTTAATAAATCGGCTACATGTCCAGGTTGGACTATTTTTGGTGGCCATTTTGAATCAATTTTTCGCAGCGGTAGGCGTCAACCTTCAGCACTCCAGCTGTTGTAAGGGCTCGTTCACATGGGGCAAGAGGGGGCGGATTCTGACGCCGAATCCTCCTCAGAATCCGCCTCTCACAATGGAGGTCTATGTAGGCCGCTAGCGTTTTTTTTTTCCGTGAGCGGTATGTTCTGGCTCATGGTAAAAAGAAGCGAGCTGCCCTTTCTTCAGGCAGATTCTGCGGCTGATTCGACCCCTCTGTCCGCCCCATTCATTCGGGCCTACTCCGGAGTGGGAAGTGACAGTCGCGGCAGGCGCATCTTGGTCCTATTCTGACGCGGCTTCCTGCATCAAAATCAGGACCAAAATAAGTGTTCCCGAGCTCTGTGTCACCCAAAATCATCATTGTAATAGGCACTTTTGGAAATTTTGAGTTTTTTTCCTTACCAAAAAAATAAATAAATCTTGCCAAAAACATCCTCAAACCCCAGTTGTCAAAGGGTTAAACGGCGCTTGCAGCCGAATACTTGTAGGCAGTTGTGTCACACCTTGTTTATACATATATATGTAGGGTGTCGCTTGTCACGCAGGCAATCGCTTGAATTTTTCGACGGGTGATCTAAAGGAAAAATACAGTCAGTCTAGAGATCCTAGACGGATTTACCGGCGAGCTCTGTGCGGTTTGCGACGTTCCCATCTGTTAATCTCTGTCAGTTTTTGGATCCTGACAGGGGCCGGGGGATTAGAGATCAGAGCTGACGACACCGTCGTGAAACAGCCAGTCTTTCCGTTGGGTGGGTCTGCTGTGCCTGGCAGGCCAAAGTCTGCGCGGTCTGGGCTTCACTCCCAGCAGCACTCGCACAAATTCACCAGGAAAACTTTGACCGGTGGCCAGAAAGAAAGGGTTATAAATAGCTGCACCAGCCTGAAGAATTTGTTGAAGTCCCTGCATATTTTACAGTCTAACACTCGGCTGTCATGTTGGTACTAGCACAGCCCTGTCCGCAGACTCTTGTTAAACATGTTTGCTTTGAGTTTCCCTTTACGGTGTATCTTCCCAATTTCGCCCAATTTTGCGCAGTGATATGGATTTCGGACATCAGACCAACTTTGATAAAAACCTGAAAGCTGAACATTATACAATAGTTAACTGGTGCAAATGATGTGAAATCTGCGCCAGGCACAAGTTGATGTAGATTCCAGTACAGTCGCACAGGCCAGCAAAATCGCGGTGCACCTAATAATAATACGTTTTATTTATTTACCACCAACATATTCTGCAGCGCTGTACAATTTATACTCAAATCAGATGAGTCTTCCACTGGTGTCGGGGTAATGAAGACGGGCGTTCAACATGCCAGTCTTCAGAACTACGCCCCTACTAACCCTGTACCTTTCCCATGACAGAAAATAATCAGTGATAGGTTTCTTGTTTCACTGCCATCAAACAACCCTTCATCTCAGACCCCTGAACCACTCTTGAGTGATATATTGGGGGGTGCTTGGGAAGACTGGCATATTCAGTGCTCTAATATGATGTGAACAGGGCCTTACTTTTTAGGCCTCGTTCACATGGGGCACGGGACCGCGTATTTTGGTCCTGATTCTGATGCGAAAGCCGCATCAGAATAGGACCAAAATGCGACTTTTGCGGTTTCCTGCTCCTGAGTAGGCCCAAATGAATAGGCCTAGTCTGGAGGGTGCTGGCGCGAGGCGGACGCCGGGGCTGAATCAGCCGCAGAATCCGCCTGAAGAATAGGACAGTTTTTCTTTTTTCCGTGAGCTGGACCATACCGCTTACGGAAAAAAGAAAGCTAGCGGTCTACATAGACCTCCATTGTGAGGGGACAGATTCTGAGGTGGATTCGGCGTCAGAATCCGTCCCTCTTGCCCCGTGTGAACGAGCCCTTACTGCTCTGCAGGAATCCAGGAGCGCAGGATGAATGTTGGAGTATTGAGAGATCATTGTATTTACATTGCGAGGGATGTTGTCATGTCTCAGCTATGAGGACCATTCCTGAGATTTCTCCTTCATGACATCAGAAGGGGGTCTCTGTAAAAAGTTGGCTCAGATGGCACCATCTGTATATAATTTAAAGTGGATGCCATAAAACTGCTAAATTGTCCTATTTTTAGTTGTATGTACATACTGTGTATGTGTTGTATATGTGCGGTATATGTGTTGTATATGTATTGTATATGTGCAGGATATGTGTTGTATATGTGCGGTATATGTGTTGTGTATGTATTGTATATGTACTGTATTTGTGCGGTATATGTGTTGTGTATGTGTGTTATGTGTATTGTACTGTATATGTACATCCATCCACTACCTACACACAGTCTATAGTAAAGATGCCGTAGACTGATGAATCAGTGTTTCTAGAGCAGGAATGTGTGCATGACACCCATATGACGTACACAAGGACTGCTGCGCCCCCACGTATAGATGGCCCTTTATTTTCTCCTATAGTACGGCACTGTTGTACTAGCAGGATGAATGAATGGCCTGCCAGTAAGAGTTGTATGTCCTATATCCGACTCGTATGAATTCTCGAGTATGTTCCTCCTGTTTCTGTATTGAAAGACCTCTATTGTTTCGTGTTATCATAAGTGGACGTTTGAGGACATACAGGGCTAGATAAAGTACTGTACACTTCGAGAACAGGTTTAACCCTTCCGGGTGCCGCCCCGAAAGTTCAGTTCTAATATTGAATTTATGAGTGCAATGACTGTGATGGTTCAGTTATAAGGTTAAAGTGGTTTCCGGGACTATGACATTCATTGCTATGAGCCCTTCACTACTTGCCATGCACAGCGCCATACATTGTATAGTGGCTGCACTTGGTATTACAACTTGACCCTATTCATTTGAATGGGACTGAGCTGCATCGTGGCCAACATGATCAATAGATGTGACCTCTAGAACTCAAAGGGTACATTCACACTGAGGAAATTTTTCCTACCTGAAAAATTTTGATTCAGGAATTTTACAGCTGAAATTTTTTTTTTTTTTTTTGCTTGACCAAATTCCATGACAGAATTTGCCAATTTCTCCCAGTGTGTATAAGTTGGCCCAGAATGTCCTCCGTGGATTATCTTTAAATTGCTTGGCGGATTTTCCTAATGCTAATCTGGACTGTGCGGACATGCCCTAGAGGTATTATTTTTTTGGCAAATGTTTTTTTTTATTATTATTATTTCTTATACAGTATCTCATTGCAGTTTGGAATTCTTAGGCTTAGTTCACATGGGGGAAGGGGGGGCAGTGGGGCGGATTTTAGCACCGAGAGTGACGCGGGGAGCCACGTCACTCTCAGGTCAAAACCCGCCTGCCACGACTGTCGCTGTTGCGGCTTCCGCCTCCGGAGTTGGCTCAAATGAATGGAACGACTCCAGAGGTTGCTGCCGCCAGGCGGGCACCGCGGCTCCACGAGCTGCGGAATCCCCTGAAGAAAGGGCAACTCACGTCTTTTTTCTGCTAGCGGTATGTTGCCGCTAGTGGAAAAAAGAAGTGACCATTGTGAGGGGGCGGATTATGAGGTGGATTACACGCCATAATCTGCCCCCTCTGTGCCCATGTGAACGGGCCCTTAGTGGTCAGTATCTGCAGAATATTTCTGTATCTACAGCGGGAGTGGAGAATGCTGTTTTTATGCTAGGTTCACACTAGTGTTCGGTTCTCCATCATTAGGATCCTCATGGGGACCCGAAAGACGGAGACCCTGTCCGCTTATCAAGCGGTTAAGGGCGGACCCCGTAAACTATAATGGGGTCCACCAGATTATTGCCGAGACGGCAGAGAGAAAAGTCCTCCTTTCAGTCACTTTTTTCACACATTTACTATCTGACCTTGGCTGCAGCCATTTACGAAGGAGTCTGAGCAGGAATCGGAGTTGGTGTTTGGTCCTCTGGCCCCTCAGCCCTGTCTGTGGCTTTGTTGATTCCCTTTTCACCCACTGGTTAGAGTCCATCTCCTTTCTCCTCCAGGAACCTTAGAGATGTGCTAACCTCTTACATATAATTCTTTAGAGTTTCCATGGCTTCTCCTGGCCGGTGTTGATAGACCCTCGGGAGCTATGCTTGGGATTGTAGACGTCTTTGATATAAGAGAGGATAAGCTCATTGCAGCTGGGACACTCGGAGTGTTTCTTCTCCTTGTGAAGAGCCCGATTAACATTCTGCCGAGCCTCTGCGCACTTCAAATGATGCTTTTATTTTTATTTGACTGGAAAATGAGAACTTTGTTTCCCCTGACCTGCTTCTGTCACTTGTAGAAGTGGCCGGCTATTGAGAGGGGAGCAGCTGTCAGTGGAGAACAGACTAGATCGTGACAGGCATGGCTTCCCGCAAAGGAGCCCTGCGAGGAGCTAATTTTGTCCTCTTGTGGTTTATTTTCTCTTCTTCCTCGCCGCGTGGTTCCTTGTCACTGTCACTAAGGTGGTGTAGACAACCCAAGATCCATCAGGACAAGCTAGTTGGAAAAAAAAAAAAAATTCTAAGGAAATGGTAATTTCATCAATAAAAAGCAACCCAAAAAGTTTGATCCTCCTAATTTTGAGACACATTGATGATCTGGTTGTCCGGAGTCCTGGACTATAGTCATTGGTCCTCTGCTTCTTCCAACGTAGGGGATGTCAATTCGTGAAGGTCCAAGAGCTGTGACCACACCAGTGATGAGTAAATTGAAGTATGTCCTTGGAGCCAGTTCTTTACCACTATTATCTGGCATGAGATGTTCCTTGGCTTCGTAAATGAAGTAGAGTCATTCACGATTTTTTGGTGGAGCTGGCAGTCAGATTTTACTACCAAAAATACATAAGCACTTAGGAAGCAAGTGATATTTCTTTGGGTTGTGTCTTGGTCAGACATAAGTATTCAGCTTTAAAGTAACTTTGCAGCCCTCCTCCGTCTCCAGCCTCCATCGCAGAAAAATCCTGCAAGGCGGACCCCACTATAGTCAATGGAATCCGCCAGTCTCCATGGGTAACTGATGTTTTAGCGGGCTGGTCCCAAACAACAGAGGCCACGATGTGTGTCAGGCTCGTTCCCTTTATCATTTATGTTCATATATGTGAATTTTCTGATGCCCTTAGGGCTAGTTCACATGGGGACAAGGAAGCGGATTTTTACAGCGAATTTCGCCTCAAAATCCGCCTCCATATAATGGTGGTCTATGTAGAGGGCTAACATATATATATATTTTTTTTTTTTACTCTAGCGTTTTTTTCCCACTAGGCGAAAAATGAAGCGTCATGACTAGAGATGAGCGAGTACTGTTCGGATCAGCCGATCCGAACAGCACGCTCCATAGAAATGAATGGATGCACCTTGTACTTCCGCTTTGACGGCGGCCGGCCTCTTAACCCCCCGCGTGCCGGCTACGTCCATTCATTTCTATGGAGCGTGCTGTTCACACCGGCTGATCCGAACAGTACTCGCTCATCTCTAGTCATGACCTTTCTTCAGGCATTTTCCGCCTGAAGAGAGCAATAGAAGTGAATGGAAAGCGAAAAACGCACTTTTTTCTGCGCTTTTTTTTTTTTTTTTGCATAAAAACGCATTGCGATTTTATCCAAAAAAACGCGCGGAAAAAAAAGTGACACGTTTTTTGCGGCCCATTCTCTTTACAAGAAGGAAGCAAAAGCGCAGCAAGCGCAGCACAAAAAGCGCAGAAAGGTCAAAAAAACGCTTCCTAATTAGGAAGCGTTTTTTCCGGTACCAAAAAAAGCCATACGTAATTTACGTGTGAACTAGCACTAAGTTTTTTCACTGGTGGTTAAATATACAGTATTTTGCTAAAGTTTAAAAAAAAAAAAAAAAAATACTAAGAGTGCCTTCAAAATGAAATTGATAATAGTTTATTTTTGTCAATTAACATGAAGTGAATGATGAAAAGAGAAATATAAATCCCATCAATATTTGGTGTGACCTTTGCTCTTTGGAGGAGGAGTCCTGGAAGTGATGGTACGGCCCCCGCAGAGCCCTGATCTCCACATCATCCAGTCTGTCTTGGATTACATGACGAGATAGAAGGATTGGAGCGAGACTACACCCACAGAAGATCTGTGCTTAGTTTTCCAAGATGGCGGGAACAACCTCCCTGCCAAGTTCCTTCAAAAACTGTCTGAAAGTACCGAGAAGAACTGATGGAAGGCAAAGGGCAAAGGTCACACCAAATATTGATGGGATTTACCGTTTTCTTTTTTTTTTTCAATTCACTACTATCACTTCTATTTCTGAAAGCATTGTTACTGTGCAGCATTATTGCCTAAAACTTTTGCACAGTGCTTGTGTGTGCTTCATAGTAACTCTCCTCTTGGTGTCTTTCTGGTGAGCCTTTGAAAAAACTTTATTTATAAACAGCAGCCAATTAGAAGTGCAGGACAGCAGCCTGAGCCAATGATGATGAGGGGGTGTGTCTTAAACTATCCCAGACCACCTGTGGGTGCTGTAGCCAAGCTGTAGTCACAGATTTTGGCTCTTCTGTAATGGAGGTGAACTAAAAAGCAACGAAGGAGCCAAATTTCAGGATGGTAAATAGCAGGTCGTCTTCCTCTGTAGCTACTGACTTGCTTATAACTTTTCAGCTTGCGACTAGACAGTCCCTTTAAGTCTAGTTACAGTCTTAGGTTTAGCCATGTGAATAAGGTAGGAGCTGGTGTAGGCTACCGAACCCCTAATAAGTGTTCATGGTACTTGAAGAAAACTTGTTACCGTAGGCTTATTTTAGAGTGAACTTTTTACTGTGCGTTTTACTTGACTCCTCAACATATCTTTGGAATGAGAAGTTAGTCCAGCCACTTATTTGGAGATGGAGTGCTTCCCTTTTTTTCTATAAGAATATGGCCACCTCACTTCTTCTGAATCTCTTAGAAGGTCACAGCTGAGGGGGCACAGGTGGTAAATTGTTAGGTAGCACCTCCTACTGGCAGTTTTTGAGCACTGTTGAGTGGGTGCTACCATGACCTCAGCATTATTGGCTTGACCTAATGACTATGTTGGTGACAGTCTTCTTTTGCAGGGTTATGACTTAGGGATGGGGGTGGACAGGTGTCCGGTGCGCTTGGGTCCTTTTTAGACTGCAGATTCCTCTGATGTGTCGGGATCCTCTACTGTTGCGCCATGAATTATATTTAGTTATGAGTCAAGCAATGAGCGACTAAATACATGTAATGAACTGATGTAATGCATCACGCCGGGAGGAGGAGGAGAATGAGCAGGGTTTTCCAGCATAAATAACCTGGCAGCACATGGCGTTACCAGGTCTCTTCATTGCCCATGGGTAAACACGTTGACCGCTCAGCTCATGCCATTGTAACATTCAGATAAGCGCTTATGTGAAAACAACAAATATGGCCGATTTTGTGACCTATTCATGAGATCAGACAGTACCCCAAACCTTTCTTTTGTGCATTTTTTTTTTTTTGGCACAGAAACTTGACTTGCGCAAAAGTTTGTCCCTTTTTCTTGCCTTGTATGACAAATCTCCCCCAATCATTATAGATGTATATATTTCCAAGAGGAATAACAGAGGAACGGAACAACAGTGAATTCTAAGAAAAGATAATTTTTAATTGTAAATGTAAGTATTTACTAAAACTCACATGTCAGGAGAGACAAGACATTCTCTTTAAAGAGGAGCGTTCACGTTTGCTGGCTCTGGTGGTAGTATATACCACTAGAAAGCTGACACTGCGCTGAATTCAGTCAGGTTTGGCGGTATGTGCACCGGTGGAGGAGCTACTGGTGCTGTACGTGCACCGGTGGAGGAGCTACTGGTGCTGTACGTGCACCGGTGGAGGAGCTACTGGTGCTGTACGTGCACCGGTGGAGGAGCTACTGGTGCTGTACGTGCACCGGTGGAGGAGCTACTGGTGCTGTACGTGCACCGGTGGAGGAGCTACTGGTGCTGTACGTGCACCGGTGGAGGAGCTACTGGTGCTGTACGTGCACCGGTGGAGGAGCTACTGGTGCTGTACGTGCACCGGTGGAGGAGCTACTGGTGCTGTACGTGCACCGGTGGAGGAGCTACTGGTGCTGTACGTGCACCGGTGGAGGAGCTACTGGTGCTGTACGTGCACCGGTGGAGGAGCTACTGGTGCTGTACGTGCACCGGTGGAGGAGCTACTGGTGCTGTACGTGCACCGGTGGAGGAGCTACTGGTGCTGTACGTGCACCGGTGGAGGAGCTACTGGTGCTGTACGTGCACCGGTGGAGGAGCTACTGGTGCTGTACGTGCACCGGTGGAGGAGCTACTGGTGCTGTACGTGCACCGGTGGAGGAGCTACTGGTGCTGTACGTGCACCGGTGGAGGAGCTACTGGTGCTGTACGTGCACCGGTGGAGGAGCTACTGGTGCTGTACGTGCACCGGTGGAGGAGCTACTGGTGCTGTACGTGCACCGGTGGAGGAGCTACTGGTGCTGTACGTGCACCGGTGGAGGAGCTACTGGTGCTGTACGTGCACCGGTGGAGGAGCTACTGGTGCTGTACGTGCACCGGTGGAGGAGCTACTGGTGCTGTACGTGCACCGGTGGAGGAGCTACTGGTGCTGTACGTGCACCGGTGGAGGAGCTACTGGTGCTGTACGTGCACCGGTGGAGGAGCTACTGGTGCTGTACGTGCACCGGTGGAGGAGCTACTGGTGCTGTACGTGCACCGGTGGAGGAGCTACTGGTGCTGTACGTGCACCGGTGGAGGAGCTACTGGTGCTGTACGTGCACCGGTGGAGGAGCTACTGGTGCTGTACGTGCACCGGTGGAGGAGCTACTGGTGCTGTACGTGCACCGGTGGAGGAGCTACTGGTGCTGTACGTGCACCGGTGGAGGAGCTACTGGTGCTGTACGTGCACCGGTGGAGGAGCTACTGGTGCTGTACGTGCACCGGTGGAGGAGCTACTGGTGCTGTACGTGCACCGGTGGAGGAGCTACTGGTGCTGTACGTGCACCGGTGGAGGAGCTACTGGTGCTGTACGTGCACCGGTGGAGGAGCTACTGGTGCTGTACGTGCATCGGTGGAGGAGATACTGATGCTGTACGTGTACCAGAGGAGCAGCTACTGGTGCTGTACGTGCACCGGTGGAGGAGATACTGGTGCTGTACGTGTACCAGAGGAGCAGCTACTGGTGCTGTACGTGCACCGGTGGAGGAGCTACTGGTGCTGTACGTGCACCGGTGGAGGAGATACTGGTGCTGTACGTGTACCAGAGGAGCAGCTACTGGTGCTGTACGTGCACCGGTGGAGGAGCTACTGGTGCTGTACGTGCATCGGTGGAGGAGCTACTGGTGCTGTACGTGCATCGGTGGAGGAGCTACTGGTGCTGTACGTGCACCGGTGGAGGAGATACTGGTGCTGTTAGTTTCGGCACCGTTATCTCTTCACCTTCAGAAGGGCTAACCATCTAATGTGTATGGGATCCTCATGACAGATTTCGAGGGAGAGCAGGATCAGCCAATTGGATTTTAACATGCTCGATTCTTGTCCATTGGAAACCACGATTTTATAGTGGAAATTCAAAAAAATTTTTTGCAACAACATACCCGTTCCCCATCATCCCTTCCACCCCTACCCCAAGGCCAGGCTTACATCTGCACAGGACTCTCGATCATTCGGGTTCACGCTAGCATTCGGAAAACAGAAACCCTGTCCGCTTAAAAAGCAGTTGCATGCGGAAACTAGACTATAGACTATAATGGGGTCCGCCATTTTCATCCTGAAACCTGCGGAAGGAAGCCCCCCATGCAGAACTTTTCTCCCTGCCGGTTTCTGCGGCAGTGTCTCCAATGCCGATGTGAACGTAGCCTTAGTAGGAATGCAAATCCGAAGCCTGTCCTCTACTGACATAAATATCCAGTATTTTTATAAGCCGCCCTCCCGCTTCCAACCCTAAGAATAAGAAAATATTTGAGTCCAGGGCTTCATATACATTTTTCCTTCTAGTAAGGGATTATAGTGCTATAAACATTATTTCTAGACTAATGCAGACTGCCTGCTTTTATATACATTCCCTCCCGGTTGCCATACTGATGCATACCATTCAGAGGGAAGAGGAAAATCTGCAGACTGGATTTATATATGGTGACACAGTATTTCCAGCAGCTTGTTATAGCCTAATAAAAGCCACTATTGGCGGTATTATGTGTATACTTCCAGGGCAAACAGTGATAATATCTGAGGAGTTATCGGACCCGGATCTAGTGCTGTCTCCACACGTGCTGCGTACATGGTAAAATATTCCTGCGATCCTACAAAGCGATAGGGACAAGCACCTAGGGTTGTCTTTAGGAATGTGGCACTGACCCCCTGCCATGGTCATGTCTTTGTTGCGTTAGTCCACACTTGCGCAATTTCCAGTGTTTTCATTGGCCTGTGAATTTATCGTGACGCAGAGGTGTCAAAAGTCGCATTGTCAGTGTGCTAGCTGTGTTTTCATTCCCATTAATTTCTATGGCCCCATACACAAGGCCATATATTTTCATGGTCCCATGTATGGGGTTGTGAGCCGGGGCAAAACTCAGGACCGGTCCTATTCCTGTCTGTTTAAAAGAGCCCAGGACCCCAGCTGTACAAGGCAACATGGGCTACTCTTAGATTCTCTTTTAATAAAATCTCATTCGTTGGGACTGACTTCAGCGTAAGATTCCTCTTCTCTTTCCAGCAATGTACATACCTTCAACTTTCCATCAGTTTTACTTACTGAACAGGCTCTGTGGCTTAGGGCTCGTTCACACGGGGCAAGAGGGGGCGGATTATGGCGCTGAATCCACCTCAGAATCGGCCCCCTCACAATAGAGGTCTATGTAGACCGCTACCTTCTTTTTTTCCATAAGCGATATGTTCCGACTCATGGAAAAAAGAAACGAGCTGTCCTTCCTTTAGGCAGCTTCCGCAGCAGAGTCAGCCCCAGCGTCCGCCTCACGACAGCACACTCCGGACTAGGACCATTCATTTGGGCCTACTCCGGAGGGGGAAGCTGCGACAGGCGTAAGCCACGACAATTGCAGCAGGCGCATTTTGGTTCAATTCTGGAGCAGCTTCCCGCATCAGAATCAGGACCAAAATACGCCATCCCGTGCCCCCTGTGAACGAGCTCTAAATCTGCTGCTGAATCCCAAGATATGAGAAGGACCCTGGAAAAAGAAGCCTTTACCATTGCCCCCCGTTAAAAACTGATTCAGGCCGGAAGTTGGAGGTGATTTTGAGGCTAGGTTCACATCTACGCATGGCTCTCCATACAGAGGTGAACTTAACCTGAGGTGGAACCCGTCTCAAAATCTGCTCCAAATTACTCTGTGTGAACGAAGTGTTAAACACAGTATTTTTGGGCTTTAAATATTCTTTTCCTGGCATGGGTTATGATAGAACTTCAGGATAAATGCCCTGTGTGACCCCCAGGCCTAGTCTGTCTTGACATCAGACTAAAGCTGCTGTAAGCAACGTCACCCCAGATTCCCCCATTAACATGCGCATTTATCAGTTATTTTAGGGGGGGGGGGGGGGGAATTAGGGGTTGAATGGTAGCCATCAAGTTGAAAAAAATAATAATTGCAATCCTATATGTCCCCTCCATTATACCCTATCCTGTAAAGGTGTGGCCGGAAAGGGCCTATGTAATGCAAATAGCGCTGCCTGCTGTTCCAAAGATATGTCATTGCTTCACCCTGCATATTGATGGATGGGGCTGGACTTCCACTGGTCTGGTCACCTTCGGGGGAGCTGTCTCTCAGCAGGGTAGTGTCTCTACTAGGGCTACACAGTACAATATTGCAATTGTATTATATCTGTCACTTTAGTTGTTACTACAAGTTTTGTGGATTTTTGCATCCTTCATTTTGTGGCCACAACTGCTGGATTTATGGCTGGTAAATTGTGACATTTCCAGCATAGAGTTCAGTGGTGCATGTAGTTCTGTGACTTCACAGCAACAAGGCCCAAGCCTTAGGTGCACAACCAGTGATGGATACAGTGAGGGTGCTGTGCACTGAGCAGTCTGTCTGTGGCGTCACTTACACTGCACTGACCCATGAAGTCTGTCTTGTGCACTGAAATCCGTCTTTGCATCCAGAGAACTTGCTACAGCTGTACAATGCTGATTTACTCACTGTACCCCCTTTAAGAACAAATCACCATAACATGTCTGGGGTTTTTCTCGGAATTGCAAACTGGGACTGCTTGGACCCAGACCGATGAACAAAAGTACTGTGTCCCTATTTGAATGGGTCGGGGTCACCATGTTCTGCTGTAGCTCAGTCCTTTGAAGTCTTGGGTTTCTCCCAAAGTTGCAGCCCGATAAATCCCACCTGACAGCCCCATAGACTAGAATCTATTCACACGGCCATTGTTATAACTGTCTGTGAGAACGATCGGAGAAAAATAATCGAGGGGTCCTTAAAATTGGATTACGCTTAAAGTACTTTTTGGGTTTGAGTGAAAACGCAGAGGAGTCTGAGTTAGTGGTTTGGCCTATTGACTCCACAGACCTACTAGAGACTCCTCCCACAGGGTACATATAGGAAGACTTATTGGTATAGATTTTGTGGTCTTTTGCGGTCCCCATTATACCATTTGCGGCTTGGTACTTGGTACCATAATGAACTACATGGCGATTTACCTCATGTCCTTTACTAAAGGGCCACTGATAAAAAGCATCATGTCCGCGTGCTTCTTTATTCCATCCCGTGGGATTTTTCTCTTCAGCTGCGGAATAGATGGAAACTTATGTAAATGACAGAACAAATCCCATAATAATTGCATCTTCATTTTCTTCCCCCCTGCGGTGTTCTGTTTCACAGGAGCGGTAATGTGCGGTTTATTCGCACTCCGGTATTTAGCGTTATCAGCCACATCTCCTGATACTTCACTTTCTGCTAATGGTGTCGGTATTACCACATTCCACGACTGCCCGGGCACATTCCTGTCAAATTATTTCTGCACATAGCAAGGTAAAAAAACTGGCAGCACAGAGGAACATTATTCACATTCAAGTCATTGACAGTTCTGGTTAATGAGGGACTTTCCTCTCCCTGTTACCTTCTCTTATGTTTCGGGGGAGTCAATAGGATCTCCAGACATTACCATAGTGCCTAGAAGTCAGGGATAATCCTTATGATCACATAAGTGCAGCGAATGGGGGGTTAAGCGGCCAGCCGCCGGCAAAGTCTGCGTGCCGGCCACTTCGATTCATTCATATGGATATGTGCTATTCGAAATGGCCGTTTCGAATAGTACTCGCTCATCTCTAATTAGGTTCCATTTACATAGAGAAATTTGCCGCTGATTTTGAAGAGGATTTGGGATTTCCGCAGCTGCTTTTAGCTGTGAAGTTTGTGGTGTGAGGCTTGCGCTCAATTAAACCAGCATTTGGGACCCGTTCCCCTTGATGACCTGAAAAACAGAAACCCTATCCACTTAAAAAGCAATAATAGGCGGAAATCTGCAGACCCTATAGACTATAATGGGGTCCGCGAGGTTTCCGTCCTAAATCCACTGATTTTAAGCGGAATGGGGGACTGAGTCCCCGAACGGTCACAAAACGCTAGTGTTACTGCAGCCATAGGCCCTGTTCACACGAGGCACGGGACCACGTATTTTGGTCCTGATTCTGATGCGGGAAACCACGTCAGAATAGGACCAAAATGTGACTGTCGTGGCTACCGACAGTTGCGGCTTCCCCCTCCGGAGTAGGATCAAATGAATGGGCCTAGTCTGGCGAGTGCTGTTGCAAGGTGGACGCCGGGGCTGACTCAGCCGCGGAATCCGCCTGAAGAAAGGGCAGCTTGCTTCTTTTTTTTTTTTTGTGAGCCAGAACATACCGCTCACGGTAAAAAGAAATCTAGCGGTCTACATAGACCTCTATTATGAGGATGTGTGAACGGGGCCTTAGCCCCATTTAATAGGGGTCTAATAATTGTGCAAACCTGCAGCAGAAAGCCATAGCAGAACGGGTTCCATGGCCATGGGGAGTATTTAAGGCTGAAGACTGGTGCCTCAGATTTCACTGTGTGAACTTTTCTTAGCTAAAATATTTTAAGCGTTGCTTTTCAAGTCTACAGTGTGCTGTTCCTCTGTTACAAACAATCAATCAATCAATCAATCAATCAAAGAGGCTTTATTGGCACGTCCAAATAGACATTTGGCATTGCCAAAGCAAGTAGTGTGGGTATGGAGGTGGGTTGGGCGTAGTGTGGATGGATGGTTGATTTGAGTATAATAGTCTTTGGGTGATTTGGGGTATACTAGTCCTTGGGGTCTCTTCCCCTCATTTGGTGGCAGGAGGCATTGTTACTACATCAGGAAATGTATGAATACATTTACAACTGGTTATGTTTCCTCTGGTCAGTAGTACATGACCTTAAATGCTCTGGCGATACCTAATCCACGCTAACAGTGCCAGATTGTTGCAGGGACACTGTAGTGACAAAGGGAAGTATGTTCAGTGGTGATTTTAGGTTCATTGGGTGTCCTCTGTTTTAAAACTGAAAGTGGCAAAGAAAAAGTTTTCCGTGCAGGACTTTTCTCTCCACCAATATTCTGCGGTGCAGATGTGAATTTAACCTTAGTCCCTTAGTCATGCATTTCCAGGAAGAATAATAAGGGAATATCTGAATGCAAAAAGATGCTCCAGAAACCGGCTTCTCTGTCTTGGGTTGAGAGCACTTACTATCACAGATGTGCCATTCATTGCTGCAGTCCTAGGGTCGGTCTCATGACAATACCATGTCTTATATACAGATTTTTTCTGATTTTTGCATAACCGGTTTTGCTGCGCTTTCACTGTATATACAGATATCACCCCTGGTCATGGATTTTGTAGGCACTGGCACTATGGGGGGGGGGGGAGGAGGAGCGAGGGTCTGATCCTATCCTAGTCTATGAAGCAGTTCTCTGTATAGTCGTCATGATTATATGGGGTCATGAATGGTAATGCAGGATTGACTCCTCAATTAGCTTAATCATAGTGTGTGTACCGCTTGTGAATCTGCACCATTGTTGCCAAGTCACTGCTGTTTTTGTCCATATGCAAATGAGCTATTTGGAACAATGACATCATGGCCACTTACCTCTTTGAAAACAAAACTGTGAACTGCGTGGTCTCGGTACCAGCGATCTGCGGGAGTCCCAGGTGTCAGACCCTTACTGATCTAATATGGATGGCATCAATGTTAGAAACTAGACAAAACCCCATAAGGCCGGGGCCCCACGTGTCAAAAATGCAGCGATTTGCCCGCGGCGGAAATGCCGCAGGAAAAATCGTGGCATTTACAGTCAGAGCAAATTGGATGGAATTCTAGCAAATCCCATGCCCACTTTGCGGTAAGAACTGTGCTGCAGACACAGCGGTATTTACAATCTGCGCATTTTTGGAAATACCAGTCAATTATATCTACGGAAACACCAACTGTTCCCCATAGGTGTAATTGAAACCGAAAATCCGCAGAGGAAACCTCTGTAACGTCTAAAGCGATGCGGGAAGAACCGTGATGCATTGCCACCGCTGCTGCGGCACGCCACGTGGGTCCTTAGCCTAAGAATAGATCTCTGGTGTTAGATTCAGGGCAAGTTTTGGGTGGGGTTGGAGATATAAAACATTGACTGACTGGCTTTAAAACAAAATCCTTATGACATTTTATACAATAATTGATATTATCAGATGTCATCCGAGGGTCTTGTCTGAGCTCTCTTGTCTCCTGGGCATTGAAGCCTCTCTTTTTTTGTGGTCTGTTCTTCTCTTACATTAGTTCAGTCATTTCAGCTTTTTTCCAAAGATAGAGGAACTTCACTACCCCTCTCTGATCATGGCGGTCAGATATTTGTGAAGGAGTTGGAGTCTTTGTTTTACCAACTCCACAACCCTAGTTATGAGACCCAATGGAGGATTGTTACGGTGATATCATTGGTGGTCCCAGATACCCATGATCTGACTATTGATAGGATATACCACAAGTTGGCGCTCTTTTTGCCTTGGTGTCCGATTTATTTTTGCTTTTTCTCCCCTGCATGTTATATTGCTTGATTTTATTTCCACTCTTGACTAATTTTAGCGCTGGCCTACGGTGTACATTAATTCTAGTCCATTACTTCTGCATAGATGAATATTTATGGCGACGCTCGATGCTTACTCCTCCTAATATACGAGCACTATAAACCGTATTAACACGAGAAGATTGGATGGGAGCAATTATTGTTACCATGGAAATCCCAAATGTTAAAAAAAAAATGTGCAGAGAAGGAAAGTGGGAGATATTTATACCCATAGTGTTAAGTAATCTCCTACTGTACATATGCCAGATATCATGTGGGTGTGCGAGAATTATGCTGGGTTATATAATGTTTTTATATAAAACAGTAAGACCTCTTGTAATGGGGGTTTTCCCATGAATATAACCGTATTTGAATTTGTAGATCTATCTATCTACAGTCCTATGAAAAAGTTTGGGCACCCCTATTAATCTTAATCATTTTTAGTTCTAAATATTTTGGTGTTTGCAACAGCCATTTCAGTTTGATATATCTAATAACTGATGGACACAGTAATATTTCAGGATTGAAATGAGGTTTATTGTACTAACAGAAAATGCGCAATATGCATTAAACCAAAATTTGACCGGTGCAAAAATATGGGCACCTCAACAGAAAAGTGACATTAATATTTAGTAGATCCTCCTTTTGCAAAGATAACAGCCTCTAGTTGCTTCCTGTAGCTTTTAATCAGTTCCTGGATCCTGGATGAAGGTATTTTGGACCATTTCTTTCTACAAAACAATTCAAGTTCAGTTAAGTTTGATGGTCGCCGAACATGGTCAGCCCGCTCTCAAATGATCTGAAAACAAAGATTGTTCAACATAGTTGTTCAGGGGAAGGATACAAAACGTTGTCTCAGAGATTTAACCTGTCAGTTTCCACTGTGAGGAACATAGTAAGGAAATGGAAGACCACAGGGACAGTTCTTGTTAAGCCCAGAAGTGGCAGGCCAAGAAAAATATCAGAAAGGCAGAGAAGAAGAATGGTGAGAACAGTCAAGGACAATCCACAGACCACCTCCAAAGAGCTGCAGCATCATCTTGCTGCAGATGGTGTCACTGTGCATCAGTCAGCAATACAGCGCACTTTGCACAAGGAGAAGCTGTATGGGAGAGTGATGAGAAAGAAGCCGTTTCTGCACGTACGCCACAAATAGAGTTGCCTGAGGTATGAAAAAGCACATTTGGACAAGGCAGCTTCATTTTGGAAACAAAGATTGAGTTGTTTGATTATAAAAAAAGGTGTTATGCATGGCGTCCAAAAAGAAACAGCATTCCAAGAAAAACACTTGCTACCCACTGTAAAATTTGGTGGAGGTTCCATCATGCTTTGGGGCTGTGTGGCCAATGCCGGCATCGGGAATCTTGTTAAAGTTGAGGGTCGCATGGATTCCACTCAGTATCAGCAGATTCGTGAGAATAATGTTCAAGAATCAGTGACGAAGTTGAAGTTACGCCGGGGATGGATATTTCAGCAAGACAATGATCCAAAACACCGCTCCAAATCCTCAGGCATTCATGCAGAGGAACAATTACAATGTTCTGGAATGGCCATCCCAGTCCCCAGACCTGAATATCATTGAACATCTGTGGGATGATTTGAAGCGGGCTGTCCATGCTCGGCGACCATCTAACTTAACTGAACTTGAATTGTTTGTCCAAAATACCTTTATCCAGGATCCAGGAACTGATTAAAAGCTACAGGAAGCGACTAGAGGCTGTTATCTTTGCAAAAGGAGGATCTACTAAATATTAATGTCACTTTTCTGTTGAGGTGCCCATACTTTTGCACCGGTCAAATTTTGGTTTAATGCATATTGCACATTTTCTGTTAGTACAATAAACCTCATTTCAATCCTGAAATATTACTGTGTCCATCAGTTATTAGATATATCAAACTGAAATGGCTGTTGCAAATAACAAAATATTTAGAACTAAAAATGATTAAGATTAATAGGGGTGCCCAAACTTTTTCATAGGACTCACTCTATCTATCTATCTATCTATCTATCTATCTATCTATCTATCTATCTATCTTTATTATTATTATTATATTTTTATTTTATTTTTTTATTTCAAATATATGCAATTTTAATATAATAGCAATATTTTTACCATTTCTTAGCGGTGACCTCTTTTGTCTTAACAGGTTTTCAATAGATATGACCATGAATACAGGAACTTTGTATGGGGGCGTTCACACTTCCGTCGGTGTCCGACATGTAGTGTCCGCTCCTAGTGTCCGCTCAAAATCTGTCACGGACACTAGGAGCGGACACTAGATGTGTCCGTGACACCTGTCATTCACTTGAATGGGCATCGGGTGCGTTCTTTTGCACTCCGTGCCCGTCCTTTCCTGTCTGCAAGAGAAGATGTCCGACTTCTCAAGCGGACAGAAAAACCCTGCAGGGTTCCTCTGTCCGCTTGAGAAGTCGGACATCTTCTCTTGCGGACAGGAAAGGACGGGCACGGAGTGCAAAAGAACGCACCCGATGCCCATTCAAGTGAATGACAGGTGTCACGGACACATCTAGTGTCCGCTCCTAGTGTCCGTGACAGATTTTGAGCGAACACTACATGTCGGACACCGACGGTAGTGTGAACGCTCCCTATGTTCTACGACTTGTCCGAAACCCAGCTATGATGTACTTAGTGTGGCTGGGTTTTCTTATATATGTAGTCTCATACAAAATTGTGCAGCTTTAGGAACTGGATGCTGGCTGTCACTACAACTGGACATCCCATAGGGAAGGTAGTGATAGTTTATTATTATCCCTGCCTTCCCGATCACTGTGTGTACAGATATAAGAGCCGCCATGATGACCCGACAGTCACATGACCATCATCGGTCAGCTGTTGGGTCCTTGAGGTTCAGTTCTGGAGTACAGTATAAAGAAATCATTAAAAATAATAATAAGGCCCTCCCCTTCTTAAAAGTCTATTATGACCTTTAAAGTATGGCACAATAGGTTAAAAAAAATAGGGGCAACACGGTGGCTGAGTGGTTAGCACTGCAGCCTAGCAGCGCTGTGGTCCTGGGTTCGAATCCCACGAGGAACAACATCTGCAGGGACTTTGTATGTTCTCCCCGTGTTTGCGTGGATTTCCTCCCATTCTACAAAGACATACTGATAGGGAAAAAAAAAGTATATTATGATCCGTATATGGGGCTCACAATCTACATTAAAAAAAAAAAAAAAGTCACAGATTCTAGTCCCACCCGCGGCGAGACAACAAGAAGAGTCACCAAAGTCAAAACAAAATGTCCGTAACGGAGAGGAAACTTTTCACCTATTTTATTTGGCGATAAATAAGGCGTTATTTTTAAGTTTTTACTTCTCCATGTTTGTACTTTAATACCCAAGTAAAATTTTATAGCACAAAGCACTACTTTATTAAAAAAATTAAAAAAAACTGAAAAATGTGGAAAATAGGACCCCCCCCCTTTTTTTTCTTTTGCTTTTCTTGGATATTAAAAATAAAGAGAAAAAACATGGAAAAATAAAAACATAAAAATAAAGCCTCATTTCTCATTAAATGTGTTAGCCCTCAAAGCTACACATATGAAATAAACCCCCTCAAAAAATGTGTGCCATCCTGATATAGTCCGCTACTGAAGTGGTTAAATGCCATCTGCAGAGGACTGTATAGAGGCAGGCTGTCTTCCATTACAGTTTCTCAGGCTAGGTTCACAGTGCCACTTTTCATTCCGTTGTTTTGCCGTCATGGGATCAGTACAACGGACTGAAACTTGGACAGAGGCAGATTGAGCACCCTCCATATTGGTAAAGCGCTGCAGAATAAGTAAGTAAATTGTCACTGCTGTTGGCCCGTTTCATACCGCCATGTAGTTCAGGCTTTGTAACCCTCACTATGTAGCTTTTACAGTCGGTTTAGTTAGATTAGTGTTTGTGTGAGTTCATTTGCTTTTATAGGACCTGTTATAGGTGCCTCATGCGCCACTATTCGCCTCGTCATTTCGCCGCTCTTGGCCATTAGATCTTCGGTTCATGTGAGTTCAGGGCAACCCTGCCAAGATCATAACATTAGCAGCTGGTGGAACGGCCGGCTACATTTATTGTGCAAGCAGAAAATTGGGGTCATATCTGCGGCTTTCCCGAGGCTGTGGATGAAATGACTAATCCCACAAATAAGGAGATTTAACAGGTGGTGGGGGATCTGCCGCAAAAATGGCGGCATGAGCTGTATACACAGATGTTTATGGGGGCGATATCCCCCCCCCCCACCCCTTATCCTGAAATAAATAAACTCACAGGTCAATATAAATCCTCAAGCTGTAAGATTATTGAAAATCCCTTTGACTTATATCATTAGTAGTAAAGCAGATTTGCTTGTCGGGCCTTCAACACTCGCAAGAGCAAAAATTGCAGCCATATTGGATTTGTTATAATTTCATGTCATTCTTGTAATCTTTCTTTTCTATAGAATCCTTTTCTACTTGTAACACATGGGAGGAGGATCAGACTACACAGGGTTTGTTTGTAGACTGTTGCCGTGGAGAGAGATAGGCCTGCATAGGAGCTGTGAACACTAATCTGTCGGAGAGTTTCAAAATGAAGTTTTATTTTTCCTGGATGCATTGGGGCTCTAAAAAAAAAAATGTTCTTGCTAGTTTATGTATTAGGGGGCGTTCACACTACCGTCTGTGTCCGACAGGTAGTGTCCGCTCCTAGTGTCCGCTCAAAATCTGGCATGGACATTAGGAGCGGACACTAGCTGTGTCCGTGACACCTGTCATTTATTTAAATGGGGATTGGGTGCGTTCTTTTGCACTCCGTGCCCTTTCTTCCCTGTCCGCATGTAAAGATGTCTGACTTCTCAAGCGGACAGAAGAACCCTACATGTTGGGTTTTTCTGTCCGCTATAAAAGTCGGACATCTTCACTTGTGGACAGTGAAGGAAGGGCACGGAGTGCAAAAGAACGTACCTGATGCCCATTTAAATAAATGACAGGTGTCACGGACACATCTAGTGTCTGCTCCTAATGTCTGTGACAGATTTTGAGCGGACACTACCTGTCGGACACAGACGGTAGTGTGAACGCTCCCTTAGTTAATCTTGTGCTAGTCTTGTCTCCTATTACTGATAAATATTGTATTACATGGATCAATGTGCGGGCCGCAAAATGAAGGCCTGGTCCTATTCCTGTCAGGCTTTAGCGGCTCCTATTCATCGAATGAATGGGACCACTAAAGCACAGGCGGCACACAAATGACATCAGTGTGTAGGCCGCACCATTCAATCATGGCCGACTGCCACGGTTGCCTGCAAGGGGCCTAACTGGGATTATGTAGAAGCAGGGGTGTAACTTAAGGGTGCGGTTATGCTTCGGTCCAGGAGCCATAAGGGTAAGTTCACATGGAGTTTTTTTGGTCAGGATGTTGAGGCAGTATCCGCCTCAAAATCCTGACTAAAAAGACAGTTCCTATTGAAATCAATGGGAGCCGCTGAGGGTTTTTTCCGGCTCCCGGAAAAAAGAAGCGAGGTGCTCCTTCTTCAGGCCAAGTCGCCTTGCGTTTCGGCCTGAAGACACTCCCTCCTCCGGACTAGGCCCATTCATTGCGCCTAATCCGGAGTGGAGTGCGCAGCTGGATGCTGGTGCAGCGCACTGGCTTCATTGTGCCTACCCGGTTTTTGGAACTGGAAAAAAACGCCTCAGGTTCCGGTCCAAAAAAACTCAGTGTGAACTTACCCTAAGGGACCCATATGGTGTCACTTCCAAATATGAGGACACCAGTACTACAAACATTATATTAGAGTACCGGGGCCCGGTCCAGGTTTTGCACTGAGACCCAGAAGCTTCATGTTACACCTCTGTTCGAAATCCCATTCACTTACATTATACTGGACATTTGTTGCCATGCCAAAATCCTGCAACAAACACACCGTGTGTGAATGTACCCTACGAGTCCGTAGACTCGTGCTCCATGGCTCCTGTTTTTCATGCCCATGATCCATCGTGGTTTTTTTTACGATCTGCCCCTCCCTATTGATTTATTTTAATTTGCCAGGATTATGTGCTAGATAGAGCAGTCCATGAAGATCGATGACAACCTGATGAAAATGAAGCAAATTTTAAGTTTTTGTAAAGCTGAGAGCTGCCCGAGGCCGCACCTTATGACACTGTGTAATATCCAGTGTCAGGGTCGGGTCTTGCACAATCGAATCATGAAAAATAAAATCGCACCGTGTTCCTTTTTGGTTTATTTCGAGAAAATACAGTCTGTGCTTTCTCCTGAGCTCTCACAATTGTATTTGGAGCTGGGCCATATTTACAGAAAAACTGCCAAGTGGTCCCATCTATCCTCGGTGCGATGTCGGAGAGCTGCGCGTTCATCATGGAAAGTATCGTGGACGGTTCGCAGTGTTTACTAACAGGTGATCAGATGTGAGTTACACTTGTCCTAATGAATCTCCATCCGCTAATATTACCAGTAAATACCAGTCCTCTACCGGCAGGCCTTTACACTCTTCAGCTCTTTCTCGGTGCCCTGATTTTTTTTTGGGCAACTATTTCCGCCCTCTATACTTCATTGTTTGCTTAGATATGCAGAGATACTTGCCTATGTCTGTGTTCTCAGAAGTTTGCCATTCAGGAGTCTGGGTAAGAAAGTTGCCACCATCTGCAGGATTTATGTCTGATTGGTGGGAACCCATAGTTGGTCACCCCGCAGATCAGCTATTTGGTAATGCACAGAGCAGGAAGTCGCTGGCTCCGTACACGCGCCTCTACTGCAGCTCAGATACTTAGGAGCTGAGTTGTAGTAACGGTTCCCGGCCACTATGCAGTGTACAGAGCTATCTGTTTCCAGCTCCGTGCACTGTATAATATGGGCTTCAGAGGCAACCCTGAACAGCTGGTCTGTGCGAAGGATGGGCGTGGGCCTCCAACTTATCAAATCTTTATGGCCTATCGTAAAGGTAGGCCATAAAAAAAAAAAAATTCCCAGGAAAACCCTTCATCAACAGATATTGTGTATGACTGAGGATTTTTCCAAGAGTTCTTAAGGATAGATCATCCATATGTAACTCTTGGCAAACCCCTTTAAGGATATGCCTTCTACAAAACTGAAACGCTGTAGAATTTCTACACAGAATTTCAGTGCTGAAAACATTCAGCATTGGATGAGATGCAGACGGGGAACACACAGAACATATGTGGAAACTGACCTGTGTGCAATGAAATATCTGCAGCCAAAAATCAAGTATTACACAGCTCACATTTACGCAATGGTCTGTGTATGTAATACACTGATGTGCTGGGTCCTCCAGACACTATATGTAGCAATGTTCACTTTGGCTTAGAGTTAACCTATATCACAGAGCTCAGCTTCTCTCCTCTATCCAATAACCTATACAGTCCTATGAAAAAGTTTGGGCACCCCTATTAATCTTAATCATTTTTAGTTCTAAATATTTTGGTGTTTATAACAGCCATTTCAGTTTGATATATCTAATAACTGATGGACACAGTAATATTTCAGGATTGAAATGAGGTTTACTGTACTAACAGAAAATGCGCAATATGCATTAAACCAAAATTTGACCGGTGCAAAAGTATGGGCACCTCAACAGAAAAGTGACATTAATATTTAGTAGATCCTCCTTTTGCAAAGATAACAGCCTCTAGTCGCTTCCTGTAGCTTTTAATCAGTTCCTGGATCCTGGATAAAAGTATTTTGGACAAACAATTCAAGTTCAGTTAAGTTAGATGGTCGCCGAGCATGGACAGCCCGCTTCAAATCATCCCACAGATGTTCAATGATATTCAGGTCTGGGGACTGGGATGGCCATTCCAGAACATTGTAATTGTTCCTCTGCATGAATGCCTGAGGATTTGGAGCGGTGTTTTGGATCATTGTCTTGCTGAAATATCCATCCCCGGCGTAACTTCAACTTCGTCACTGATTCTTGAACATTATTCTCAAGAATCTGCTGATACTGAGTGGAATCCATGCGACCCTCAACTTTAACAAGATTCCCGATGCCGGCATTGGCCACACAGCCCCAAAGCATGATGGAACCTCCACCAAATTTTACAGTGGGTAGCATGTGTTTTTCTTGGAATGCTGTTTCTTTTTGGACGCCATGCATAACGCCTTTTTTTTTTATAACCAAACAACTCAATTTTTGTTTCCAAAATGAAGCTGCCTTGTCCAAATGTGCTTTTTCATACCTCAGGCAACTCTATTTGTGGCGTACGTACAGAAACGGCTTCTTTCTCATCACTCTCCCATACAGCTTCTCCTTGTGCAAAGTGCGCTGTATTGTTGACCGATGCACAGTGACACCATCTGCAGCAAGATGATGCTGCAGCTCTTTGGAGGTGGTCTGTGGATTGTCCTTGACTGTTCTCACCATTCTTCTTCTCTGCCTTTCTGATATTTTTCTTGGCCTGCCACTTCTGGGCTTAACAAGAACTGTCCCTGTGGTCTTCCATTTCCTTACTATGTTCCTCACAGTGGAAACTGACAGGTTAAATCTCTGAGACAACTTTTTGTATCCTTCCCCTGAACAACTATGTTGAACAATCTTTGTTTTCAGATCATTTGAGAGTTGTTTTGAGTAGCCCATGATGCCACTCTTCAGAGGAGATTCAAATAGGAGATCAACTTGCAATTGGCCACCTTTAAATACCTTTTCTTATGATTGGATACATCTGGCTATGAAGTTCAAAGCTCACTGAGGTTACAAAACCAATTTTGTGCTTCAGTAAGTCAGTAAAAAGTAGTTAGGGGAATTCAAATCAATAAAATAAGGGTGCCCATAGTTTTGCACCGGTCAAATTTTGGTTTAATGCATATTGCACATTTTCTGTTAGTACAATAAACCTCATTTCAATCCTGAAATATTACTGTGTCCATCAGTTATTAGATATATCAAACTGAAATGGCTGTTGCAAACACCATAATATTTAGAACAAAAAATGATTAAGATTAATAGGGGTGCCCAAACTTTTTCATAGGACTGTATATCACAGAGCTCAGCTTCTCTCCTCTATTATATAACCCTATATATCACAGAGCTCAGCTTCTCTCTGCTATCATATAACCCTATATATCACAGAGCTCAGCTTCTCTCTGCTATCATATAACCCTATATATCACAGAGCTCAGCTTCTCTCTGCTATCATATAACCCTATATATCACAGAGCTCAGCTTCTCTCCTCTATCCTATATATCACAGAGCTCAGTTTCTCTCCTCTATCATATAACCTATATATCACAGAGCTCAGCTTCTCTCCTCTATCATATAACCCTATATATCTCAGAGCTCAGCTTCTCTCCTCTATCATATAACCCTATATATCACAGAGCTCAGCTTCTCTCCTCTATCCTATAATCCTATATATCACAGAGCTCAGCTTCTCTCCTCTATCATATAACCCTATATATCACAGAGCTCAGCTTCTCTCCTCTATCCTATAATCCTATATATCACAGAGCTCAGCTTCTCTCCTCCTATCATATAACCCTATATATCACAGAGCTCAGCTTCTCTCCTCTATCATATAACCCTATATATCACAGAGCTCAGCTTCTCTCCTCTATCATATAACCCTATATATCACAGAGCTCAGCTTCTCTCCCTCTATCATATAACCCTATATATCACAGAGCTCAGCTTCTCTCCTCTATCATATAACCCTATATATCACAGAGCTCAGCTTCTCTCTTCTATCATATAACCCTATATATCAGAGCTCAGCTTCTCTCCTCTATCATATAACCCTATATATCACAGAGCTCAGCTTCTCTCCTCTATTATATAACCCTATATATCACAGAGCTCAGCTTCTCTCTGCTATCATATAACCCTATATATCACAGAGCTCAGCTTCTCTCTGCTATCATATAACCCTATATATCACAGAGCTCAGCTTCTCTCTGCTATCATATAACCCTATATATCACAGAGCTCAGCTTCTCTCCTCTATCATATAACCCTATATATCACAGAGCTCAGCTTCTCTCCCTCTATCATATAACCCTATATATCACAGAGCTCAGCTTCTCTCCTCTATCATATAACCCTATATATCACAGAGCTCAGCTTCTCTCCCTCTATCATATAACCCTATATATCACAGAGCTCAGCTTCTCTCCTCTATCATATAACCCTATATATCACAGAGCTCAGCTTCTCTCCTCTATCCTATAATCCTATATATCACAGATCTCAGCTTCTCTCCTCTATCATATAACCCTATATATCACAGAGCTCAGCTTCTCTCCTCTATCCTATAATCCTATATATCACAGAGCTCAGCTTCTCTCCTCCTATCATATAACCCTATATATCACAGAGCTCAGCTTCTCTCCTCTATCATATAACCCTATATATCACAGAGCTCAGCTTCTCTCCCTCTATCATATAACCCTATATATCACAGAGCTCAGCTTCTCTCCTCTATCATATAACCCTATATATCACAGAGCTCAGCTTCTCTCCTCTATCATATAACCCTATATATCACAGAGCTCAGCTTCTCTCCCTCTATCATATAACCCTATATATCACAGAGCTCAGCTTCTCTCCTCTATCATTTAACCCTATATATCACAGAGCTCAGCTTCTCTCTTCTATCATATCCTGCTCTCGAATTGGCTAGCAGAATTTGCCTCATAGGTTTTCTTTAAATCCGGAGTGAACATATATATATATATTTGGGCACCTGTTACAAGCCGTGTCACCATTTCTCTCACACACATATATGGCAGGATTTTCTATTGGCAGCCATATTTAATGTCATTCACTCCTTGACATCTCACCGGGACTTTCACTCTTTGAATTTTTTTTTTTTTTTTTTTGACCTTGTCATTTTTATTTTTGGATCTTGAGAACTGGGAGGTTTAATGCCAGATACTCGTAAATGCGATGACTGGTCCTCGTACCCAATTTCATCCTCTGTGCCTAAAGGCTTTTGTGCTTTAAATAGGGGACTAGACTAAATCCGTCCTATCTGAAAATAGCTTTTCATGGAAATGTATTTTAATGATGTGACAATTTTATTGCTCTTGGAACTTTTTGTACGCAGAAAATAGATTGAGTAGTGACACAGATTCCACTTTTGGACATGTTAGTCGGACGGCCATTTTCTCAGACGTTCGTGAGATCTATAGTCTTAAATAAATGGTTGCCCCATCAAAGTGTGGGGGGTCTTTGCAGCACCACTTTGTTGTGGCTATAGAGGGGGTTATCGGGCCAGGAGCCTCTCTTTATGACGGATCTATAGACCGGGTTGGTCCAGTTTGGAATAACTGGTGGCCAGTCAGTTCATTGACTCCTTTTGGCTTAGAATGGTCCCCCTTTCGTATACATGTTTCACATGATTTAGGGTTTAGAAGTGTATCAAGCAACTTTTTGGCAAAATTATAAAGATTGTGTAGTTTGCATCCTAATAAATCTGTTGCTGATTCTTCGTCGACATCTTTATCAATTTTGACGACAAGTCTGGAGTCCATCATTTTATTGGTTTGGCTGAGGCCCTGTATTGTGTATCGATCTTCGTTTACATGATCCCGTCTTCTCCAGTCGCATCCGGAGCTGCAGTGAAAACTTTGCTGCGGTGGTATTGTCTGTTCCGGGTGCACATGCCTATTACTTGACGCAGATCTTTTCATGGTTACACCGCCCTACAATAAATCTCGTGCACATTAACCTCAAAGTGCAGCCTGTCCCCGGGCCAGCGGATCCTGTTTTCTCCCCTGTCATACAGTGAAAAATCAAGTAAGTTTAGAGCAAAGCAAGATGTGGAACAAACCCGAAATATTTCCTCCCAATCTGTATTACACCCCGGAGAATTGCTTACATTTTTCCCATGGATCTGAGCGGACTGTCGGCAGGGTTTTATTTTAGCATATTTAGATTTTTTCCCCCTTTAAAAATTCTGCTTAGCGAGTTAGTTTGACACTTTTGTTAGAGATGCGGGTTGTGGTCTTTGGCAAATGCAATGTTTTTGACAGGCCAATAGATATTTGGATAAAAGTTAGATCGCTATGTAGGTAGGTGTATGTAGCAACACGTCAACTTAGCAACTAACATGCAGATAATACTTGTGAATAAGTTACAAAAAATTCCATTGACGTCGGTCACCAGCCCCGCAGATAGATAGGGTCACTGGAATCAGATGGTATTTTTTCCTAGAGAATTGGTGATTCTGTTCTCAAGATACTACTGTTTTTGTTAATATAAAGGTGAGCTCTGAGTAGCAACGAGGGCGTTGTCACCTTTTTGGAGCAATGACCCATACCAAAAACATCAATATCTCGGCAACAGAGCCATCGAGTCACAGGGGGAAGACTTAGATAGGTAGGTCAGGGTCATCTGAGTTCTGGTGTCTGCCTCCTTTTAAGGCATGGGACAATGCAACGATTACTCTGGGTCTGCCCCCTCCTTGCACCCTTGGCAACTTGTTGGTTCTTCTAGGGTAATAAATCGATGTTTTTGTAATACAAGAGTCACTCAAGTCCACCGGAGATTGGTGTTGCTTGAACAGAGCGCCTCTCCATTCTGGTTCATAGAAGAAAAAGTTAGTGTGCCCTTCTATGGTATCCATTTGCCCTAATTGGGAATATAGACAGGGGTGTCTTCATGAAAAATAATAGCAAGATATTTTATTTATTTTTAAAGCCCTAATTTACCACTAAATGGTGGCCCTAGGCCTACACTTCATCTCAGTGGTGCACATAATGACATACAGGTTTCATACAGTTTTGGACCATTGCTCCAAAAAATTACGCCAAAACCGTCCCTGTAAGATTATTACTCCACCCTTTATTCCTTCAGGTCAGTAGACTTATCTTCTGGCCTTTCCTCCAGGTCAGTAGACTTCTCTTCTGCCTTTCCTTCAGTTCAGTAGATTTATCTTCTGGCCTTTCCTTCAGTTCAGTAGATTTATCTTCTAGCCTTTCCTTCAGGTCAGTAGACTTCTCTTCTGGCCTTTCCTTCAGGTCAGTAGACTTCTCTTCTGGCCTTTCCTTCAGGTCAGTAGACTTCTCTTCTGGCCTTTCCTTCAGGTCAGTAGACTTCTCTTCTGGCCTTTCCTTCAGGTCAGTAGACTTCTCTTCTGGCCTTTCCTTCAGGTCAGTAGACTTCTCTTCTGGCCTTTCCTTCAGGTCAGTAGACTTCTCTTCTGGCCTTTCCTTCAGGTCAGTAGACTTCTCTTCTGGCCTTTCCTTCAGGTCAGTAGACTTCTCTTCTGGCCTTTCCTTCAGGTCAGTAGACTTCTCTTCTGGCCTTTCCTTCAGGTCAGTAGACTTCTCTTCTGGCCTTTCCTTCAGGTCAGTAGACTTCTCTTCTGGCCTTTCCTTCAGGTCAGTAGACTTCTCTTCTGGCCTTTCCTTCAGGTCAGTAGACTACTCTTCTGGCCTTTCCTTCAGGTCAGTAGACGTCTCTTCTGGCCTTTCCTTCAGGTCAGTAGACGTCTCTTCTGGCCTTTCCTTCAGGTCAGTAGACTTCTCTCCTGGCCTTTTTCAGGTCAGTAGACTTCTCTTCCAAGCTTTCTTTCACTTAACTTTTTGGCTCTCTGTTGTTCTTATACCTCGACCAGTTAATATGTATGTTCCTCAGGTATGTTGAGCTCTCCTTGGATTAGATTGTTTGTGAAGACTTTAATTTCTTATGAGATGAATTTCTTTGGTCGATCATTGTGACGTACGTGAAATTACGCTACGTCAAATATCTCGCTGCAGAGGAGAAGCCTGGACGGGTCTGTCCCAGCATGGGATGAATTCCTATCATTCCTAACATTTTGAGAGTGACAAGTTAAAGACTGGGATCTCTAGTCAGCTGCATTCCCAGTTTCAGGTCACTAGAAGACTTCCGGCCTAGTGTCCTCCAGCCTGAGAGGGCCCAAGAGATACATTCCAGCTGTCCCTCCAATGTAAACATGAACCGGCCTCCAAAGTTTATAGCACATTTTATAGGCATGCTTAAAGGTTTGTTTGCCCTGTGTAATGTGCAGTTAATGTATAGTCCTCTACGCCTGTCTGCCATGTGTACTAATGAAGTGACCTGATATTTACTAGTCCTCTTCTGTCAGTGACCCACAGGGTGACCATTTTTTTTATCCACCTACTTTTGAGGCTTTTTGAGTAGATTGTTAGTGGGTTACAAGGTTATCCAGCAAACTCCAATCCAAACCAATTTCCGTAGAAGATTGGGTTGCTCCACTTATGTGGAGCCTCAAAGATGGGAGGAGAGGACTTGGACTGTGGATTTTGAAGAAGTTTGGGTGCCTATCTGACAAACTGCTCCATAGCTAGCCAAAGTGGCTGCCTCATTTTGGCCATTTTTTGTAAAAATGTTAATGGGTACTGTGTATCCGAGCATTATGTCATCTGATATGGTCTGGGTGGATTTGGAGCCATTGTGATATCTTTGAATATATTCAACACCTCCAAAGCAAGTTTCGAGGGGGAGAGCCATTGATTCCAGGCATTTTTGGCAGTGGCTTAAGTCGAGGGGGATCTAAAGATCAAGCATGTTGAAATCTGACATGCCCAGTCCTTTTTTTGTGCACTTTGATTTAAGGAGAAAGTCTAGTGACCCCATACATTTTAGATGGTTGGCCAATCCCGCTGACATGAGAGGGGTCGATTTACATTGACTAAAGGGAGTCTCTCACCATAGCTCTTCATATCAACCTAGCCCTACAGATGACTTGGGGTATGTTCACACAGTTTTTTGGAGCGGATTTTGACACGGAATCCACCTCAAATTCAGCTTCCATTGGCTTCAGTGGGAGCCACTCACTACTTTTTTTCCACTAGCTAGTAGCGGAACCATTCTTTGGGCCTAATCCAGAGTGGCATGCCATGAATGGATGCCGGCATACTGTCACGACTAGCCGTGCGGAAGTGTTCATATGTGGAATGCAAATTCCGGCATGTGAACATACTCTTATGGCTTGTTCACACGGGCACAGAGGGGCGGATAATGGTGGTCTATGGAGACCGTCAGGCTACTTTTTTTTTCCATGAGCGGCAAAAGAAGTGGGCTGCCCTTTCTTCAGGCAGATTCTGTCCGCCTGGCGGCAGCAACCTTCTGGGTCGGCCCATTCATTTGAGCCTACTACGGAGGGGGAAGCCGCGACTGTCGGAAGTCACGACAATCGTGGCAGGCGGGTTTTGGCCCTAGAGTGATGCGGCTCCCCGTGTCACTCTCGGTGCCAAAATCTGCCATTATGTCCCCCGTGTGAACTAAGCCATAGGGTCACCTGAACCAAACAGCATTTCCACCTTGTGAATCGCTGCTTCCATTGCCGAGGTATCAGCTTTTTTTTTTCTTCTTCATAAATATATGCTCTTTGGAGCATTGAGGGTATTGCTACGTGTCTCTTTGGAGCAACTGTACAACCCTTATTGCTCCAAAAGCATTGACAAAAATGGCAATATCGGCAGCAATTTCTCTGCAAGAGAGGCAGCAATTCACAAGTGGAAAACTTAAATTTCACTCTGCTGGGCTAGGCTGATATACTGGGCCCTAATGACAGACCCCTTTTCACTGTAGACTATCCTTCGCTGGTGACATTATTGAGGTGGGAAGAAGCTAACTTTTCCTCCTAAGTGGATTCAATAGAAATTATAGCTCTAAATAGATAGAAAGGTAATAAATATTTTTGCAATATTTTGTTTTTGATTTCATAACCTGTAAGGGGTTAATTTCCTGAGTGGTCTGGAGGTTAATGTAGAAGTAACAGCTCTAAAGAGTCTCCTGGGGCGGGAGGTGCGGGGCCTGTTTTTCCTCAGTCACGTTATTGTTGTGTGTCCGTACAGGCATCTCTTGTCTTGAAGCTTTGAGACTTTGCTCCGTAAAAGATTTTTTTTTTTTTTTTTTTTTTTTTATTTCTTAGCAGCTTGTGGTGAAGCTCCAAATAAACTAGTCCCTTATGAAAACAGGCCGCTTGCCGTGGCGCAATGCGCAGCGGTCGCGAGCGCCTCAGGTAACTCTGCAGATTATCTGACCACATGTTTATAATAACGCCTTCATGTATCAGACAAGTGGCATTCTCTGTTCTCCGTACACATGTATCGCTTTAGGACAGCGAGGTGCAAAAACAATGGGTCATTTTAGTAACAGGTTCACCCTTGAGACCTCCACTGCCAAAATCCCTGAAATATTGGCTTCTAATATGAATGCTCTAGTTAGACAGGGCTCGTATTGGTGCTGCTCAGTATTTGCTGGATGTTTTTTGGCAATGTTTTTTTATTTATAGTTATTTTACTAGCGAGACCGTTTTTGATGGAACTCAACATGGAGGTTGTTTCTGCCATCTTGGAGAACTAAGTACAGATCCTCTGTGGATGTAGGCTTGCTCCAATCCTTCTGTCTCTTCCTGTAATCCAAGACAGACTGGATGATGATGAGATCAGGGCTCTGTGGGGGCCGTATCATCACTTCCAGGACTCCTCCTCCAAAGAGTGAAGGTCACACCAAATATTGATGGAATTTTGTTGATGAAAGTCCATTCCATGCAACACGCATTGGTGACAAAAACAAGGGAATTCTACAAGCCCCATTCACAGTAATAGGACCGTGGCAGAGGTTTATGCAACAAATCTGCTGTGTGTGAATATGCCTTTTATAGTTTGTGATTCCAGCTGGGTGCGCAGTCAGCATATCTTGGAGATGTGGAAATCCCCAAACCAAAACATAAGGCTACGATGCCCTAGATGAACTTGACAGATACGTGTCATTTAACGGTAGTAAATAGGTTTATTGTACTGTAAGCTTCCCAGCCCTAGTTCTGTGCTGTATACTCAAGGGGTTTTCCCTGGAACGTAACCAGATTAGATTTGTTGACTATTAAGTTAAACAGTTTTGCAAATATAAATAATTAAAAATTTTGCTGAATTTTGCAGATTTTCTGAAAACATTTTAGGCCCCGTTCACCTCTGCGTTTGGACCGTTCCGTTCCCTTGTCCACATGACAAATTAATAGAGAAACGACCTGCAAGTAGCACTTTTCTCTCTACATTTTAACCACACGAACCCCATTTGTAGTGCTTCCCAAAGTGGTCCAGGTGGATCCCCCAGGGGTCTCAGCTGCGACAAAATTTCCATCGTTAGATCTAATCTTCACATTTTTTGACGAGTTTTGGGAATATGGTAGAAATGTAGCAGCAGGGGGTCCACCGAAACCAGTAAAATTTTGAAAGTGGTCTACGAGAAACAAAAGTTTGGGAACCTCTGGTCTATGGGGTATGTGGGTTTTCCAAGGTAACCGCTTTTTATGCGGATTAGGTTTCCATTTGGGGAAGGTCCCCAAGCAGATATGAACTGGGCCTTAGTGGTGATGGTCTTTGGTCTTGATTGGTTACCAATGGATAAGACCATGAATTAGGGGAAGGCAATGCAGGCGAAGTGTTAATCCCGTGTTGTTGTTAATGTTTTTTTCAGCAAGGTAACAAGGGAATATTTCTTGTTCCTTGATTTATGGACTCCGCGTTCACAGGGCAAATAAGTAAAAGTCTGAAATAAAAAGGATTAACGTGAACCTTTCCTCCTGTCCTGGGGTTACTTGACGTCTGAGACTAAGGTAGTATTGACTCACAAGTGATTTAATGAGAAACCCGGGGTGATAATGAGTGGCCTGAGGAAGTGTTTGACTGAATGGAACAGTTATAAGCCGGGACGGTTCTGGCTCCAAACCAATCTGCCGTATAAAGAATGTGACCAAACCTGAAATAGCAGTGCATGTCTCCACTTTACAGGGGTGTTGTTTTCTCACTTTTAGAGTTTGTAAATATGTGTAGACTGTACCTGCCGCACATTTCCATATGCACATGTTACGGGATGTTGCCTGTGTTGACGGGCCTGTTATAGGCAATGTTGAAATCCATGAACTGTAGTGGACATGGGGGCACAGCTCTCCATAGGGCATTACGGCCCATTTATTTTAACAGATGGGTTTCACAGGTGGTGTCTTATAGACTTGATGTGGAATGATTGGCTTTCTCATTGCTGACATTTCCTTCTAATGTTCCATGACTTCTATGGCCTCGTTCGCACGGGGAGCGGATTGGCGGACTTTGACCCATAGCTGGTCATGGACGCATCTTCTTGATAGGTCAGTATATTTAATTTTAAGCCTAAATTTATATTAACAAAAAACTGATATTGTTTCCTGAGGATGGGAATAACCGGACAAACCGCTGCTAAGATTGAGCAAAACTGCTGAGTGATGTTTGACAGTTTGTGCTAGTTCGGCAGTTTATCCTTAGCAACAAGGCTTTTCAGTAAGGTTGTTAAGCGATCCATCCCTAACAACAAGTCTGTCTTAGATAAGGTCTTAAGCTGTTAAAAAATAAAAGAAAAAGATTGTCATAAAAAGAACAGGCAAGGAAATTTACCAGGACTGAGACCTCTCTCTTCTGACATATTTTTTTTAAATTGTTTCTTATATGAATCTGTTCACTCAATGACCTAACACTTACATCCTCTATTATCAGAACCTCCCACGCTCGTATACAAGACTTCTCCCGAGCTGCACCACTTCTATGGAATGCTCTACCCCGGACAATCAGATTAATTCCCAATTTTTACAGTTTCAAGCATAAACTAAAGACGCATCTTTTCAGACAGGCCTATCACAATTACTAATGTAAACCCTTCTGTACTATAATTAGAATCCCCAAAATTTAACCTTCCTCTGTCCCCGCTCCCACATTACCCCACATGATATGATGCCATTTCAGGCTAACTCTATATTTCCAAGCTCCATCCTCAAAGGACACGACTAGTGACAGCTCATAAAGTTTTATGTTTGTGTAATGACAGTAATCTTTACAACATTGTCTGACCTCTGTATAAGCAATGCCGCCCCTGCTACCTCTTGTGTCACCCCCTCTACCTCATAGATTGTAAGCTCTTGCGAGCAGGGCCCTCAGTCCCATTGTGTGAAATGACTTTCTTTGTAATGTATCTTTTTGTTTGTATTTGAACCCTACAAATTGTACAGCGCTGCAGAATATGTTGGCGCTATATATATAAAATTTATTATGAATGAATTTTTGGTTGTAATGGAGATCAAAACATGTTGGATTAAAGGGATCCTATCATTTAAACACATTTTTTTTCTTCCTACCACGTCGGAATAGCCTTAAGAAAGGCTATTCTTCTCCTACCATTTGTTGTCTTCTCCGTGCCACCGTTCGCCTAAAATCCCGGTTTTAGTCAGTATGTAAATGAGTTCTCTTGCAGCACTGGGGGCGTCCCCAATGCCAGAGAGCTCTCCAGCGCCGCCTCCATCTTCGTCAGGAACGTCATCTTCCTGTGTCTTCTTCTGGCACAGGTGGTGAAACTTGTAGGCCTTGGGCAGAGCCGTTTGCGCATGCCTACAGGCCACAAGAAAATGGTTGCTTACTTACTGTGTTAGCGGCCACTTTTCTTGTGGCCGCGGGCATGCGCACTAGGCTCTGCCCAAGGCCTACAAGTTTCACCACCTGCGCCGGAAGAATGCACAGGAAGATGACGTTCCAGACGAAGATGGAGGTGGCGCTGGAGAGTTCTTTGGCAGCATTGGGGACGCCCCCAGTGCTGTGAGAGAACTCATTTGCATTCTAGCGAAAACTGGTATTTCAAGTGAATGGCGGCGCAGAGAAGACATCTAAAGGTAGGACAAGAATAGCCTTTCTTAAGGCTATTCCGACGTGGTAGGGAGAAAAAAATGTGTTTCAATGATAGGATCCCTTTAAACGTGTTGTAGTTTCGGATAGATGTATGATATAAGGAACAAGTAAAATGGTTGGATAAGTAAATCTGAAGAGGTGAGCCATGATCGATATGTTCTTTTGTTCTCCGTTCTTTTCAGTGACCCATATATTGAAAAATGAACTTTCTCCCTTTTATTCTGTATATTTTTTGATATTGAGATCCAGCCGAGGAGATGGTGGTTGTTGGGAGAGATGAAGGAAATAGTTAGCATATTTTGGACCTGGATCATAAGGCAAGGCCTGGTGTCTTGGAATACGATTTTTTAAGGTTCTATGGACTAGGTGTGGCAAAAGAAAAACATGGCTTCTCCTCTGTGGATTAGTGCGCCTTTACTTGTAAATTCCTGTCAGAGACTTAAAGTGGACGGGTCCCCATAAAAGCAGGCATCTGTATATACAAGGCTTCTGTCATATCATTGTTTCTTGGGAGAGTTATCGGGCAGAATATTTGGTGAAGTTCGTCACAATCAGTGGAGCAGCGCCTTTTGGAGGTTACAAAGGAGTGGAGATGGTGAAATGTTCTTCTTAATCGGTTCTGGATTTCCCATAGTCTGTATGTGTCCGGGCGGTACACTATTCACTCTGCAAGGACGTAACCGGACAAAATGGTGGAACCACAGCCAACGCTCCTATAAAGAAGGCAAGGACGGTTCATTATCGTCCCTGCCTCCCAAGAAGCGCTAAATATATCGGCCCAGATACAGGAGAAACTAGCAGAAAAACAAAAATACACAAAACCCTGTCCCCAAAGGTCTATTATTGCTGTATGGGGGGCACGATGTAATAAAACATTAAAGGTACTCTAGATAAGGCTAGAGCTGTCGTCCCGCTGGTGTGAGGCTAGGGTCCCACCCCTTATTATCTGTAAAGCATGGACCTCACACGTCTGAATGCAATCAAAGCACCATTTAATGCGCTTTCCCTCTGCAAACAGCAGCTTTCATTTTGTTGCTCGTTACGGCCGAATTGGCGCATAGTCAGCTTAACGTTTTTTGACTATATTGGCAACCTATTGCGGACCCTATCCTGGGACTCTGGAGAGTCTGATGAAGGTGAATCCTGACCGAAAACGTTTACATATCTCTACTGTTCACGATAAATGGTGCTTTGATTGCATTCAGACGTGTGAGGTCCATATTTTACATGACATTAAAGTTATCTGGTTTCTATCCTTAGGATAGGCCATCAATATTAGATCTGCGGGGGTCTGACGACTATGGAGTAGTGTTGCAGGATCTACACCCGCCACTACAGTTTGTGCAGCGAGAGAACAGCACTGTCCATACCATGAACCGTACTGTCTCGGTAACTGTGATCTGCAGGGGATAGGCCATCAATGTTAGAAACCGGATAAGGGTCAGTGCACACGGAATCCGTCCGGGGAAAAAAAACAAAACCTCCCTTCACTCGTGGAAAAACTAACTTATTGAAGTCAATGGGAGGCTTTTTTCCTGCGTGGATTCTGACGCAGAATCCGCGCCCAAATACTCCGTGTGCATTGAACCTAACCCCTTTCATTATGGTCGTGCTTTTGTTTTTTCTTTTCCTTTTTTTGTGGTTACGGACTGTGCATGCACCGTAGGGGTAAGGTAAGGGGCACTATTCCAATAACTAGTTTGATATATATTTTTTGTTTTTGTTAGTGCTCAAATTATAATAAAAACTATAGAAAGTGGAGACCATCAGAGAATTTCTAGGCACTTTGGGTATCTGAATCTTCAGGATTTGGCCTGCCTTAGTTCAGACTAAACAACTTCCGTGAATTACCCATGGTTTTTATACTTGCTAAATATGGCTTGATATGGGGAGGTAAATGTACAAATGTTAAATCCCTGGTGTAATATAACAGACATGGAGCAGGAGATAATTCCATAAATTCTGACGTTGCTGTATAAGCTGCTTGACTTTAGCCGGGTTTATAACGTCAGTGAAGAAAACTTTAAATCATCTGGGAATCTTTTTCTTGCCAAGTCGCATAGTATTCTTCTCGGATGTATACACAAAAGTATTACCCGGCAAACTTTAGGCTTATGCAGCTTTCTAAACTTGGAATTTATGTGGATTCGGTAGGTAAAAGATCATCAAAAAGGATAGAAGGGGCTAAAAAATTTTTTTGAATTCCATTTTTTGTTGGCCTACTAAAAAACTGAATTGACAGAACAAGAAGTTTCCTTCCCTCAGTATTCCGTAAGTATTGGGTCACCCTACTGTAGTGTATACATGGTGGTTTCCTTCCCTTGGTATTCCGTAAGTATTGGGTCACCCTACCATAGTATATACATGGTGGTTTCCTTCCCTCAGTATTCAGTAAGTTTTGGGTCACCCTACCGTAGTATATACATGGTGGTTTCCTTCCCTCAGTATTCAGTAAGTATTGGGTCACCCTACCGTAGTATATACATGGTGGTTTCCTTCCCTTGGTATTCAGTAAGTATTGGGTCACCCTACCGTAGTATATACATGATGGTTTCCTTCCCTCAGTATTCCATAAGTATTGGGTCAACCTACCGTAGTATATACATGATGGTTTCCTTTCCTCAGTATTCCATAAGTATTGGGTCACCCTACCGTAGTATATACATGGTGGTTTCCTTCCCTCAGTATTCAGTAAGTTTTGGGTCACCCTACCGTAGTATATACATGGTGGTTTCCTTCCCTCAGTATTCAGTAAGTATTGGGTCACCCTACCGTAGTATATACATGGTGGTTTCCTTCCCTTGGTATTCAGTAAGTATTGGGTCACCCTACCGTAGTATATACATGGTGGTTTCCTTCCCTTGGTATTCAGTAAGTATTGGGTCACCCTACCGTAGTATATACATGGTGGTTTCCTTCCCTCAGTATTCAGTAAGTATTGGGTCACCCTACTGTAGTACGTTCTTGGTGGCTTTTATTGGACTTCAGTATCGGCACCTCGACGCCTCGTATGAAGAAAGTCTTCAAAAGGTTTGCGAAGGAGCTTAAAAAGCCCAAGAAAGTGTGTAAGCCTATTAGTTTAAGTGTTAAACGGGATGTAATTTAGCAAATTGATGCGCTTAACTAATGAGCTTAATGAGACGGCACTAAATAGCCACATTATGGAGTCATTAATGAGTGGGAATGAATAGTAGGGGATTTTGTGGTGGTGACATTTTGTTAATTCCGTTTTACTTTTGCAAAAATTCTTCATCCTGAGGGTCACGAATGCAAATAATTTCTTCATGGCAAGTAGTGGTAGTTTCATTTATAGATTATGATCAAGTGCTAAAGGAGATATCCAGGATTTAAGATGATGGCTTCCTTACAAAATCAGTACCACAAGTTGTCCATGCCATTGCCATGGACTTGCGGCCAAGGCTGTGGGGTCTGTAGGCCAAACGACCAACTCAGATTCTAATTCCTTTATTTATTTTTTTTCGCAATCTGACTCTGAGCAGTGGTCAGACAGAGGGGTAGAGTTCCCCTAAACTTGCGTTCACATCCAAAAATCAGCAGAGCCTTAGCCCTTAATGGGGATTCCTGAGCAGTAAGTGCAATTACACAGTCCAGCACATTAATGTGACCCCTTGTCAAAATCCAGAATAACCACCTTTGTCAGAGTGGACCGCTGCGAGATGTGCAGGAAGAGAGGGGATGTTGTGATGATGTCACTGGGATGTTGAGCCATGCTGACTCCAGTGCCGTGGCCAGCTGCGCTAGGTTACGTGGTTGAGCATCTGTGGCACGAACAACCCAATCCCACAGATTCTCGATTGGGGTCAAGTCAAGGTAGTACGGTAATCAAATCCTGGTGCTCCACGAACCACGCATGTACACTGCGAGCTTTATGACACGTCGCATTGTCCTGCTGGTAGATGCCATCATCCTGAGGAAAAACAATTCACATGTAGGGGTGAACATGGTCTGCAACGATAGATGCATACTTGTGCTGATCCATCGTGCCTTCCACAATGATGAGTGCACCCGGATGGCTGATGACACGTGCCTTCTGCGATTGGTTATTTAACGTTGACGTCAAAAGGAGGCGATGTTCACATTAATATGACTGGACTGTGTAGTTTTGGTGTCTGAGATGCTCTGTAATGGCAGAATCACCCCCTTCTTTGTTCCCATCTGACACTGCCCTCCTGATATCACAGAGCCTAAACAGCATATCAGACACCAAAACTAACAGCCCTGATAGCTCGGCAAAGGCAGAGGCTAGAGAACGAATTACAACTATGCCAGAATCGGTGGTGCAGCATCAAATAAAGGATGCAAAGAGCTGTACTTGGTGGTGAAAGGTCCTCTATAAGGGGATTGGTCTAAATCTAGTATCCAGTGTCCTAGCAGGGGGCTCTGTACATTTTTTTTTTTTTTTTTTAAATGTAGATTGTGAGCCCCATATAGGGGCATAATTTATTTTTTGTCCTATCAGTATGTCTTTGTAGAATGGGAGGAAATCCACGCAAACACGGGGAGAACATACAAACTTCTTGCAGATGTTGTTCATTGCAGGATTCAAACCCAGGACTCCAGCGCTGCAAGGCTGCAGTGCTAACCACTGAGCCACCGTGTTGCCTTTGGCTCTGTACATTTGTTTAGTAGCTGTGCCGCTGTGTCGCAGCTCAGATCCCATTCACTTCCATTCCATGTCTCCCACACTTCCCCCATACTCTGCTACTCTCTAGACCAGGGGTAGGGAACCTTCGGCTCTCCAGCTGCTGTGAAACTACAACTCCCAGCATGCTCCATTCACTTCCATGGGAGTTCCAAGAACAGCAGAGCAAGTATGCATGCTGGGAGTTGTAGTTTTGCAACAGCTGGAGAGCCGTACGTTCCCTACCCCTGCTCTAGCCCAACACTTAAGACACTCTTTCCCATCTTCAAAAGCAACCTAAGAACCTACCATAACCCTGCTTCCACCGTCTCAGCTCCCTTGAATTATTAATAATTAAAAATTAGGTAAATTTGTGATTTTAAGGTTTTGCGTTTCCTCTCTCGTCCAGTACGTTACGATTATTGGATTTTCTGGAACATACTTGCCAACACATTTGTTTTCTGCTATCGCCTTTGTTATGTTTCAGGCATGTTTCCTCTGATATGTATATCTGGGTTATACCAAGTGTTAGGAGAATTAAAAGTGACAGTAAGTGAGTATCTGTGCAGGAAATGGCGCGCAGCCGTCTCCACAGATGGCGAACAGGTTCATTACGGTCTATCTGTACATGTGTTTACACTTATTTCCCTCGTATGCGGTGGTCTGCAACTCCCTCACATCTACAGTCTATTTCATGCACCGCTAGGTGGGCGCTTACCTGAACGGGGCATTCCTTTATAGACTTTGTTAATGATGTCCCAGTGTTGTACCTGGGGAGTATATGACTTTTTGGACTCTAAAATGGTTTTTATATAACAAAATATATAATAATTGTGACATATTTATAAAAAAAAAAAAAAATCTAAATAGATCCTTAAAGGGAATGTGTCACCAGGAGTTACAACCTAATTTTTTTGACACCACTTTTTAAATAATAATATTAATTAATTATTATTATTTCATTTTTCAATGTCAAAAGTACTATCTATCATGCAGTTATCACTTTGGCCACAACTCTGTAGGGGTTTTCTTTGCAGTGGATGTCTCATTTACATCAATCCGTATTACTATAGAAGATAACACCTCTATAGATATCACTGCCCCCCCCCATTACATACACTATTGACAAGTGTATCTTTTGGTTCCTTTTTTCTTTGATGAATTCAGTGTATTTTCAGCAGTTTTCCTTCCTGTTTTTCGCTTTTGTACTTTGGCCTGTTTATCTGGATGACTGGTCTTGTGGAGTTTTCAGTATTTTGGTTAGCTTCGTCACTTGAGCTTGTTTGGCCGTCATCTCTAAAGGCAACAACAACATCTGATGTATCCGAGGTGGCCCAGACGTAATCCGGAACCACAGACTGGAATGGAAACTTACAGGCCAAGTGTCTTTAATCAAGCCTTCTATTTTCCTAGACTATGGCAACATGTACACAGGAATTTATGACATATGGCGGTACAGAGTACATTACTAGTCTGTGGTGTGAACCTGTGTGGCGCTACATGCCCTGCAAGGCATCACATTTTCTACTAGAAGTGCTTTTTGCAGGTCACACCTTTTCTGGGCTTGTACACCCAGGCCCCTCCTTCCCACCTCCAAAAACCCTGCTCCCCAATTCTTCCTGGCCTATACCCCCACCTCTTCCTGGCCTATACCCCCACCTCTTCCAGGCCTATCCGTCCCCCACTTCTTCCAGGCCTGCACCCCCCACCTCTTCAGGCCTATACCCTTGACCTCTTCCAGGCCTGCACCCACCACTTCTTCCAGGCCTACACCCCCCCCCTCTTCCAGGCCTGCACCCCCCACCTCTTCAGGCCTATACCCTTGACCTCTTCCAGGCCTGCACCCACCACTTCTTCCAGGCCTACACCCCCCCCCTCTTCCAGGCCTGCACCCCCCATCTCTTCCATGCCTGCACCCCCCACCTCTACCTGGCAGTTCCTGGATGACTACATTATTTTCATGTGCTAAATAACAATAATGAATACAAGTGTGAGCAAAGTTTTTGTAGCCTCAGTCTCTGTCACATGAATAATTGTATAATATTTTTGGTGTATAACATGTGTGTGGACATTCATGTGTTACACATTAGCGCTGCTTCCTTACTGATCTGATGAGTACAATGAATAGACCTGCCATGTCATCGCTCCTGCTTTTACTAATGGCTTTCCACAGGCTGCAGACGCTCCTTTGCTTGTATGTTTAGCAGAGCGCTCTGCCAGCGCTGTAAGTCGCCCACACGTCATTTGTTTGCACAGAGCGATAATAGGAAGAGTCCGGGGCTTACAGTTCTGTCATAGCACAGAGGAAGGAGAGCATGAAATCATTTCGGTGGCAGGCTTCCTGACATCTGCAGAAGAGACCGCCGGCTTCCTGCTTCCCCACATATCTCTACACAAGCCCCATGCTATAGAAGACGACTCCATATCATCCCCTCCACCGCTCCATATCGCTTTTCTTTCATGAACACACTCTGTTTTATCTAGAAATGTGTTTTTCTGAAACTTTGGTTCTGTTCACATCTGCGTCCTTTAACGCTTTCTTCTCATCCATCCGGACTAAACATTAAAATGGATTAGACAGCAAGGGATCACATTGATTATAATGGGGTCTATTGGGTATCCATTTTCTTCATGACTTCACTGGATGAAAAAGTCGCCATTGCAGGACGACTTCTTCCGTGATTTTAAACAGTCTTTATGCTCAAGGCTCTGGGTGGGGCGCCCAATGAAGGATGTGAATGTATGTGTATTGGGGCCCCTAACCATGTCTCTGTGACCGATATGGGGCAAATCAAACATTCCTGAACCTTAGTGACGGCTCGTATTATTTATATACGTTGTAATTCTGGTGCCAGATACAGGCTGTCAGGGCATGATGGGAGTTGTAGTCTCATAACCGCTGGTGAGCCGTATCTCTGAGGCCACTGCCCTATAATATAACCAATCATTTCTTTCATAGTAAATCCCATTCTATTAGCTTTGTGTGACTAGATCTATGTAAAGGACTGTTTTAGTAATTGTACATCTTCTTTTTTCTTGCAGGATGGACTCAATTCCCTGGTTCTTGACCTCGACTTCCCTGCACTACGAAAGAACAAGAATATTGACAACTTCCTAAATAGATGTAAGGATTCACGTGTTTATGTCCTCTAGTTTGTTAGATCTAATTCATGAAGTCTAGTCTTTTCTAGAAGTAGGAATATAATAGTGGAAGAATTTTCTTAGGCTTTGTTCACATTATCCTTATAAACAGAAACCATGACACTCCATTACGTGACCGACCCCATGTTTACAGGCCTGAACATTAAAGGGATTCTACCATTAAAATAACATTTTTTTTGTAGATCACAGGTAGGAATAAATAGCCTTAAGAAAGTTCGGTAGAAATCCCAGTTTTCGTTGGTATGCAAATGAGTCCTCTCGAAGCACTGGGGGCGGACCCCAGCCCTCAAACAGCACTGAAGGCGTCCCCAATGCTGCGAGAGAAATCTCCAGCGCTGCCTCCATCCTCTTCAGGAACAGCCTCTTCACGCTTCTTCTTCAGGTGATGGGTTCAAACTTCTAGGCCTCGGGCAGAGCTGACTGCGCATGTCCAAAGGCCACAAGAAAATGGCTGCTTGCTTACTTACTGTGTAAGAGGCCTAGAAGATTGACCTCAGCGGCGGAAGAAGACGCGCAGAGAGGCCATTCCTGAAGAAGATGGAGGCGGCGCTGGAAATTTCTCTCGCAGCATTGGGGACGCCTACAGTGCTGCTGGAGTACTCATTTGGATACTGACAAAAACCCAGATTTCTACCGAACGGCAGCCCGGAGGAGACTTGTAAAGGTAGGAGAAAATTAGCCTTTCTTAAGGCTATTCCTACGTGTGATTGACAAAAAACATTAGATTTTAATGGTAGAATCCCTTTAAGTCGAGGTTATAGTTCTGTATGATTCTAGGAGGCTTCTGCTTCCCAGTGACCCACTGTGCAGTACTATATTCACTATTGGACAGTATGTCAGTGCGAGGCAGGGTCTCCTAGTATTATACATAACCATAATGCTAAGAGTCCCCCTCCCGGCATGATGATCAGGCTGGTATATACGGCTCACACGGGTAGAGGTTCATGGATGTAACTTGGTCATGTGAATGTAGGCTAAAGGACTTATAGAGAGGTCCGTCACATTGTGCCAGAGATGTAATATGGTGACTGAGATGGAAGGAGATTATTGCAGGGCTGTTACCATTTAGAGCCGCTGTAAGACTAGGCCTACACAACTACACGTGCACCAGCAGAGCAAAGCTCAAAGGGTCTGTCTACATTGCATCGAACAGAAGTCAGTATGATCACCTTGCAAGTTATAGCAACGTGATGGATTCAAGTAATTTTTTTTTTGCTGTTGTCTCATCATACTTACTGTAATTTGCACGTCACAACGTGACCGCATCCACCATCATTACTGCAATGTGGCAATGTGACATGTGCCTTGTGTGATACAGCCGGCCACATGCCTACAGCCATTTCTAAGTGATCTAAGTCCCCCCCCCATATTTTCCTTGGGAATACTGTTAGGAATTTTGTATTATGTAGTACATGTTTAGTTTTTGTATTATTATTATTATTATTATTATTGTTATTATTATTATAAAGATATATCTTTTTTTTTTCTTGAAGATGAAAAAGTTGTGGGCGATGTGCGCAACTTGCAGATGAAAGCTGAAGATTACGATGTAGTAAAAGTCATTGGGCGAGGAGCCTTTGGTGAAGTCCAGCTGGTAAGAGATGGTTTCCATTGTCCCTGTTTGGAGAACGGCTGTACTTATTTCTATGATTCCTGGCTTCCCTTTTTATGCAAGTCATTCAGCATCTAATATGTTGTATTGATTGTATAGATTCTGTGGTTTGTGGCCATGGATCACCAATGATCAGCCATGTTGGCCCTGTACTCAACACTTCCATCATTCAATCGATACCAGTATCATTGTCTAGTATCCATTTGACCACAGGGCCAGCTAGAATATTGTCCTTTATTAGTCCAGTATGACCCATACACTAAATGCTAGTGTCCTAAGAACAAATACTTGTATTATAAAGCTGTCGCCTTCCGTGCACATTGCTGCTGTCCCATCTTTGATGTCCCTCATGATATTTTATTTCTCTACAGGTTCGGCACAAAAACACACAAAAAGTTTACGCGATGAAACTGCTAAGTAAATTTGAAATGATAAAAAGATCCGATTCTGCCTTTTTTTGGGAAGAAAGGGATATCATGGCCTTTGCAAACAGCCCGTGGGTAGTTCAGGTAATATCATCTTATCTTTTATTGTTTTTTTTTTTTTCTGAATTACTTCTTTTCCTGTAGTTTTTCGGCACATCCCATGGATGCACAATCAGATTGAGATCTGGGAAATTTGGTCAGGTTCGTCAAGCCATTCCTGAGCAATTTTTGCAGTGTGACAGGATATATTATCCGGCTGAAAGAGACCCCTTGCCTTTAGGGAATACCGTAGCCGTAAACACTTGGTCTGCAGCGGATGTCCTTCCTTGGACCACTATTGGTCCACTTTCTAATGGATACTGCGGACACCCCACTAGACTTACCATTTGGAGATTCGGTGACCCTGTCATCTAGGCATCACACTGTAGCCTTTGTTCGATGCTCAGATCATTACACTTGCTTTCAACACATAATCTCAAACCAATTTTTGAGATGCCCGATGCTCAATTCCGATGATCATAGAACAGGTTTGTCGTGCGAAGAGAATCGGCCCCACCTCAGACAGCTTGGTCGTGTGCATGATAATCTGTCCCACCATCTATATATCTTCATGCTGCTGTATGTGCTGTTTGTTGTATGTATTACACTATGATCTATCCAGTAGTGATGACTATGTATTGCATGTTATAGCTATACTGTGCCTTTCAAGATGACAAGTATCTCTACATGGTGATGGAGTACATGCCTGGCGGAGACCTTGTAAACCTTATGAGCAACTACGATGTGCCTGAGAAGTGGGCAAAATTCTACACTGCCGAAGTGGTCCTAGCCCTCGACGCAATTCACTCCATGGGCTTGATCCACCGAGACGTCAAACCGGACAATATGCTACTGGACAAATACGGGCACCTGAAGCTGGCAGACTTTGGGACGTGTATGAAGATGGATGAAGTAAGTAAAGAAACTTTGGCGGCTGCTTATGATTTCTTCACCTGTAATTGTATGGTTAATCACTGGCGTGTTCACGAAGCCTTCGCCTACGTGTCATGCTTTATACCTGGCATAGAACTAATTTCTGATTACACTATAAACAATGTAAGTATTTAAGGGGAGGGGGGGATGTCGGCCAATCTTCGCGTAAGGATGTGAGGACATTACGAAACCGAGAATAAAAGACTTCCTGTGTAGCACCCATTTTTTGTTGATGCCCTTCAATTCATAAATGGTACATCTGAACCCCTTTACCACACCCCATAATGAAAATAGGCCACACCCCAGACCTCTCTATACAGACTCTAGTGTAACTCACTTCTGTCAGTATAGACAGTAAGGGCCGCATGGTGGCTCAGTGGTTAGCACTGTAGCCTTGCAGCGCTGGAGTCCTAGGTTCAAATCCTGCCAAGGACAACACCTGCAAGGAGTTTGTATGTTCTCCCCGTGTTCGTGTGGGTTTCCTCCCACACACCAAAGACATACTGATAGGAAATGTAGATTGTGAGCCCTATATGGGACAGTGACTGTCAATGTCTGTAAAGCGCTGCGGAATATGATGGCGCTATATAAGTAAGCATAATAAATAAATAGATGACTCGACATTTATACAAGCCGCAGCCCAAACCCTCACATCTATAGAGAACATTGAACCCCTTCATTTATACAGACACTATTTATAGAGATGCAGTCTAAGCTCACCCCCATCTATACGGGCACCAAACCCTTCATCTATACAGATACTAGACCACCGATCAGAACCACTATCTATACAAACCTCAGACCAAAGTCTCACATTTCTAGAGACCTTTTCACGTGTTTTATGGCAGAAATTTAAGAGTTAGCCATGGATCCCTCAGTATATTGTACCTCAAATTGTAAAACAACTTTCCATAAATGAAAATAGTACAGGTGAATATAAGAAACTTTGTAATGTATCTTACAAAGGAAATCTGTCTCCTTCACTTATCACATTGAGCTACTTTTTATGTAGAAGTCTATGGGGACGAGGGTGCTGAAAGGACACAATTAACTGCAGCTGTGAGGGAGAACACTGCAAAGAATGAGACCGTAAAAATACTTAATAGCCTCCTTCCCTCTCCATAGACTTTTTTTTTTTTGTCTCTATGTAGATTGTGAGCCCCATATAGGGATCACAATGTACTTTTTTTTTTTTTTCTCCTCTATCAGTATGTCTTTGTCGAATTGGAGGAAATCCACGCAAACACGGGCAGAACATACAAAATCCTTGCAGATGTTGTTCCTGGTGGGATTCGAACCCAGGACTCCAGCTCTGAAAGGCTGCAGTGCTTACCACTGAGCCACTGTGTTGCCCCCTACCCTCTCCATAGACTACCGTATGACGCTAAAGACTGAATGGATGCTATAGAGAGAGACTTAATTAAGATAAGGAGGAGGACATTAGTCTAATAGATGGAGAAAGAAACAGATTCCCTTAATAAAGATCTATTACAAAGATTATTATATTTACCTGTACTATTCAGTTATGGAAAGTGGTTTTAGAATTTGAGGCACATTATAAGGGTCTGTTCACTTGTGGCAGATTTACTAAAAAAATTTTACAATAGAAAATCTGTTCCATTCATCTAAAATAGGGTTATTTTCATGGCAAACTCATGGACTTGTGTAAGCCCTGTTCAAATGAATGGGACTGATGCAAAAAGTGGAACTCCACAGCCCGCTCCTATTTCCGTACTGATTTTCACTATCTCAGCCAGATGTAAATTGACTTGGATTTTTGGTGCAGAATCTGCAGCAATTTCCTCGAAACCTTCCCATGCATCTGAAGGCCATTGTGTGCGGCAGTGTTGGCGAGGCAGTTCTTTACACAATGTATGGATGTGCATCTAATAGAGTCATTATATCTGGTGTCGTCTCCTAATTCTAAATAGGCGGCAGCTCCACCGCCAGCAGCCATTTGTCTCTATTGGCGCACTTGCAGCCGTTTTGATAGATGCTAATTGCTCGCTGGTTTCCTAATCTTTACATGTTTGGAGTGTATAATACCCCCCAGTGTCACAATGAAGTCTCAGTCTATGCACATTCCAGACGCACATGCCAGAGACCTGTATTAAATTCTTCCTGAAGCCGTCACAGTCACTGCTTCCGCTCCTGAGGGCTCTGCACTTTTTAAGAACAGAGTACAGAATGTGCCAGCCAGCTCCCCGGATCACTTGGATGTTGCCATATAGGAGCAGGATGTATGTGCAGAATGAAGCCGGTTAATAGATTTTAAGGATTTTTTTTCGGGAAGTCTGGTGTGATGAAATGTTGAGGATTGTGTTGCTGTTGGCGCCAGCTAGTGGTCACCTAGCGGTAGAACACTGTGTGAGCATGTGCGGTTTTATTTCTGAAGTACGTATTAATGAGGCTGAATTGTTGTGGATGTTTTTTTTGGCCGTGTATCGACAGACAGATCTCTTGCCAAGGCTAGTAAAAGCAGTCTGCATGGGTCACAAGAAGACAATATATTGGAAATGTCTTCTAAGGTTTTGTTATTGTTGCACTTGTTGGTTTTCTTCCCATCATTCCCATTTATTTGGCCATAGATTTGAGATGGTTTTGTCGTGGTGGCTTCCTACCCCACCAAGGAAATGTGATGAGCAGATGGATATACACTGTGCGAGGATGGAGGAAGCAAGCGATGGTGCTCATCAAGTTGCCAAGTTTGCTTGTAGGTAGCCAGGGCTGCGGAGTCATGAGCCCCTCTAACTGGCCACGGTCAGACAAAAGCAGTAAAGCTCCTCAGATTCAGTGATTGAATGCCCATGAAAGTAAATAAGTAATTAATTAATTCTAGAATTAATATATTTTGGAGTCGGTAACTTTTCTCCAACTCAACCCAAAATCCACAGCCCTGCAGGAAGCGGTGATGGTCATGCATGGTGTACCAATTGTGGATAAAATTCTGGGTGCAAAGTGACTGTCCAGTCAGGGGTTAAAAAAATTATATTTAAGTTGGTCTTTATATCCATCTAGTAGTCTGCCAATACATGTCCTATATTACAACAGTCTGTGTCTGAAGTGCCATGGATGGTATAAATGGCGGTCTGTACTTCGCAGGACAATGCACAGGGCAAAGTAAGACAAATATCGAGTCCTGATGACCGTATCTAACGCTTGGCCGATGCCTATTTTTTCCCTTGGTCACGGTGCACTTTCATCCTAAAGTGTTTTGTCCATACAATTAATAGGTCTGAGGTTCACAATCCATATCTCTTCACCAGATTAGAGGAACACTTTCAAAGAGTGTATCTTGCCTGGAGGAACTGTTCTGTATTACACAGACATCCCATTGGCTTAATGGGCACTCTAAAAGCACTTGGGCTATTATAGAAACTTCCTTTTTAGCTGCAGCATCATTTTAAGCCTGTGTTTCTTTTTCGATGCCCCTTAGCACCTGCTCACACCTCCCCATTACGCTTTCTATAGACATATATAATCTGACGCTGATGTAGTTGCAGTCTGTCTCAAGGTGGATATAGCAGACATATCAGAATGAAAGTCAGTTTTGTTGTGGTGGGATAAATTCACACGGCAAATTTTGGAAATTCTGCTACAGAAATAGAACAGCCATTGGTAGAAAGATTTTCCTCTGGGAGGTACACGTACAAAGATTGGGCAGGATACTTCTTTATTCCGCTAGCTCTTCCCCCCCAGATGGTGAGAAAAAGAAGTTTCTGCATCCCATTGAAATGAAAGGGAGGCAGATTTGTATGCCCGAGTCCGCAGTGTGAGCGTACCATAAAATTATTAATTCCCCACTGTAGGGGTGTTACAGAGAAAATGAAGACTTGGGCTACGTTCACATCTTTGTTAGAGACTCTGCTGCAGAAATGGTTAAAAATTGGCGTAGAGTTGGCGTAAAGTAAAATTGGCGTAAAGTCCTGCATTGACTGACAACGTTGGACACCCACCATACCCCTTTCCAGTTAATGGGGTCTGCTGGGGTCCGTGTGAGTTCACTGTTTTAGCGGTCAGGCTCTCTGACTTTGGGGTCCGCCACAGAGACCCGCACAGATATGAACCGAACCGAACAGCCAGTCTTCCCCGACATAGCAGCTGATCGTAGAGGGTTCCACTTTCGGTCTTCAGCAAGGGAATGTCCGTATATAGGGTAAAAAAAAAAAAACAAAAAAAAAACGTTTAAGGCGTTGCGATGTAAAGGTTATTGTTCAGCCGTCATAGTGAAGACTTGTCATGTACCGTTAGCTTGTATAACTACACCTCATAAGCTTTAACCCTTACAGGGCAGTGTTAGGCCCGCGCTTCATGACCTAGGACATTATATTGGGAAAAGGCAATAATTGTTGCTTGCAAAACCCAAACACATAAATAAAGTTAAGTGCCGTTTAACAAGGCGCTAAAGGCTTTTACAGGAGTGGCGAGCCGTCCCACTGCATGTTTTTACGGGAGCCTGGCACTGGGTTTTATTGAATCCTGGTCTGGCAGTGCCCTGAAGTCAGCCATCGTTGTGGTTAGCAGTACAAGATAAGAAGCGGATATCAGTTGTCATGAGAAACAAAGACATTTATTTAGCTTGGGGAGCGCGTTCCAATGTCAATATTCCCCACACGAGCTTCTGGTCGTCTCTGTAACTGGGATTGTGATGAGTAACGTCTCCTTAGGTGTGTGGAGAAGTGACGGCGCTGGCAGCGGCTTTGTCTGGATGACAGACGGTTCGAGCACAACGCTTGTGGTGTTTGGCTTTGGTTACAGTGTGAGCTATTGTGTCTGCATTGGCAATAATAACATAAGGTTTGAAAGTACTTAAAGGAGAATGCCGCCAGCTTTTTGTAGGCGCACCACCGTCTACATGGATCTAAAATGAATAGAGTTCTCCAGTTTTGAAGAACATGGCTGCTTTCTTCGTTTCAGAAAGTGACATCACATCCATCGGTCACATGACAGCGCTGCAGCTCAGTGCCACTCAAATGAGTAGAACTGAGCAGCAATATGGTCATGTGACCAACGAATGTGATATCACTTCCTGAGAGGAAGAAAGCAGCCATGATTTTTATTCCTGGATAACTCCTTTAATATAGGGTGGGAATGTATTGTTATTTTCTTAATGTGAGAGGGGACTAAACGGCTGCCATAATCCTCTAAACTTCAATATGTCCGCTTCTTCGTTCCCTAAATATCTGCTGGTTTGTGATGTGGCTTGGGACAAATTAAAATGGCCACCGTTTTACCAAAAAACTTTGAACAAACAAAAGTACAAATAAATATAAGAAACTTTGTAATACCGTATATACTTGAGTATAAGCCGAATTTTTAAGCACAGTTTTTGTGCTGAAAAAGATCCCTCGGCTTGCACGCAAGTCAAGCAAAAAAAAAAAAAACTTGACCAGCCGCAATAGTAATGTATAGAATCTCCCATAAAATAGTGAAAAAAAAGAAGCTTTAAAAAATATAATAAAAATATAAAATAAATAAAAGTTGTAAATCCCTCCTTTCCCTAGAACACACATAAAAGTAGAAAATGACTGTGACACACATACACATTAGGTATCCCTGTGTCTGACAGTGCCCGGTCTACTGAATATAGGGGATCTGCAGTGCTCCTGTTCCATCAGGAAGGGGTTAATAGGAGCACTGCAGATATCCTATAGTCAGCCAGGCTGAATTCCACATGGGGGAAAAAAAACCTAGTCCTCAAGCTCAGGGAAGGGGCAGACAGACAACCAAAACACCCCCTTCCCTTCCCCAGCACCCAGCAACTACTGCACCCAAAAAACATTTTAATTTTTGAAATTTCCCAGTAGCTGCTGCATTTCCCCCTCTCGGCTTATACTCGAGTCAATAAGTTTTCCCAGTTTTTTGAGGTAAAATTAGGGGGATCGGCTTATACCTGGGTCGGCTTATACTCGAGTATATACGGTACATCTTAACAGAGAAAATGCTTCTCTATCCTCTTATCTGGATATTCCCTACCGCTATTAAACCGACTTTCATTCTAAAATTTCTGCTATATCCAGCTTGAGACAGAATGCAAGTACATCAGATTATACACTCACCGGCCACTTTATTAGGTACACCATGCTAGTAACGGGTTGGACCCCCTTTTGCCTTCAGAACTGCCTCAATTCTTCGTGGCATGGATTCAACAAGGTGCTGGAAGCATTCCTCAGACATTTCGGTCCATATTGACATGATGGCATCACACAGTTGCCGCAGATTTGTCGGCTGCACATCCATGATGCGAATCTCCTGTTCCACCACATCCCAAAGATGCTCCTCTATTGGATTGAGATCTGGTGACTGTGGAGGCCATTGGAGTACAGTGAACTCATTGTCATGTTCAAGAAACCAGTCTGAGATGATTCCAGCTTTATGACATGGCGCATTATCCTGCTGAAAGTAGCCATCAGATGTTGGGTACATTGTGGTCATAAAGGGATGGACATGGTCAGCAACAATACTCAGGTAGGCTTTGGCGTTGCAACGATGCTCAATTGGTACCAAGGGGCCCAAAGAGTGCCAAGAAAATATTCCCCACACCATGACACCACCACCACCAGCCTGAACCGTTGATACAAGGCAGGATGGATCCATGCTTTCATGTTGTTGATGCCAAATTCTGACCCTACCATCCGAATGTCACAGCAGAAATCGAGACTCATCAGACCAGGCAACGTTTTTCCAATCTTCAATTGTCCAATTTCGATGAGCTTGTGCAAATTGTAGCCTCCGTTTCCTGTTCTTAGCTGAAAGGAGTGGCACCCGGTGTGGTCTTCTGCTGCTGTAGCCCATCTGCCTCAAAGTTCGACGTACTGTGCGTTCAGAGATGCTCTTCTGGCTACCTTGGTTGTAACGGGTGGCTATTTGAGTCACTGTTGCCTTTCTATCAGCTCGAACCAGTCTGGCCATTCTCCTCTGACCTCTGGCATCAACAACGCATTTCCGCCCACAGAACTGCCACTCACTGGATGTTTTTTCTTTTTCGGACCATTCTCTGTAAACCCTAGAGATGGTTGTGCGTGAAAATCCCAGTAGATCAGCAGTTTCTGAAATACTCAGACCGGCCCTTCTGGCACCAACAACCATGCCACGTTCAAAGGCACTCAAATCACCTTTCTTCCCCATACTGATGCTCGGTTTGAACTGCAGGAGATTGTCTTGACCATGTCTACATGCCTAAATGCACTGAGTTGCCGCCATGTGATTGGCTGATTAGAAATTAAGTGTTAACGAGCAGTTGGACAGGTGTACCTAATAAAGTGGCCGGTGAGTGTATATGTCTATAGAAAGGGTAGTGGGGAGGAGTGAACAGCTGCTAAGGGACACCGGCTTAGAATGATGCTGGAGCTAAATAGGAACTTTCTATCATGGCCCAAGTGCTTTTTTTCACCTTGGTACATGTCTGTACACTTCTCTTTGTATGTCCTTTATGATCCTGGAGCTGTTTTCTGAGTAAATGAAGTTTATGGAGCAGATGTGTGCAATGTATGACAGCTAGTCTCCACTCTGCTAAGGGAGCACTGCAGAGGGGAAAAAAAGTGTTATTCCCCATGAGCACACACTGCAGCTTATCCTAGAAAGTCATCTGACACAACAGGTATGTTTTAGTCTCCTATATGGCAGTTTCACACTACAGGCTTTTCACATCACGACAGTGTGTCCCCGCGACATCATCATAGCGTTCTGCAGCGATTGTTTGCAAGCAAAGACACAAATGGTGACAGCAGAACTTGACATACCCTCCCTCAAGCCTGTAAGGCTAACCTGAGAATACTGCCTATTTTTGGATTCAAACCTTGGCCAACAACTTCTTTCCTTGGTTTTGACTATACAGTAAGGCCCCAACTGAGTGTGCACTCCAATGTCTCTTGAAGTGGCATTCTGTGATGCATTGACTTCAACGGGGGCTTCCAATCCATTGCGTTCCAATTCATTCTGTGCCAATGATATTTGAGGTCCCCATAGATGTGAATGCATACCGGAATGCACTTGCGTCTGTCAAACAACGTAGAGGCGGACCGCTAAAACAGCAGTGACACAGAACCCTGCAGACCTCATTGACTATAATTGGGTCCATTTGGGTTGCCCATTGTTTTTAAACTGAAATTGGCCAAGGGAGAAAAAATGCTTCTGTGCAGGACTTTTTCGGCAGACACTGCGACAGGGATTCCGGTACAGATGTGAACGCAGCCTTAGTCTGAACAGCACGAAAGCTTTCTGTATTCTCTTTAAATACATTGGGGCAGATAAACTAATAATATGCATCAGAATTCTGGCAGAATTTTCCCAAAAAAACCACCATACATGTTTTACACCTCATTTTAGACAGTTTGCGCGCATCGTACGCCCTGTGGACAACGCTTGGTGGAAAGTGTGTGCGCGCATGGTATGCTAAACTGTGAGTCAAAAATTTGCCAAAATTTCAGCCATTGTGTCAAATATTTGTACCAAAATTCCATTTTAACTAATTTGCTAATAATTGGTGTAACGTCGGGTTAGTCACTCTAATGGTACGTCAGATTATCAAGTCGCATCAGACATTTTGGAAGACCTTATGCGGTTTAGGGACTAGTTTACATGGAGTTACACAAATTCCGCATGTGAACATTCGGTCACGGCATTCTGCTCCAGATTAGGCCCGAATGGGCCTAATCGGGAAGGAGCCTTGTGGCGCAGACGCTGCGGCTGATTCAGCCACGGAATCCACGGGAAGAGGGGGCATGTCGCTTCTTTTTTCCGCTACTAGCTAGCGGAAAAAAGAAACGAGCAGTCCCCATTGACTTCTGGCAGCGGATTTTGAGGTGGATTCTGGGTCAAAATCCGCTGCCAACTTTCTTCATGTGCCCTAAGACTTTTTAGTCTAATACTGCACTGTCTATAAGTTATAGTGTATCTGCCCCCTTGTGGAACCCATAGAAAATCCTTTTAAAATGTGCTATATAGTATTGCAGTGTTATGTTGGCACACAATACCCACGCCAATCAAACATCCCTGATGACTTTTATGATCTTGGCACTAGAGATACTGCAATGGATACAGCTAGCTCCTGCCCACCATAAGCATACTACTAGTGAACTAGGGCTTGTACATGTCAGTGTTCTTCCTAGCAGAATAGTCAGGACGCTCGCCTTTGTGACAAACTATAGCGTGTATTTATTACAAGCAGAAGCGACTAAAGTGTTACAGAACAGCCTGTCCAGATACTTGTGGTTGTGCAGATTGTAGCTCGCTGCATATATGGTCATGCCCTGGGAATGTTCTATGGTCATGCCCTGGGAATGTTCTACTACAGAATTGGGTAAATGAGAAGTGATGTGTTCGGCACGCCAAATCAATTTATGTGATGTCACGTGTATTTAGTATAGCGGAAGAAATGAAGAACTATAATTTTACATTTAAAAACTGCAGTGGTTTCATTTTTGGAAAAAGTGAATGAAAACCGTAAGGAATGGAGACCTATTACTGCTGGCAGGATGCTTCTCTGATGCCGTGAGCTGAGAAGAGCCCGTCTGCCGAGACAGTGGTTATCTGCGGACACCCACAGACCCCATAGAATATAATGGGGTCCGCCAAATGTCTGTTGGGTTTCTGCCGTTTTTATACTGATAAGTCCTCCATGCGGGACTTTTCTTTTTGCCAATTTTTGGTGGAGATGTGAACCTAGCCTAAATATACATAGGTTCTCTTAAAAGGGAACCTGTCACCATATCCGAGAAGCCCAATGACATTCTTCAGCCTGAGCATTTTGGAGTTTTGCTTATCCAAATCTGTTCAGTTATTCCATAGATATAAGCCCTTTTAGTGTTGATGCAAATTAGGGTTTATTAAATGGGGCGGTAACACTGCATGGCTTACAGCCCAAAATCCACCCCCAGAGAAGCTTCAATGTTAACGCCCACTTGGCTAATAGACCCTAATCTGCATCAACACTAAAGGGGCTTATATCTTTGGAATGGCTGAACCGATCTGGATAACGATCAGGGTGACGGCGCAGATCATTGGGCTTTTCAGATCTGCTGATGGGTCCTCTTTAAATGATGTATTCTTAGATGGTACGAAAAACAGATTTTTTTTTTATGTATTCTTGATAGGAGAAGCAAATCCAGCATTTCATTATTTTCTTTAGCAATACTTCTTCCATTAGACTTTTTAAGTGACGGATAAAATGGCGTACAGTGACTTAAGAGGAGACATTGAATGGAACATGTCAGAGGCAGCCAAAAATGGAACATGAATCACCGCTGACTAAATACATTGCAGTGTTTCCGGTCACAGTGCAGGCCTTCCTGTCTGTTGACGTTCATTGACTTTCACATAATGGAAATCCTCATGGTGTTCCAAAACAATAGTAGGAATAACAAAGACCCGTTCCAGTTCTGCTGGATTCGGCCTGGCCTTGTCAGTTGATTGCAAAGGCCACCATGCAATACTAAATATCCCCTGGATTGACTGTGGCAGATGATAGCATCTCCCCGCGATGCCAGCCAATCTGTGGAAGTGTCAGGAGTCAGATCTGCAGTGCTCACTGTTATTGTTGGGAAGGAACCCTCAAGGTGAGGGATTAGAAGTTTACAATATACAATTTTATGTGACAATCCTTACAAAAATAATCTTACAATATTTAATTTTCACAGTAGTCAGTAGAGCAGATGCATTAGGCTGATCGGTCACGTTTTCTGCAATGTACTTGTCTGCTTTGCTGTGTAGACTGTGGCAGAGCCATCACAAATCAATGACTCCTCCATTGTACTGCTGGGTACCTATTCTAGTCGTTGCAGTCCGTTCATGTCGACTATTTTAATGGTTGGTCTGTTGTTCTGGACCTCTGACAGACCAGAACAACGGACACTAGTATGAACCTAACTATATATGTAAATACCTTTATTATACTAAACAAAATTGTTCCCTCCTCGCTCCCTGAAAGCAAATGATGTATAGTACATGGTATATTAGAGTGTTGCCAAATGATAGCTAGCCGTGTGCGCCACACTCATGTGCTTTTCCTGATGTCCTAGACAGGTATGGTGCGGTGCGACACGGCGGTGGGAACTCCAGATTACATATCACCCGAAGTGCTGAAGTCTCAAGGAGGGGATGGCTACTATGGACGGGAGTGTGACTGGTGGTCGGTTGGGGTCTTCCTTTTTGAGATGCTGGTTGGTAAGTAAAGAGACCATCAACATTCAGAGTATTTACCTGACATTATAGACTATCTACTGCATAAAAGTATTGTAGTTCTCCACGTATTTCACTCATTTTATAATTATTTCAGGGTGCTCTGTTTAGTGTGTTCTGTGGGTGCTCAGATATGTCTCCATTGTAACAGACTACAAAAAGCCCTAATGTAGACCGACCTTGTAGCCATGGTCTCTTCCATCTGTCCCCTACTTCTTGCTAACTTACTGAATGGAAACTAGTATGTATTAGGTTGTAGATGGAAGGGCATTGGATCTGACAACACAGTTTGTCTGTTACCATGAAAACACAGCTATAGGTTTTTATTTAAAGGGATTTTCCAGACCAGTATGCGGTCTGTGAGGGTCTGACACCCGGATCCTGCATAAATAAGATGTTCCCGCAGATTCCAGGCCTTGGTGGATAGGGAGCTTTGTCCTGTTCAGGTATTTAGAATGGTGGGTATGGGGGAGTGGGGTGGGTGGTTTGGGGTATAACAGTCCGTGGGGTCTCATCTTCCTCTTGGTTGGTGGCAGCTGTATGGGGGTGGGGGGGGGGGGATGGGTGATTTTGGGTATAACAGTCCGTGGGGTCTTTTGGGTGGTGGGTGGGGGGTTTGATAGTCCATGTGTCTCATCTTCCTCTTAGTTGGTGACAGCTGGACACATATTGGGCAGCGATCTCCACAGTGGCCTCTTCTTCTCCCAGTAGGATGTAGAGTTTCCTCTTCTCGTCTGGGATGTGGAAAGAGAGTCTTTGGTAGTAGACGGCCCTCACAGCTGAGTATTTGGTGCAGTGTAGTAGGAAGTGGGTCTTGTCTTCTAGGGTCCCCTGGTCGTAGTGTTGGCACAGTCTGTTTTCCCGTGGTTTGTCCGTCTGCCTGTGCCGCCCCATTTCAATTTCTAGGTTGTGGGCGTTCAGTCTGTACCGGCTCAGGGCTTGTCTGTGTTTGGGGTGGCGTATTCTCTCCAGGTAGGTGGCCATGGTGTAGTCCCTTTGCAGGGATTGGTATACGGTGAGTTTCTTGGAGTTATTTATTTCGTTTCTCCATTCTTCAATGTACCGCTCTCTGTTTGCCTCTGTGGTCGCCTTTATTTCGGCCTTGGTTATCATCTGTTGGTGTTTTTGGTTTGGTGGTTGGTTGTTGTTTGGTTGGTGAGTGTCTGGTTTGCTCAGGTGGCTTAGCCATGCTTGGTGGTGGTAGGAGTCGGGGTTGCTCCCCTGGATGTGTGCCTGGAAAGCTACCGCCCTCTTCTGTGTGGTGAGCCATAGGGGGAGTCTGCCTAGCTCTGCCCTGCAGGCCATGTTGGAGGTGTTGCGGTGTACTTGGAGCAGGTATTTGCAGAACTCCAGGTGGAAGTTCTCTGTTGGGCTAGAGTCCCATTTTGGCTTGTCTGGGTAGGTGGCTGGGCCCCAAACCTCGCTGCCATAGAGGAGGATCAGGGCGATGACTGCGTCGAATATCTTCAGCCAGACCCTCACCGGTGGTTTGAGGTGGTACAGTTGTCTTCTGATGGCGTAGAAGGTTCTGCAGGCTTTTGCTTTCAGGGTTTCTATTGCTGCTTTGAAGCTTCCTGATTGGCTGAGCTCCAGTCCCAGGTAGGTGTAGCTGTTGGTTTTCTCCAATGTGGAGCCGTTCAGTGTGAATTGTGGGGTGGGGGCTTTGTTGTGGCCCTTCTTCTGAAATACCATGACTTTGGTCTTCTTCTGGTTGATGGGTAGAGCCCATGTGGTGCTGAATTTTTCCAGCACGGACAGGCTTTCTTGGAGGTCTTTCTCGGTGGGGGACAGGAGTAGGAGGTCGTCGGCGTATAGCAGGAACTTCACCTCCCAGTTGTTCAGGTTGAGGCCTGGGGTTGGTGAGGCCTCCAGGGCTGTAGCCAGTTCATTGATGTAGATGTTGAAGAGTGTTCGGCTCAGGCTACAGCCTTGTCTGACCCCTCGGGCCTGTTGGAAGTATGCTGTCCTTTTCCCATTCACCTTCACATTGCACTGGTTTCCGGTGTAGGAGCTCTTGATGACGTCGTACGTTCTTCCTCCTATTCCACTCTCTAGGAGTTTCAGGAGCAGGCCTGGGTGCCATACTGAGTCGAATGCCTTCTTAAAGTCCACGAAGCAGGCGAATATCTTGCCTCTTCTGGTGTTGTGGACGTGCGTCTTGATGAGGCTGTGCAGGGTGTAGATATGGTCTATGGTGCGGTGGTTTGGCATGAACCCTGCTTGGCTCTTGCTGAGGACCCTGTGTTGTGTGAGGAAGGTGAGGATTCTGTTATTGATGATGCTGTTGAACAGTTTCCCCAGCGTGCTGCTGACGCAGATCCCTCTGTAGTTGTTGGGGTTGTATTGGTCTCCATTCTTGTAGATGGGGGTTATGAGGCCTTTTTTCCAGTCTTGTGGGGAGTGTTTCTTCTCTCTGAGGGTGCCTTTGTATCGCTTGCACAGATTGTCGTAGGCTTCCCTCTCCTCCTTGTTGTTGCGGTCTCTGTTTTTGGTTGGAGGCTGTTCTTAGGGAACGGCGTAGTGCTCTGCAGTCGCTGTCGAACCTTTTGTGGGACTGTTTGTTGGTTTGTCTTATTGGTTTGGTTTGTTTCAGGCCTGCTAGTTCTGCTGTGGTCTGTAGGATGTACTTGAGATCCTTCACAGCTCTGGTGACTCCCTGTTGGTCTGGCTGATAGGTGTTTGTATGGAAGTTTGTGAGCAGTGTCTTGATTTCGGGTCGGTTGGTTGCGTTGGTATATTCCATGGCCTGGTGGTTGGCCCATTTGAAATGTCTTGGTAGGTTGTAGAGGCCGGTCTGTTGGGGCTCTTGGGTGGGTGTTTTGTTTATGGTTCCCATGTATTGTAGGATCTGGTTATGGTCTGATAGTTGGGAGTCAGGTGCGATTGTGAAGTCGTCAATGTCTGACGGGTCTGCATCTGTAATGGAGTAGTCCACCACGCTGTTGCCCACTTGGGAGTTTAGTGTGAAGCGTCTTATGGAGTCGCCTCTGATACGTCCATTCATTATGTATAGTCCTAGGCTTCGGCACATGTCCAGCAGATGTCTCCCGCTCTTGTTGACAATTCTGTCTTGGCTGTTTCTTCTTGTCTGTGTGGGTTCTGGGTGATGGATCTCACTTCCGTTGGTATGTGGGTTGTCGTCGGGGGGCAGGTAGTCTATCTCTGTGCCTGTCCTTGCGTTGAGGTCTCCGCATATTAGTACTCTGCGGTAAAGAAAGGTTTGTTTATGATGGAGTTTGCTTTCTCAATGGTTGGGCCATGGATTTTCTTGACTCTTTGCCATGTAAATAGCTTTCTTGTATTAATGTATTTGCCATTGGAGTCTATGATCAGGACTATATCTGGTTTTGAGGTTTTCGTTGTTTGGGTTTGCCCTGGCTCTATTTCTGGGGTGTTGGACAGTTCTGAACTTTCTTGTGTTGTGTTAGGCTTTTTTGGTTTATTGGTATCTTGATCAAAGTCTGTTATGCCGCTTCCTTCCCCCTCTTCCTTAGATCTTATATAGCGGTGGTTGAAGGGAACTGCAGTGCAGCTCTTCTTACTTCCATTGGAGTAGACTCATACTTTCCCCATCCACTGTAGAAGCTTCTGGCGCCCGTAAGGTGATGGAATGGCTGATCTGAGCAGGATCCAGGTGATGAACCCCTATAGATAACATACTTATGAACTATCCGGGGATAGGATAATCAGTATGCAAAATCCATTTGGGACTGAAGACCCCTTTAGTTTAAGGCCCCACGTAGCGGGCTGCATCGACAAAGGGCTGCGGAAAAACTGCAGTGAAAAAACATTGCTGTCTTTATCGGCAGCGATTTTCAAAGGAAGTCTACAGAGCTTTATTCTGCGGACTTTCTGCTTCCATTATACCTGTCGGGAAACCACTTGCATTTCCGCAGGTATAATTGACATGCTGCGATTTTCCAAAAATGCAACAGGTTTGGAAATCGCAGCATTTTCGCTGAATTTTTGCTTTCGCTAGAATCCACTTTGCAAGGAATGTAAAACTTTGCAGTTGTTTCCTCACATGGGGTCCCAGCCTTAAAGACCTTTCATGTACTCTTCCATGTACTATTAGGGAAGTCGCTCTTCACCACCCAGAGATGACACTAGGATGTTAGGCCGGCCCTCCTGAAAGTGGTGGGATATCTGTGCCAAAACTAACGTCACCAGTATCTCCTGCATGGGCACATACTGGCAAAGCTGACTGACAGCTTTCTAAAGGTATATAATACCACCCATCTCTGAGGACATGAAAGGTCCCTTTAAGAGCACTTGTAGAGTTGCTTCACTTTTCATTTTCATGCCTTGGTACAATGTAAACGGTTGCAAATGCTTTTCAAGCTCGTGTGGGTGGGGGGTATACCAGCTGCCATCATCTATGACTGGAATTGACATGTCATTTGAACTGTACTATATAGCTGGATGTATATAGCCAAAACGTATACTGGCAAATCCCTTAACTAACAATTCCCTAATGCTTACCTTAATAGCCACCATTAGAAAGGCATCCTAAAACCAGAAGTTCTGTTAGTGTTATACAGTTACATTCTTTTAATTCGGTAACTGATGGTCGAGAATCTCAGCCCTGCACTTATTTCTGGCACAGAACTGCAAAATAATCAGAAAGTTTATAAGACCAGAACAAGACGGAGCAGAGAAAACCAAATATGGGACTCCTCCGATATAAAGCACTGACATAACTTAGCGTATTCTTCATGGCTGTTCGCTTTTGGTGCTCTGCACTTCCAAGTACATATTTTATTTTTATGACCATTTAATAATCCAGAATATTTTATAGTTTGGAATTAGAATATATGAACAGGACTTCCCATCTATAAGCTAATATACTGTTATATAAACCTATGGCGGTACATTATAATGTAAAGTATGTTTAAAAGATGCGATCTAAGATTAAAAGCTATTAAGGAAAACGTAATCTAGATGCCAGTAGAAAACAGTCCAATAAATCCACTGGTGATGCAGGACTGTTGGGGTACAGCCAGTTGAGAAGGGTACTCTGCTGCCACTGGTCCTGGCACACTCTTTGCCCTATGGTTATAGTGGCCCTCATGTTACTTATGTATTGGGAGGTAGGAGTATTCTGCAAAGTGAAGGCAATATCAGATAAGGGCAGATATCAATTACCTCCACGTGTTCTGTGATTGTGGCGTCTGGTTAGATCCGTACGGCCTGGCTTTATTCTGCATACTTGTGTTTCTGTATAAATTCTATTCATTCCTCTGTAATACCCTTTGTATTGGATTACACTGCCCTAATATTCAGATTTCCCCTGGTTTACTCTTATCTGCTATGTGATCTCGCTGTATTACTGAACCGGAGCCTGGTATTCATGTACAGTCAGCTCCAGACATGTGTAACCTCTAGTGTGAACCCGGGCGCTGTATACGGGACGCTCATTGTGATGTAACAGCCGTCTGTTGTATTCACGTTAAATACGATGGGTAAAATTTCACAAATCCTTACCCCATCCCTCAATATGGATTACGTATGTCCTCTGCGAGCGCTGTAAAAGCTCTTGCTGTATACTTCTACCTTATCCGTAGGCCCAAAGTTACTCGACAGAGGTCAAAACAGTGTTCATTTGGCCCCTTGTTGGGCAGTTATACACAGTGGGAGATTTTTTTTTCCCCCTCTAACTTTAGAGATAAACAAAGCATTGTGTTCTATCTTCAGGCGGATTGGGCCTTGCAAAGCCCATTGAAATGAATAGGAAGCCCCCCAAAAAAGTGTCTTCCATTTGAATCAGTAAGCTTTGCAAGGCACAAGCCACCTGAAGATGTATCACAGTTTTTTTGGGTTTTTTTTTTTTTACAATCTTCAGACAGCTAAAAAAAAAAAAAAAAAAATCTGCTTGACTCCCATTGAAATGAATGGGGAAGTTGGTAGGTATTTTTCAAGGAGGATCCTGCCTTGAAAATCCACCTGCGAAAAACTCATTCTGAACATAACTTAGAAGAGTTCCCCTGACAATAAACAGGTCACAAAACAGATCATTGCTCTTCACGAATTTTGTAAAATGGTTCGGGTTAGTATTCTTAACCCTTACTTACATTCACAATTGATGGTGCAGGCTCTTACACAATTTTAGTGGTACTCTCTCTCCCTGAATGCTTTGTGTGGCATTGGCACCGTGCCCTCTATATCTCCTCTCCTTTTATGTTAAGGGGGAGGTGATGTAGTGGAATGACTGCGTCTATAGGAGCGAGCAAGGGTGGCACCTGACGTTTGGTCACGTAGATAGCCTAGTCCACAATATAGTAGCGGATGGGAGGCGGGACCCAGGAGGCGGCACTCTGTAGTGTGGCTGGAGGTTGCAGGGCACTTGTTCAGGATGGTTGGGAGCTAAAGCATTCATTTTCTGTCATGTCAATATTGTCACATGGCATAACCTAGTGCTGGGGGCACTGACTGTAACTACGACTACTCAAAAAACCCACCAAATCAAGTTAGGGCTCATTTTCGGGGTTGGGCTTATTTGTGCAGAAATAGGTTAGCCATACCTTGGTAAATAACACTCTTCTTTATTTCCCACATAATAGCAACTTTCTACCCACGTTATGTTATGTAGAACCACTATGGCGCACATACTGCAGCTTAACTTTTGGTTATATGTACTTGGGGCACTATGCCACCAAGCAGGTCAGTATGGATCATTGGTTCAGTGTTTCAAATAGCCCTACCACAAGCCTGTCTGTGTCAAGGGTTAAAAATAAAATCTTCTACTTGTCTAACAAACGTGCTCAGCGCATGCGCAATTCTGTAGAGAAGCCGTGAAATACACCTTCACTTTAAATGACGGTCCCCTTTGAAATTATATTTATATAATGTAATAATATATTGCTAGAATATACTGACCCTTTCCTATCTGGGGGATAGATAGATGGATAGATAGATATAGATTTTTATTTTATTTTTTATAATTGCTAAAAGCATCCCCTCAGCAAGTTGTAATGTCAGCCCCGTTGGTTGCCATCCAGCTTCCTCCGGAACAGATTCACAAGGTAGCATCTACGACTCTCTGGTAATTTCTTGATTTTTCAGGAAATAAGCTATAAAAGGTTTTCCTTTATTTACTTTATAAAAGTGTTCTTCCTGTTATTACACGTCTATTTATATATAATTTATTTTTTTATTTTTTTTAAGGGGACACTCCATTTTATGCGGACTCCCTTGTTGGCACTTATAGTAAAATTATGGATCACAAGAATTCCTTAAACTTCCCAGAAGATGTGGAAATTTCTAAACATGCCAAGAACCTCATCTGTGCCTTCTTAACAGACAGGTAGGTGATCCCCAAAATAAGTGATGTTTCCTGTAATGTTTGTATACCATAGTAAACAACTTTAGTTTCTGTTTTTGTTTGGCTCTCCAAGCAATCATGGTACAGATCCATAGACTATACATATACTGTATACAGATCCATAGACTATACATATACTGTATACAGATCCATAGACTATACATATACTGTATACAGATCCATAGACTATACATACATATACTGTATACAGATCCATAGACTATACATATACTGTATACAGATCCATAGACTATACATATACTGTATACAGATCCATAGACTATACATATACTGTATACAGATCCATAGACTATACATTTACTGTATACCGATCCATAGACTATACATATACTGTATACAAGTCCATAGACTTTATACTTATACTGTATACAGATCCATAGACTATACATATACTGTGTACAGCTCCATAGACTATACATATACTGTATACAGCTCCATAGACTATACATATACTGTATACAGATCCATAGACTATACATATACTATATACAGATCCATAGACTATACCTTTACTGTATACAGATCCATAGACTATACATATACTGTATACAGATCCATAGACTATACATTTACTGTATACCGATCCATAGACTATACATATACTGTATACAGATCCATCCTATTAATATTATAAATGTGAAAGTTTGGATGTTTGTGGGTTTGTGTGTTTGGATGTTTGTTCCTCAATCACGCAAAATCCACTCCACCGATTTTGCTGAAATTTTCCACAAACATAGTTACTACACAGGATTGCGCAATAGGCTACTTTTCATCACAATAGCGCACATACGTTTTTCGCAGGACCCCCACAAAACTCAAACTCACATCACCATCTCTGCAATCTCACACACTTTGGACCATAGCAAGCCACAAAATTCCTATTACCCTCTACAGCCTCGCCCCTAACCCCACACGATCACATTTACATATACTTACCACTTTCACCCTCACCTTAACGATACTACAGGAGGCTACCTCTTTAACGCTCCAGAGCAGCCATGTTTGCCGACCCCCACCGCTCTGATGATCCGCAACACTACCCACCCAGCCACTCCACTGTGTTGGAGCATGCGCATCTTAGCCACCTACACAACGTGTTTCCAGCACGCCACCATTTTGCGCCTCCACTGTAGGCCGCAGCACCCGAACTACTCTCTCCAGCTCCCCACACTCCCCGACGGCACTCTCACCTCACTGCTGTTTCGTCTTCACGATTCATCCACCTTCCCTAGGTCTCCACGCCAACGACACTGGTAAGTTCTGATAGCATGTTTGCATTGGGACTACTTCTGGCCTGTATACTCCGATGTACCCTTTCAACAGACCACAGACACCTTACGGTCGATAATAATGTCACCAATCTGCCTTACTGCCCTCTCCATCTATTTATCCTCCGAAACTTACATGTACTGGCGGAAAATAACAAATCATACAATGTCGTATATCCAAGTATATTAGGGGGCATTCACACTACCGTCGGTGTCCGACAGGTAGGGTCCGCTCCTAGTGTCCGCTCAAAATCTGGCACGGACATTAGGAGCGGACACTAGCTGTGTCCGTGACACCTGTTATTTATTTAAATGGGCATCGGGTGCGTTCTTTTGCACTCCGTGCCCGTCCTTCCCTGTCCACAAGTGAAGATGTCCGACTTCTCAAGCGGACAGAAGAACCCTGCATGTCGGCTCCTAATGTCCGTGCCAGATTTTGAGCGGACACTAGGAGCGGACACTACCTGTCGGACACCGACAGTAGTGTGAACGCCCCCTTAACTTGAAATACCTCTGTCCCAAAGACACTATGTACAGTTTCGCAGAACACCGTATAGCAGCTGAAATACAAATTAACTTCAACACAAAAGTCTCATGTATTCTCAGAATTACAGCAAAAACAAGATACAAAGTTACATTTCCTATCCCATACTTTATACACACTACTAAATCCTTACCCGCGCCTGTATTTACCCCCTTCTACAATCTCTGCAGATGAAGTCGCGGGTACCAGCTAGTAGACTATACATATACTGTATACAGGTCCATAGACTTTATACTTATACTGTATACAGATCCATAGACTATACATATACTGTATACAGATCCATAGACTGTACATATACTGTATACAGATCCATAGACTATACATATACTGTATACAGATCCATAGACTTCTTTTATTATCTGTAACTTGAAATCTCAGCTCTTGGTGCTCTTTAAAGAATATTTTATGGAATTGCTTAGAGAGCAGCTGTCTCTTCTCCTCTAAGTTGGTGTTAGTAAATTTATATATTTCCCATAAAATAATTCTGGAGCATTTCTTAGAACTCTAGATTGTGTCCTTGCTCTGTTATTCCTCCTGGAAATGTGTGAAGCGACAACAGGAAGTTACTAATTTCTATCAAAAAATAGAACTTGTCGTATTTTTGTCCCTTTTCATTTCGTTGTAACCCCGCATTATTCAGTAAAGAATTCTGGGAAAGTCGGGTATGATGTTCAGGGTGCTTCCCATAGAGGGCAGCATAACAGAGGCACCGTCTCCCTGTTTACATCTTGGGAGACAGATTTGCATATTCTTCCCATGTTCCCTTGCAGTGGAGCAACTATGGCTGTGTAAGTCTCCACACACCTGAGAAGGTGGTCACTCCCTAAGGATGGACGTTATCCCAGTAATTTAGTTCCAAGTCTATGAGAGATATGTGAAAATGAGTCCCAGACAGATGTAAAATTGCTCAAGAGAAAGGGAAAAAAAATGGAGTTTTTTTTTTTTTTTTTTTTTTTAAACACTGCAGATTTCACCCAATTCATATCTGCATTCGGGTTTCCGTTTGGGGAGTCCACTTGGGAACCCCCCGAATGGAAACCTATTCGGATTTTTTAAAAAAACGGTTACCTAAGGAAACCCACGGACCCCATAGACTGTAATGGGGTCCGCGTGGTTTCCGCTCTGTTTCAACATGCAAATTGCGGCGAGAACAGTGCTGCTTGCAGGAGGACGGAATGGCCTGAACGCAGACGTGAACCGGGCCTAAGATTTGCTTGGTCTCAGTGCAATCCTAATCTGACTAGTCATGTGTCCTGATCACAAGCTATATAGTGATGCTGCACCACTTCATCGGACCACTAGGGAAAGACATATTCACCCTATAATAGGAAATTTAAAGGGGTATTCCCATGAACATAGCCATGATTAAATTTGTAGACAAATAAAAGGTAAACTTTGTGGCAAATGTAAATAATTACACATTTTGCAGAGTTGTAAAGATTTTCTCTCACCATCTTAGTGGTGACATCTCTTGTCTTGATCGGCTGCCAATGGACACAACCATGAATGCAGGAACTTTCTATGGTCTTGGTCTTGTCACATACCCAGCCATGATGTCCTTATTGTGATCCTGTTATCAGGCAGGGACACTACATGTACGAGAAGCTAACCGGACATAATGGCGGCTAAGATTCATATCATAGAAATTCCTACATTCATGGTTGTGTCAGTTCGCAACTGAACAACACAACAGATGTCACCACTAAGATGGGTTAAAAATCTGCAAGATTTTTAATTCTCACGTTTGACTTTGAATTGCCTACACGTTTAAATATGGTTATGTTCATGGGAATATCCCTTTAAATTCCCCATTGTAGGGTTAACAGGTCATCCCCCAGTGCCCCCATGAAGAGGCGCAGCGTCGCTATATAGCGGGAAGGACACATGGCAGTCAGTCTTACATGCAAACCATTGTACAGGGGAAGTCTGAGATAAAAGGGGTGCAAAAATCCTATTTAATCTGCAGAGATTAGGGCAGGTAACAGGAGGAAGCTGGATGTATGGATTATTTGTGCTGGTAATGTGTTTCGTGGAAACGAGAGTCGCACACCTTGTAACCCTGAGATAACTGAGAGGCTTGTTCCTCTGCTTGCTCTGAACGTCTCCGCTGCCAGTCCAAATATTTAGCTTTGGTGGGGTCCTATAATCCAATCCCCCCGTACAGTAGTAGGTAGTAGAGGTTAAATCCTTTCATAGTACAGCCAGAGTTTATTTACCTGTCCCTTTATATCACTGGCAGAATTGTCCAGATGGCCGTAGAGCGGCAGGGAAGGGGTTAAGAGGTATTGGCGCTGTTCTCCTCAGCCCCTCGTAGGCACACTTTGTCGTATGGGTTTGGCAGTCCCTTTTCAAAGGATCCTTTTCTCAATTTAAAACCCTGGCCGGTGTTTGCTGAACTTCCCGTCGAATCGGGATGGAAAACTGTTTCAATTCCACACGTGGCGTCCTAAGAGGCGAAAAAAAAAAAAAAAAAAAGAAAAAAAAATTACCATCCCCTCTCCGAGATATTAGACACACACTAAAAGCCACAGATCCCACTCCATGGATCGGCCGCTGTGAAGAGGACGCCTGTGCGGAGATCGCTGCCGGATCAGAGAGGCTGAATTAACCCTTTCATTCTCTTGTGTATTCATGCACAGACAGCCCAAGGTTTTCCCGATGTAACTTGTGGTTCTTCTGCTATGTATAGGGAGGTACGACTTGGGAGGAATGGTATAGAGGAAATTAAGCAGCACGCGTTTTTCAAGAACGACCAGTGGACGTGGGACAATATCCGAGAAAGTGAGTGATATGATGATTTTCTGTTTATTTATTTTTTAATATATCTAAATTATTATATAGATGTTATTTTTATGCTTTTTAGGTTTAGTCTGGGCTATATTGGGACTTGTCATGCCATGGTTAGTAGTGGTAAATCTCTTGTTGGTAGTCGCATCCAAGCACAATTTTATTTACACATAGACACACACACACATATATAATAATTTATATAATATATATTGTATATATATATATATATATATATATATATATATATATATTTGTGTGTGTGTGTGTATATATATATATATATATATATATATATATATATATATATATATATATATTTATTTTATTTTTTCTGTCTTATTATTATTATTATTTTATTATTTGTATTATTATATATTTATTATTATTAGTATATAATTCTTTTCTCTTTTTTTTTTTTTTTTTTTTTTAAAGCATAGACTATTATAGTAATTTTACGGTGGTGTAGTTGTTAGCACTGGTGTCCGGGGTTCATGTCCAACCATGTGCAACATTGGCATTGAGTTCCTGTGTTTTTTGTTTTTTTGGTGTGGGAGGATACCCACGCACTTAATGATAGGAAATTGCCTTTCTATGCAGTTGGCCATATGTTTGTCTAAGACTCTGTGTGAGCCTCATTAGGACGTATTCACACAGTCCTTTCTTCATGTGACATATAGTCAGCGCCAGAATCCATGTGAATTCTGCTTTTCTATTAAATAGGGTAGGAAATTTGCAATGCTGTTTTAAGCGGTGCAGAATTTTTTCCGGATGATTTGAAATCTGTGATGGGGGCGAAAAAAAAAAATATAAGTGGCATGTCACTTAAAGGGAATGTTCAGGATTAAGGGCAAACTCGGGGTCAGCGTAAAACAAACAAAAAAAATGACATACCCTCTAGGCCCCGGTTCTCCATTCCCGATTCCCACTTCTCACCCATGCCAGGACCTGCTGTGCAGGATCAGAGAGGATCACTTGACCAATCAGTGACCTCCCCTCTAGTGATCACCGAATTCATTGATTGGTCTCATTGGCTATGTGAACCCCTCCACTTCGGTCACAGAAAGTCCTGGTCTGAGAGAGAAAGGGGACCAGGACTGTATAATGGAACTGTAGATGGGTGAGTATTTTTTTTGTTTGTTTTTGAAGTTTGTTTTATACCAGTCCTGGACAACCCCTTTAATGAAACCGGTTCATGACCAGTTATCTCTAGAATTGATAATGGTATTGATAATAATAGTCGATTTTGATGTCAGAAAGTGGTGGTGACGCACACGCGTGTGTGTGTGTACACATACACACACACACACACACACACACACACACACACACACATAATATCTTTATATTACGATGTCTGGAGGTGGATATGAAGAAGACACAAACACAGCACGTATATAATGGTTTCCTGGTATGTTTGTGTATTGCGTCTTGTTGATCTTCAGCCTGGCTGGGAGTGTCGGACTTCTCCGATGAATAAGGAGTTTGTTAGGAGTCGTGGGCATTTAAATGTTACACAAAGCGCCCACTATGTGCTACCTGAGAGAGCGGGGCTTGTGTGTCTGGCTCATGCACTGTGTATATGCTGGAGGACAACTCATGTGCCTAATATCTCGGCATCTGCAGTCAGACCAAGCATTAGACTTTACTCCATGTTAGGTGTTATTAACATGGCACCGTGATAATATAAAAAATAATCACCAGTATAACACAGGCCACTTCCAGTTTTCTAAATAGTAAATTTGTGTTTACTTGTACAGGAAGAAAATGTTAAAAGGAAACTGTCAGCATGCAGTAGTGTCAGGCCCACTGACTGCTGTCCTGCGTATTTCCACTTGCATCACGTGTATTCTGGCTCCATTCATTGATAACACACATTGCCAGTGGTGTGAATGAGGAGTCCAATGTATTCATCCTCCATGTTCCAGCTACTGATTGACAGATTTCTCCCTATTACAGTGCATAGAGAGAAAACTGTCAATCTGCAGTAGAGGATGGGGGAGGCTGTGGCTCATAAATATATCAGACACTGCAGAGAGGGGGCAGCATAAACGTCCTGACAAGCTTCTCTTTAAATGATGACATTCTGAATGACCGCAATCAGCAGAAACATGATCTTGGTGTCTTTAAAGGAGCTTTCAGAATTTTAGCCAAGAACAGGGAATGGGATGGAATGAAATTAACAAATCCCATTCTCACTTCCATTTTGGTTGTCCCATGTGTCTGCTTCCTCCCTGCAGCAATAGCATCCTATATATCACTTATATGACTGCTGCAGCCAGTCGCGTACATCATCTGTCTTACCAGTGAGATTTTGATTGGAGAGGCTACGTGACCCTTTAAGACACGTCATCGAGAGACTGGCAGGGAGTGATGATGAAGCAGATCAGCTGTATGGAGTGGCAGGCCATGTGGAGTCATGTTTATCTGTCACAAGGCCTGATGGAAGTGAATAGGGAACTGGTCCCATTCACCTGACGTCTTAGGGACCCGTGGTTGGACCCCCACTAATCTGACACTTATTTCCTATCCTGTGGATAAGAGATAAGTGTCTGTAATGGGGCAATCCCTTTATAAAATGTATATTCAGTTTAATGATTTCTATTCATGGTGATTTTTTTTTTTGTTGGTATGGATGGCCCTTTAAGAGATCTTGTTGTCAGGGTTTTGCTTCACTACCTCATAATAGGATGTGTATTATCTTACACCTGATTGTTTTCTTCCTAAAGCGGCTGCCCCGGTGGTCCCTGAGCTGAGCAGTGACATCGACAGCAGTAATTTTGATGACATTGAAGATGACAGAGGCAACGTAGAAACCTTTCCTATCCCGAAAGCATTTGCAGGGAACCAGCTGCCTTTCATTGGATTTACCTATTACCGAGAAAATCTGTATGTATATTGATGTTGTTGATTCACTTTTTACAAGGTTTTTTTTTGTTTTTTTTTTGTGGGGGTGATGCATTTGCATGTTGTATTTTTTGCCATTACACTATAAGGGGGTTTGCATGTCGAAAGATTAGTCACTTACTAATGTTGTTTCTGTAGTTGTAGTTACCTCTGTTATCCAGTCTCACATGCAATCCCTGTCTCTGAATGGATCAAGTTTCTCATACTGGGCAGAAGTTAGTCTAGTGTGTCAGTAGCAGATCTGTGTTATGTGTGAAGACAGTGAATAATTATAGCTCTAACTTGTATATTGTAATGGAGAAGCTACAGACAGCAACAAATAGGAGTATGTGTGACTGACGTCCTTTACACTTGTAATCTTGCCCATAGCAAGCCCTGGCAGCATCAATACAACTGTGCTGCACATTTGAACAACATAATAATAATAATAATAATAATAATAATAATAATAATAAAAAAAAAACATTCTGTTTCCAATCTGTGGTGTCATAAACTGGTGAACAGTCACGTACAGATAGGGGCATTTTTTGCTAACTGGCTTCCTCTGCTTTTATTTTAACCCAATCCACTTAAAAAGCAGTTACCTGCGAAAACCTGTGGACCCCGTAGACTAAAGTGAGGGATATCCTGATAGACTAAGAAGTGGGTTTCAAGAGTTAGTTACATTAAAGGGAACTATCTGCTCCTTTCTAGTGCATTTTGGGAACTGTAACTTCACCCCCCCCCTCCCCAGATAAGAACCAGTGCATGTAACATTCTCATCCTTGACGCTGCATCGGATCATCCCGTGACCCAAATGTTTAGAAACAGATCTCTATAATCAGCACAGTTTTATCTTTCAGTCTTTGATCCAAACTCTGTAAACTGTTTAGAAATGCGACGTTCTGTGCCCAAGTATTTTTATGAGTTAGAACTGTTTAACATCTTCGGTCTGTCTCTTGTTCTTTCTCTTTGTCTTTCCTGAAATGTTTCTTAGATTGCTGAGTGACCCGTCTAAAGGCAGAGAGGAACAGAACTCCTCCATAAAGCCAACGAAAGAGGTGAGTGCGTGGGCTCGGACGATCTAGACATTGGGTTCTCATGTTTGAGGTTATTAACTCATATATATGGTTTCAAACAGTTACTAAATTCATGTATTTCCTTGACCTCCTTGAAGTTTTAAAGTGGTTGTCCAGGGAGTTTATTTTAAAGGGATCCTATCATTCAGACAACATTTTTTCTAAGTACCACGTAGGAATAGCCTTAAGAAAGGCTATACTTCTCCTACCTTTTGTCGTCTTCTCTGCACCGCCGTTCGCCTACAAGACCGGTTTCTCTTGGTATGCAAATTAGCTCTCTCGCAGCATTGGGGGCGGGCCCCAGCGCTCAGACAGCACTGGGGGCGGCCTCAATGCTGCGAGAGAACGCTCTCCAGCGCTGCATCTATCTTTGTCAGGAACGGCCTCTTCATTCTCTTCTTCTGGCGGTGTCTTCTTACTTCTAGGCCTCGGGCAGAGTAGACTGCGCATGCCCACAGGCCCCGAGAAAATGGCCGCTTACAATACTGTGCAAGCGGCCGTTTTCTTGTGGCCTATGAGCATGCACAGTCTGCTCTGCCCAAGGCCGGAGGCCTTAGAAGTTACAAGTCACTGCCGGAAGAAGAGGCTGAAGATGACGCTGCTAAAGAAGAGGAGGTATCGCTGGAGAGAGTTCTCTCGCAGCATTGGGGACTCCCCCAGTGCTGTCGGAGTGTTGGAGCCCGCTCCCAGTGCTGCAAGAGAGCTGATTTACATACCGACGAGAACAAGGATTGTAGGCGAACGGCAGCACAGAGAAGACAACGAAAGGTAGGAAAAGAATAGCCTTTCTTAAGGCTATTCCGACGTGGTACTTAGAAAAAATGTTGTCTGAATGATAGGATCCCTGTAACTTACTTCCTCCAGGTATATGTGACTGAAACCAGTCCCCATCCCCTAGCTCACTCCAACTCCTCCTTCCTCTTCTATGGGGTGGGTTGTACTATAGTCCCGAAATCCCGATGATCAGCTGCCTTCACCAACGAAGTTGAGGTTATCTGTACAATTTGTATTATATAGCAGCCATTCATATGTATGGTCATCTATATAATACATTGATGGGCGGAGTTGAGGGAAAAAATAAAGATTTTGACTCTGACTTTAATTATATTATACACTTATTGGCTAGGCTGCAGAGTTGGTGGGCCAAACAATGACGACTCTATTTATAACAGCCTTACGCGAGGTTCACACTAACCTTCTGGCACGCCATCGTATGTTCCGCTTAAAATCGGCGGTGAAAAATTTCTGCAAAATCAACAGACCTCATTACAGTCTATGCGGTCCACAAGCCTTCCGCGTGTAATAGTTTTTTAAGCGGATAGGGTTTCTGTCTTTCGGGTCCCTGAAAGACTGAAACCTGAAGGCTAGTGTGAACCTAGCCTTAGCTGGACTCTAACTTCTTCATAAATGGCTGACAGCCAGGGTCAGTCAGAAGCAATAAAGATCCTCTAATTCAGTAAAATACTAGTAATTGATTATTATGGAAGTAAATATGTAATATACATCTAATGAATGATACAATATTAAAGGGAGGCTATCATTAGGAAAACACCTTTTTTAACTAATGGCTCATTGGAATAGCCTTTACAAATGCTATTCTACTCCTGCCTTCCATTCTTTTCTTCTCCCCGCCGTTTCTGATAAAATACGTTTCTTCTCTTATTCTAATTACGACCACGGAGCATCAGGGACGTTCCCCTGTGCTCCAAGCACCCCCGCGTCATAACTTTCCTCCACCCCTTAGATTGTATTGTTCACTCGCCCTTTCCTCTTCTCCGTATCTTCTGCTTTTTGCAGGCATCGGATGCAAAACTGGAAAATGGTGGCCCGGGCAGAGCCAACTGCACATGTCTGGGTCGCCAGTGATTGGTTACAGTGCTGCATCCAATGCCTGCAAAAAGCAGAAGGTACAGAGAAGAGGAAGAGGGAAGTGAACAGAATAGGTAAGAGGCGGCGGAAAGGTACGACATGAGGGGTGCAATGTATAATGGAGTTACAGTGTGATGTCTATGACTCCTGTTTCTGAACACATTTAATGTGTCTGTTCGGATTTCACAAAAGTCCTGGTATTGCTAATGGCAAGTATATGTTTATTTATTGGTTTTATTATAAGATCAAGGCGGTATAAATGGGAGTGTGTATATTTTTAGCTGTGCCTTGTGCCTGACATGTTCCTTCTGTGTGTGTGTAGGAGTCGGCAGAACAACAGAAAGCTATTCAGAAGCTGCAAGAAAAACTGCAGAATGAGATGCAAGCCAAAGAAGAACTAGAGCACAAATACAGGTGTGCGGGTGATTCCTACTTATTAGAGCTTGTTCTTCTAGCCTTCAGGTGTAAGTTCTATTGGATCAGTCTAACAGGGGGTCCGGCTGATCATTTATTTTTAGAAAACCGCTCAGGAATGGTATAAAAAAACAAACGAACAAGAAACCCCACATACTTATACTTGGCTCGGCTGAACCACTCACACTTTCCTGGGTCCCCATTTATCTCGATTTCTAGCAATGCCGCCCTCCTTTTAATGTGGGTCAATGACGGCTGAGCAGGTATTTAGAAACCAGGGGATGCAGGGACCATCGGAGGTAGCAGGGTATCAGTGGAAGGGAATGAGAATTGTTTTATTTTAAGATATTAAATTTATATATATTAATATATATATATATATATATATATATATATATATATTAATTTTTATATAGATATTAAAGGGATCCTATTATTAAAAAACAATTTTTTGTGACTAACAGGGGGCAAGTTCACTGTCTCTCAAACCACTGGAGGACCAAAGTATAGTTTAAAAAAAAAAATTTAAGATTATATGCTTCACAGTAACGCCCCCCCCCCTACCCCATATTATATGCTCCTCAGTACGCGCTCCCCCCCCACAGTATTATCTGCTCCTCAGTACCCCCCCACACACACACACACACACTCACTCAGTATTATCTGCACCTCAGTACCCTCCCCCCCCCCACACACACAGTATTATCTTCTCCTCAGTACGTGTCCCCCCCCCACACACACACACACACACACAGTACTATCTGCGCCTCAGTACTCCCCCCCCCCCCCCCCAACTGTATTATTAGCTCCTCTGTACAACGCACACTCTATCATACTTACCCATGAAGAGCCTCCATGCATCCTCCTCCTTCAGACTGCAGGAGCGATGGCTGCGTCACTCTCTGCAGTCAGTTTAGGCAGTGGCCTACACTGACAACTTTCAGTTTTATATACATTTGCACATATAATTGAAAGCAGAGATCCGCTCACTATCGGGGAATCGGATTCCCCATTAGTGAGCGATCCAGGCGGGCCACATGCAGCGGGCTGGATAAATGCCCTCGGCCGGCCACATGTGGCCCGCGTGCCTTAGTTTGAAGACCCCTGCTTAAGATGTCTTCTTCGTGCTGCTGTTCGGTTGAAATCTCTTTTTTCATCGGTATGCAAATGAGTTCTCTCACGACACTAGGGGCGGTCCTCAGCACTCAAACAGCGCTGGGGGGCGCCCCCAATGCTGCAAAAGAACACTCCAGCGCCGGGGTCAGTGAAGACAGAAATTTGGGTCCAATATAGCCTAAATTTTCATGGGACAACCCGTAAGTGGATAAACCCAAAATACATATAATTTATTTAATTACTGCAAAACAAAAAGAAGAGAGCAGCACAACCCCCCCCCCCCCAAAAAAAAAAATAAAAATAAAATAAAAATAAATAAAAAATAAATAAATAAAAATCTGGGGATCATCCCATAAATTGTACGGCAGAACGGCAGAAACCCCCCTTCAGGCGAAAGGGTTCCCAATAGAAAAAACAACCTGGTCTGCCAGCAACTTGTATGGATGGAAAATGTCCTTTTATTGGAAAAAGCAGTAAACGGTGTACTGCTTTTTACAATAAAAGGACATTTTCCATCCATACAAGTTGCTGGCAGACCGGATTGTTTTTTTTTTATGTACGTGTGTGTGTATGTATGTATATCCGACAGTCCAGAGCCAACGATTCCTAAAATCCAAAAAGGCTTGAAAAAAGATCCATTAAGGACCTGTCTGTCTGTCTGTCTATCTATCTCTATCCTATTCACTTTTACACTTATTTTATGAAATAACATAGAAAATATTTTGCCTTTTTAGGTCTTTAAATTCCCGCCTAGAAAAGACAATGAAGGAACTTGATGAACAGGTAATCGGGGAGATATTCTGTCTAGTACAGCGACATTTCTGTACTTCCGTTCTGGTTTGCACACTGGGCCTGAAATAATTCTAACTCGTTCCTGTGCATTTTCAGTGCACAATAATGTTAAGATACAGAACCTGTAGTAAAAGTAAAGGAGTGTTTATAGCGGGCTCAGATTTCCATATGTAGTGAGTGTTACACAGCTGACAAGTCTGTGATGGGAGAGTGCTCAGATCCCGGACACCTAGGGTTGTGCAAGGATTTTAGTCAACACCTTTCATTTAGCTTGCTTAAAGGGGTGGTCTAGGCTTGGTCATGTGACTGCTTTGTTCCAAAAACAGCACCACACCTGGCCACAGGTCGCCTATGGTATTGTAGCTCAGCCTTACTAATTCACTTTAATGGGGCTAAAGTCTAGGGAAGTTGTGGCGCTGTTAGTAGAAGTAACCAGGCCTAGCATGTGCAGCACCCCATAAAGTATGGACTAGAAGCCACATGTAGGAAGTAATACATCTTACAAAAGGAGTGTTTAGGACTCTTTACCATTAATATATTCTTGTTTATATAGATCCATTCGCGGAAGAACCTGGAGTCGACCAGCCGCCAGCTAGAACGGGAGAAGGCTCTGCTACAGCACAAGAACGCCGAGTACCAAAGAAAAGCAGAGAATGAGGCAGACAAGAAACGCAGCTTAGAAAATGAAGGTGCGTGAATGAATGAAGAATGTGGTTGACTCTTCTAGGGGTGGGCTCGCAGACCACCTTGTTCATTATGGGAAGGTCACTATGAGACAACTTCTTTAAGGGGTTTTACCATAACTTACATATTGACGACCTATCCTTAGGATAGGTTATCGGTATGGAATCAGTGGGGGTCCTCCAAACAGCACCTTTGCCGATCAGCTGTTTTGAAGAGGTTATCAAAATTCATAGGTAATATGAACAGCAACAGCTCAGTCCCATTTAAATGATTGAGGCTGAGCTGCAATACAAAGCCCAGCCTCTATGCAGTGTATGTCATGGCACTGTGAGAGAATAAATCAGGCTTATTGGATATATTTTTATTCCAATTTCATTTTGTTTCCTGTCTAAGAGAAGCAATGCTAGTGTTATTTGGCTTGCCCACCCTCCTCCATATTAATGAATATTTATGCTAATGGGGGATTAGTGATGCTCGTGGCTGACCAAGAAACTTTTCACTGGGTGCTAATCTGCAACGTTAGGAAGCTTTGGCAATAATCTAATGATTTGGCTGAGAATCAAGTGGATTGAGTGAGTCCCAGCTTCCTACTGACTGCAAACATCCAGGTATAGAATTGGAGATGCCGGGACTTTAAAGGGCTTGTTCAGGGAGTCTTTTTTTACATTGACTTACTTGGGGATTTTAAAGCAATGTAATGTACCTAGGGGTTTCAGGACGGGTTCTCATCCCATATCGCATGATTGGATCTAGCACCAGGCCCCAAGTTTCTCGAGACTCAGAGTCTGGGTGCTGATCATCTGTCCTAGGTCAGTACAAGCCCAAAACTCCTAGCTATATTGCTTTTAAACCTATGGAGGAAGTAAGTGTATAAAGACTCCCTGGACAACAACTTTTAAAGGGATCCTATCATTGGATACCCTTTTTTTTCTTACTTAAGAAAGGCTATTCTTCTCCTACCTTTAGATGTCTTCTCCGCGCCGCCGTTTGGTAGAAATCCAGGTTTTCATCTGTATGCAAATGAGTTCTCTCGCAGCACTGGGGACGGGTCCCAGCCCTCAAACAGCACTAGGGGCGTCCCAATGCTGCGAGAGAAATCTCCAGTGCTGCCTCCATCTTCTTTTGGAACACCCTCTCCCGGTGTCTTCTTCAGTCCTGGGTTTCAATCTTCCAGGCATGCACAGTCGGCTCTGCCATCGGGCCTCGGGCAGAGCCAACTGTGCATGCCCGCAGCCACAAGAAAATGGCAACTAACATGGTAGGCTGTGTAAGTGGCCATTTTCTTGTTGCCGCTTACATAGTAAGCTGGAGTAAACAGCCATTTTCTTATGCCCACTTACACAGTAAGCTGGTGTAAGCATCCATTTTCTTGCGGCTGTGAGCATGTGCAGTTGGCTCGGCCCAGGGCCCGATGGCAGAGCCGACTGCGCATGTCTAGATAATTGAAAACCAGTATGGAAGAAGACACATGGAGTGGCCGTTCCAGAAGAAGATGGAGGCGGTGCTGGAGAGTTCTCTCGCAGCATTGGGGATGCCCCCAGTCCTGTCTGAGTACTGGGGCCCGCCCCCAGTGCTGCGAGAAAAATTTGCAAAGCGAAGAAAACCGGGATTTCTACCGACCAGCGGCGTGGAGAAGAGTAGCGTTTCTTAAGGCTATTCCTACGTGTTGGGGAGAAAAAAAGGGATTTCAATGATAGGATCCCTTTAATCCAAAGGTAGCTTTTTGGCAGCAGCTTATTTCCATCTATCCATTGAGAACTCTTGCACATTCGGCTAAATGTGTATGGGGAAGATGAAGAAGCTTTCTAAGCTTGTAAGGCAACCTTTAGTGTCCGAGTAGACAGTCTGGTCTCTTACTACTTGTTTACACCATTAGGGTCCGGTCTCTAAAGTTTTCGTATAATCTGCAATATCCTCACTGAAAACCAGCAACTCTCTTACTTGTGTTTTATTAGTGAACAGTCTGAAAGATCAACTTGAAGACTTGAAGAAGAGAAACCAAAACTCTCAGATCTCCAATGAGAAAATGAACCAGCTCCAAAGACAAGTAAGTAATATCAATCTTGGGCGTCTTGAGGGTAAGAGGTCAGGTCCTCCATCTTACTGATTGATGTTTCCCCGTAGCTGGATGAAGCCAACGCTCTTGTACGTACAGAATCAGACACTTCGGCCCGGTTACGAAAGAACCAGAACGAGATGTCCAAGCAGATCCAGCAGCTGGAAACCAATAACCGAGAGCTCCAGGATAAGACGTGTATGTTGGAGAATGCCAAACTGAAGTTAGAGAAGGACTACATCAACCTGCAGTCAGCCCTGGAGTCTGAAAAGAGGGACCGGTCACAGGGCTCCGAGGTTATAAGTGACCTACAAGGTATGGAGATCCTGTTAGTTGTCTGTATGAAGCCTTCATGGACTGTAGTGCTCGGTGTTCACGCTCATCTGGTTCTTATTCTGTTCTGCAGGCCGGATATCTGTATTAGAAGAAGAAGTAAAGAAAGGAAAGGATCTCCTTACACGCACAGAGTCTGAGAAGAGACATCTACAAGAGAGACTAACCACCCTGGAGAAGGTGAGGAGCAAATGTAAAATTAGAAGTTTGTGGCAGGACTTGGTTCTGTGAGCTGCTATCCTAGTCAGTGCCCCCTGCGAAGAACATATTAATTACACAGTGTTGAGTTTAGCTGAGCCCATCAATTTGGGGAGGAGACTTCTTTACTCGCCTAACACCACCCACCTTCTTAAAGACCTAACAGCATCTCCACTGATTCCGGCACAGTTGGGATTTTTTTTTCCTCTAGCCCCCACCATTCCTGAGAAATCACTGCAGTCCATGGCCATGCACATTAGATAACTGTCCAGTCAAATGCTTGTCCTGACAGCTTTCTATCTCTTCCAAATCCCCCCCCACACACACACACACATGCATGCTTGGCTCGACCAAGTGTGCATGTGTCGTAAATAGGGAGAATAGTAAAGCTGTAGCCAGGCTCTTCTGCCTTCTTATGTCTATGAAAACGAAAGAATTGGACATGTTGTATGTAATGTTACAGGCTGGATATTTGTAGTCAGGAAGTCGCCATACACATTACAGTGTTCGTCAGTTTTCAGGCAGGTTCAGCCAACATCGATTTAGTTTGTATGGCCAGCTTCAGATATGCTAAAAAAAAATAGTCCAATCCTTTAGCTTAGAGCTCCAAGTGTACATAGAAGGTGCTGTCACTGACTGATTTCTTATTATTTGAGATTGGTTATTTCTTGTGTTGAGGATTAGTAACACGGATCAGTCCTGACTATTTACTACCTTGTTCACAAGAAGTGATCCAATTATATGGTGTCCTAAAATGAATCTTGGACTTGGCAAGAACAGCGCAACCAAATGGGGCATATGGGAATATAATATGTAGGTGGGACTTTCCCTCCATCCAGACTTCTTTTTCATTACGGGGTAATGTAACTTCTTACCAATTCATATCATTGTAGGAGAAGAACAATCTGGAGATCGATATGACGTACAAGCTGAAAGCTCTGCAGCAGAGTGTGGAGAAGGAGGAAGCAGAACATAAAGCCACCAAAGCTCGCCTGGCGGACAAGAACAAGATCTATCAGTCTATTGAAGAGACCAAGTCTGAAGCCATGAAAGGTAGGATGTCTGCTGAGAAATCCCATTGACAAATAACCTAGTAACGTATTTTCAGTTACTATACCTTATTCAGGTATACAGCTATTCCTTCCCCGTACTCGGGCACACTAGGTTCGGTACCGAGCATGCATGTTGTTTGAAAGGACAGAGAACAGTAAGCAGTTTATTATCCCTGAGAGCAAAAGGATCATTTGTTGAAATTAGACATGTCTGGTCCTTCCTTACCGTGGCATAATCTGTCAGAGACTTGTTAGGAGACCCTTAAAGAGAACCTTTCATGCCCTCATTGATGTGCTGTATTACATACCGGTGGAAAGCCAACAGTACACCGATATCTCTGCTCTGTCACGGGCTCATTCCTGACTCTGTAAGGCCCACCTTTCTGACAGTGGGGAGATATCGGTACTGAAAATAATGTCACCGATATCACCGGGGTGCATACCAGGAAAACTGTCAGGGCACTGTATTCAGCTCACTGTCTGCTTTCAGGTGGTATATAATACTGCACATCTCTAAGGACACAAAAGGGCCTCTTTAAACCTATAAAGTTGACCAGTATCGCCAGATTTGACTGACATTTCTCTCATGTGTATGGGGGCCTATAGGTTATGGACCACTTTAAGTCACTTTGCCACATATATCCATATCCTGGTCATCTTTGACAAGTCAAGTCCTCACATACATCACATTTTGTTTGGGTGAAGGGTGCCGAGATGACAGCCATTGTCTTTGTGCTAGAAATTTCTGCTGCTATCTCGTTTTTATATACAGCTGTTTTGTCTTTCCGTAGTAACAGACTGCAAGCATACTGTGTAGTCTGATCCTGCAGTCATATCCATTCATTGGTCCTCTACTACTATGTTAAGGGCGGGTTCACACCTGTGCCCGGTCTCCGCTTTGTGGGTTTCCGTCTTCTGCCTGAGAACCTGGACAGGAGATGGAAACCGACAGTCAGTGTTCGCCCGTGAGCATCTTCTGGTCTCCGCGGCAAACCTTTTTTTTAACCGGACACAAAGTCCTGCATGTCTGACTTTGTCTTCAGTTAAAAAAAAAAAAAAATGGTTTCGCCGCGGAGACCAGAAGGCGCTCACAGGCGGACACTGACTGTCGGTTTCCATCTCCTGTCCAGTTTCTCGGGTAGAAGATGGAAACCTTCAAAGAGGAGACCGGGCGCAGATGTGAACCCGTCCTAAGTAGTAGAGGACAAATGGAAAGGAGAATGATTGTAAGATGAGGCTACACCAGGATTGCCTGTACTATGTTACCATAAAGACGCATAGCTTTGCAGAGGAGCTGTACACAAAAAATAAAAAATAGCTTATAACATAAGCATTTTTGCAAAGCTGCTTTATTTTCACGTTCCATACATTGAAACATTTCTATCTATAACTTTCTGCACACAACATTAGTTATACTATATACGCTGCCTCTAGTTCTTTTGAGCAGTTTAGTTCTATCCGGAAAGGTAAGGGTTACCCAGCTGTCCTTGAAAGACCGCTTTATACGAGAGAATGGTTGCGATGCCATACCTGTGACGCACAGCATGCCATTACAAGTCAACGTAAAGTGCGGCCGCAGGAATCTCAGCTTACTTTAGTCTCTGGGGGGGAAAATGAAAGAGGTCAAATGAAGTCAGGGCTGGATTCTTCCTGCATGGTACACGTAGGGCTTATTCTGGGCGTCTCTGCCATGACTGGACCCCACACACATAGGATTTAGGAGACAAAGGTCTAGCTATACCTGAGCCAAAATAAACACAGCCCTCAGTCTGCAGCCTTCAGGCCTGGCATCTATAAATAAAAGCCATACAGTCGCTAGTCCGCTGGGTATTCACATGGAATTTGGGATTTTTTTCCACTACAGTTTAAAAGTGCCCTTTAATTACTAAATATTTTAACACTCTTGTGTCACTCTTTTTGCTTAATATAGTGCATTTGCTGACGGTATATAGGACTGCGCCAGAATAATAATGAGGGGTGATCATGTCCAGATCATAATATAATTATACACAATTTCGTGCGCACACAAGTCTACTCAAATTTGACCTTTTCCAATATCTATATTTACCAGTCTGGGTCTCTAGTTATAGCAAGCAGAGACCTGACAAGCATAGACCGATGGTCCCACAGGACACTTCTCCCCAAGCCTGTAACTTCTTAAAACCACATTTACTTTGACATGCCTGTCACTATTTCGAGCTGCCGGTGGTACCTGCAAGCTATTGTACATTGACTTTAGTAGTAATACAGCGTGCAGTAAACGCCCCCTAGTGGCACCTGTAATGTGCTTGTATGTCATCTCTAGATATGGAGAGGAAGCTACAGGAGGAGCGACTGTCCAAGCAGAGACTGGAGAACAACCTGCTGGAGGTGGAGAAGCAATGCTCCATGCTGGACTGTGACCTCAAACAAGCCAAGCAGAAGATCAACGAGCTGGAGACCATCAAGGACAAACTGATGGAAGATGTAAGCGACTACGCTGTACCATTGTCTGCGGGGCCCGGGGCATCCGTGCTGTCCTTTGTGTAGAGAGATGGTGCCTGATTAGAGGCTTTAGATAGTTAAAAGGGATAATCCAATTCTTTATTTATTGATGAACGATCCTCAGAAGAAGCCACCAATAAGAGATTAGTGGGGTCCAACATCTAGGTCCTCCACTAGTCAGCTATTGAACCAGCTGCAGCACTCGTACGAGTGCTGAGACCTCTCCCCTGTTCATATTACACGCTTTCTGTTTTATAGAGGCTATGCAACTTAATGACGGCCTTATCCCATTCACTTTTCGCACATGTGCATTGCCCCTTCAAACAGCTGATCAGTGGATGTCCTGGGATAGGGGATAAGTGTCAGCTGGTGGTTAGTCTGCCAGATTCCCCAGCAGTCGAGGCACCAAAAGACGTCTATTCTGATTCCTTGTGAAAAGTGCTCCATTCACTGCTATAGGGATATGGGCACTGCCAGAGATTGCTGTCCTTGCAGCACCATAGCGGTGAATGGTGCTCGGTTCACAAGATGGCTTTAGGGGGGACTTTCAGTACCACGTTTTACTGAATGCTGGGGAACCTTGCGGTCAGACTCTCAGTGATTTGACACTTTCCCCATATTCTGTGGATGGGGACAAATGTCCTTAATGGTACAATCCCTTTAAAGAGGACCTTTCGCCACTTCCACCAGGTCTAGTTCTTAGCTTCTGTGAATAGGCTCCGCTCCACTGATTTCAGTACAATTTGTATTTTTTTCAGTAGCTTACACCATTCCTGAGCAACAAGCACAGTTGATTTGTTCTTTAAGCTCTGTAACGTCAGATGGGCGGTGTCAGGCAGGGGGTGTGATTCAGAGCTCCAATCAGAGGCAGCCAGTGTCAAAGTTCAGAATCACACCCCTTGTCTGCTCCTGCCTGGCTCCACCCTCCTGACAGTACAGACACTAAATAGCACATTGGGGACCAAAACTAACAGCATTGATTGCTCAGGAATGGTGGGGGCTAGAGAAAAAATTCCAACTGTGCCAGAATCACTGCCTATTACATGATGTAAAGCAGGACTTGTTGGATCTGATGAAAGGTCCTCTTTACTTTTTTGATAGAAGTCCACTATTTCATGTTTCCATTTTTATGTTTTTTTTCTTAGGTTAAAAACCTTACCTTAAAAACCGAGCAGGAGATGCAAAAACGAAACCTGACCCAGAATGACTTAAAGATGCAGCTTCAACAGGTGAACAGCCTTAAGATGTCAGAGAAGCAGCTGAAGCAGGAGATCAACCACTTGACCGAGATCAGAGCGAGCCTGGAGAAACAGAACGGCGAGCTGCGCAAGTAAGAGACCATCTGTCCTTTTACTCTGTTCCACAATGCTGCCACGATTAAAGGAACCTACCGTATTTTCCGGACTATAAGGCGCACATAAAATACTTTGATTTCCTCAGAAATCGAAAGTGCGCCTTATAGTCCGGTGCGCCTTATATAAGGCTTGAAGCGGCGGCACGCGAGGAGTTAAGCGGCGGCCGCCGGCAAAGTCTCCATGCCGCTTCCATACATTGCAATGGGAGCGCGCTATTCAAATAGTATTCGTTCATCTCTAACTATTTGAATAGCGCGCTCTCATTGTAATGTATGGAAGCGGCATGCAGACTTTGCCGGCGGCCGCTGCTTAAAGGGATTCTACTAGAGATGAGCGAGTACTGTTCGGATCAGCCAATCCGAACAGTACTCGCTCAACTCTAGATTCTACCATTAAAAGAACTTCTTCCCCCTAACCACGTCGGAATAGCCTTAAAAAGGCTATTCGTCTCTTACCTTTCCCATAGCCAGCGCCGCCTTCTCCCTGAGCTGTGTTCCCGCCTTCCGTGTCGTCTTCTTTGGGCCTCATGGATGACGCATGCGCAGTCGGCTCTGGCTGCGAGAGCCTGTTAGAGCCGACTGCGCATGCGTCATCCATGAGGCCCAAAGAAGACAGAGACGGAGCTGCGGAAGAAGGCGGCGCTGGCTATGGTAAAAAGGTAAGAGACGAATAGTCTTTTAAGGCTATTCCGACGTGATCAAGAAGGAAGTTCTTTTAAAGGTAGAATCCCTTTAACTCCTCGTGTGCCGAGCGCTTCCATTCATTTCAATGGAAGCGTGCCATTGAAATGAATAGAAGCGGCTGGCACACGGGGGGTTAAGCGGCCGCCGGCAAAGTCTGCCGGCCGCCGCTTTCAATCATATAAGGCGCACCGGACAGCGCTGCGCCTTGTAGTCCGGTGCGCCTTATATATGGACCTAGGCAGGACTATAAGGCGCTCATGGGTAATGCGCCTTATAGTCCGGTGCGCCTTATAGTCCGCAAAATACGGTATTGTACGGAACATGCAGCCTGACCCCTGGAATAGGAGGAGCTGAGTAAATTGAGATATTGGGATATTTTGTTAGAAAGCATTCAGTATAACTTGTCATTCGTCATGTACCGTATTTTCCGGACTATAAGGCGCACATAACAACCTACGATTTCCTCAGAAATCGTAAGTGCGGCTTATAGTCCGGTGCGGCTTATATATGGATGGAAGCGGCTGCAAAGTCTGCGTGCCGCTTCCATACATACATAAAAGGCACCGTAAGGGTGCATTCACACTACAGAACGCCGGCGTGTATCACAGCCGTACACGCCGGCGTTACAGCAGGGCTGCCGGACACTTCCTATTCATTTCTATGGGAGCCGGCATGCGAGCGCTCCCCATAGAAATGAATGGACAGACACTTCCCATTCATTTCTATGGGAGCCGGCATGCGAGCGCTCTATGAATGGAAAAAAGCAGTCCATTCATTTCTATGGGGAGCGCTCGCATGCCGGCTCCCATAGAAATGAATGGGAAGTGTCCGGCAGCCCTGCTGTCACGCTGAAACAGAACGTGAAACTTACCGAGCGGTGCAGGGCGGGCGGGCGGGCATTCAGGCCTCCTCTTCCTCCGATGTTCCGTCCTTCTCCGGCGCTCGCTGATAATGGCCGGGGCGCATGCGCAATATCATAATGCTTCTACTACTGCGCATGCGCCCAGGCCATTATCAGCGAGCGCCGGAGGAGGAGGACGGAACATCGGAGGAAGAGGAGGCCTGAATGCCCGCCCACCCTGCACCGCTCGGTAAGTTTCACAACATTACGGTTGGGCTCTATCAGCATGATTTTGCTGATAGAGCCCCTCCTCGCCTGCCGAGCGCTTCCAATAGAAGCGGCTGGCACGCGGGGGGTTAAGCGGCCGCTGGCAAAGTCTGCCTGCCGCCGCTTTCAAGAACATATAATGCGCACCGGACTGCGGCTTATAGTCCGGTGCGCCTTATATATGAACCGAGACGGACTATAAGGCGCTCATGGGCAATGCGGCTTATAGTCCAGTGCGCCTTATAGTCCGTAAAATACGGTAAATCTCTGCTCTTTATATACTTAGGAGTCCAGTGGGTGTTCCTTCTCTGTGATTGACAGCCATTTCTGTATAGACATTGGCTACCGATCAGTGAGTCACTCCGCCCACTGGACTCTTATTACCTTATGTTACTATACCTTACTACTGTGTCTTGTTTTCTGCAGAGAACGTCAAGATGCTGATGGTCAGATGAAGGAACTTCAAGACCAGCTGGAGGCAGAGCAATATTTCTCTGTAAGCATGGGTACCATTTTTTCTTTCCAAAACAAACATAATAATCCCCATTTCCCACAAAATATCCAAACTACAGTGAAAAGCTGTGCCCACTGCGATGGCTGGGATCTTAGACATCCTGACTGTCCAGTGCCTTAAATGTCACAGTCAAAAGTGATCATAGCAACTAAGGAGAAGACTATACATATAAGGGGAATTTGCTCTAGTGCCACCTTTTGGATGGTAGCTCCCTATGAATTAATGCCTGGTTTATTTACATTTTCTTTCCCCAGAATTTTAAGTAGGGCATGCATAAGTCCCTGTACACCGCACAACGGCCTCATAGAGGCAAGGTCTCCCTAATAAGACATAGCACCACTTCTGATCCTAGCGACTAAGGAGTTACTGGTGGCGCCCTGGAACATTGTGTGGAGCCAGTGAATTACCGGGACACCAACTATATCACATACACCTTTTTTCCATTAGTCTTTTGTCTTTGTTTAAAAAAAAATAAAAAAATTCATAATTGACAAAAAATTATGTTGTTGAAATTGTAAAGATTTGCAAAATAAAGTTAACGTAATAGCTAAACGTCGATTATGGCTGGCTTGAGAAAGTTGCCAAAGTAGTAGAATTGCTGAATTTTTCTATTCCCCATGCAAAAATTGGACTATACATAGTTTAAATATAATCCCCTTTAAAAGTCGTGATTCCTGAACCCCCATGACCAAAAATATCCCCCTCCATTAAAAGATGGTATATACAAAAAAAAAAAAAAAAGTACGAAACCTTAAAAATCTATAGTCCCTATATTTATGCTCTAATGGAGAAGAGCTAGGAAATAATGAGCAGCACTGGAGAAAATAAATTGTAAGGAGGATATGCTTGTTAGTCAAAAACAGTGCCACGGTTGTTTGTTGGTAGCGTCTGGTAATGCAGCTCACCCCTGATTTCTTAAATTGAGTCAGACCCGGCCCATGGACAACAATGGCACCATTTCTGGAGTGTTAAGCAGACTGTCTAGACATGCAAATATATCTCTCTCTATACTTCGCTTGTTCATGGTATATACTAACGTCTCCAAAATATTGCAAATTCTAAAGATATTACTCTATTTCTTGTGTATATAGACGCTGTACAAGACCCAGGTGCGGGAACTGAAGGAAGAGTGTGAAGATCAAGGGAAACTTTATAAGGAAATGCAGCAGAAAGTTCAGGAGCTCCAGGATGAGAGGTGGGTCAGGGGGGCTGTGCTAAAATCTGTGCCATTATTCACTGGCTCTAAATAATTTTGCCACCTTAAAGAGAACCTTTCACCACCTCCACTGACTACAACTCTTTGCATCCTCCAATAGATGCAAATCTACTGATTCCAGCACAGTTGGAATATTTCCCCTAGCCCCCGCTGAACCTAAGCAAACATCTGATACTTTTATTACCCAACATCCTAAATTGTCTCTGCTGTCTGTTGGGCTGTCACAGACTATCTTCTCCAGCCCAGGACCGCCCACTTGACAATACAAAGCCTTTTTAGTATATCAAACACTGAAACCAGCAACAGTGGGAGCTAGAGAAAAATTCCAGCTGTTCCGGCATCAATGGAGCAGTCCCTCTTGAAAGATGCAAAGAATTGGAGTTGGTGCGAGTGAAAAGTCCCCTTTAAGACTGGGTAACAGTCGCAACAAATCTCCTCCATGAGTTTACGTTATTATACTTAATCATATTTTATTAGATTATTTTATTAATTTATTATTAGCAGTGGTTTGACCACTATTCTAAATCAACTTTGCAAATGAGCTTTCAATCTTTTACATATATTTATATTTTTTTAAGCATTTTGTGTATACAATCTACAATTGGACACAATGTAGCCCTATCTCTTGCTAGACTACCAAATGTTTGTAAGAAACGGGGTACAAATCAAAGAGAATGGGACTGCAGGATCAGACTACACAGGGTTTCTTGTAGTCTGTGACCATGGAGATAGGAGATTTTTCATTAAGACTATTTGCAAAGTTGCTTCAGTTTACATTTTAGTGCAAAACAAGAATACAAATTGGTTTTGAAGATGATCTTTCCTTGTAAGTTATATGTAAAGGATGAAACCAGACACTTATCTGGTCTCATGTATGAGTGTGACAATATCTATGGCCCTATGTCAAAACGGATTGCATTCCCTTTGTTCCGGAGTCCTTGGACAACTAACATAAGCGGGTTGTTTCTGTATTTTCAGGGACTCTCTGGCCGCTCAGCTGGAGATCACATTGACTAAGGCGGACTCCGAACAGCTGGCACGTTCCATTGCCGAAGAGCAATACTCTGACCTGGAGAAGGAGAAGATCATGAAAGAGCTTGAGATCAAGGAGATGATGGCTCGCCATAAACAAGAGCTGGCAGAGAAATACGCCACCATTAGTTCTGTACGTAGATGGGTCACAAGGGCTGGTAATAAGATAAACCCTTTGAGGAAGATTTATTCATATAATCTGTGCTAGCAGAGGATACACCCTATTAAATCAGGTGCCACCTCCATTGGGCAGTGCGTCTGCCTTAATATCAAGCAAGTATATGTTTTAGGCATCATTTTGGCCAGTTCTGTGGCCCATGGCCCTTCCCTTTATATATCAGATTGGTTGGGGGTCTAACATTCGGGAACCTGGGCCGCGGAGGCTGCAGTGTTTGTGTGACCACTGAATGCCAAGCACACCTTTGTATAGTGTATAGGAGCTGTGCTTGGTATTGCTGCCTATCTGCTAGGCCGAGGACTGAGCTGCTTCTGTATCATGTGACAAGTGAACATGATGTCATCGGCACAAGGAAGAAGCTGGAACACTTGTCCACACCACGAACCGCTAATCCCCTGGTGTCGGACACTGATTTATCACATTAATGGCCCATCCCAGGGTCAAGTCATCAAGTCCTAGAAAATCCCTTTAAGAGCTAAGTCAGCTTCACATCTTCTACATACATTTAGAACCTTCTAGAGTCTCTTCCAGGTGTCTTTGATATTTTACACTGTTTTAATTTGTCCTTCTTTCTCCTTTAGCTTGAGGAAGCGAACAAAACACTAACTACTGATGTAGCCAACTTGGCTAATGAGAAGGAAGACCTGAACAACAAACTGAAAGACTCCCAAGAACGTAAGTCACCTGTAATATTAGGAAAAAGCAGATCGCTATTAGAGTGGACACACGTCTCATCTGGATCATTTGGCAAATCCATTTTCCTAGATATGAGAACTATTTTTGGCGAATTTACCTGGATGACAGGAATCCGTTCTCCCATTACATCCCATTAAGATCACCTATGGACACCCAATCTGAAATACAGGAAAGCCAGAAATTTACATGTTTTAACCCCTTAGCGACCCTTGACGTAACTGTACGTCATGGGTCGCATGGGGATGTATGGAGCGAGCTCACACGCTGAGCTCGCTCCATACACGGCAGATGCCGGCTGTATAATACAGCCAGGACCTGCCACTAACAGCAGCGGTCGGTGCCCGAGCCGATCGCTGCTGTTAACCCTTTACACACTGCGGTCAAACGTGACCGCAGTGTGTAAACGGCGCCGGCGGCATGGGCGCCGCCATGTTTTGCCGATCGCCGCCCTCCTGAACGTCACAAGAGGGCGGTGATCGGTTGCTATGACAGCCGGAAGCCTATTGAAGGCTTCCAGGCTTGTCTCTGCACGAGATCTATTAGACGATGCCAGAGGCATCGTCTAATAGAAGTGCTGGGATTTTCCTATTCACTGCAATACTGTAGTATTGCAGTGAATAGTATGAGCGATCAGACTCCCTAGGTTTCAAGGTACCTAAGGGGTCTGATCATAAATGTAACAGAAGAAAAAAAAAAGTTTTTAAAAGTATTAAAAAAATAAAAAAAATATAAAAGTTCAAATCACCCCCCTTTCCCTAGATCAGCTATAAAAGTAATTAAAGAACATTAAACATAAACATATTAGGTATCCCTGCGCTCCAAAATGCCTGAACTATTAGAATATTAAAACATTTATCCCGTACTGCGAACGGCGTAGCGGCAAAAAAAATAAAAACAGCCAAAAAGCGTTTTTTTCAACACTTTGCCTCCTATAAAAAATTGAATAAAAAGTGATCAAACCATCGGATCTTTCCCCAAATGGTATCAATAGAAACGTCATCTTGTCCCGCATAAAAAGACACCACAACCAGCTCCATACATGGAAATATGAAAAAGTTACAGGTGTTAGAACATGATGACACAAATTTTTTTTTCTATTTTGCAAAGTTTATCATTTTTTTAAAAGTATCAAAAAATTTCAAATACTATATAAATTTGGTATCACCGCGTTTGTACTGACACGTAGAACACAGGTAACATGTCATTTGTACCAAACAGTGAATGCTGTAAAAATTAAACCCATAAGAAAATGGCGCAAATGCATTTTTTCTCCAATTGCGCCTCATTCTGAATTTTTTTCCAGCTTCCCAGTACATTGCACAGCATATTGAATGGTGCCATTACAAAGTACAATTTGTCCCGCAAACAATAAGCTATCATGTGACTCTGTGAACTGAAAAATGAAAAAGTTATGGCTCTTGAAATGTGAGGAGGGAAAAACGAAAATGCGAAACCAAAAAATGGCCTGGTCCTTAAGGGGTTAATATTGTCGTCTTGGTTTTTTATATTACAGAAATTCTGCATCTGAAGGATGAGGGAACCAGCATTGTGGCTATTAAAACACAATTTGAGAAACAACTGCTGACTGAGAGAACCCTGAAGACCCAGGTAATGTCACCAACTAACCCCTGACAGCTCTGACCGGTCTTTTAGTATTAGTGCAGTCACCATACGGGTCGGGGTGACAGAAGTGGTCAGGGGGACTGAAAAAAAATTCTGCTTTTTATAGCTAATTTCTGTGCAGAGCCATAATAGAAACCCCAAGAAGTGCCTTGGACCTTTACTGAACCTCTGTTTCCCTCCAGTTTCATGTCCAAAACCCCCCAAAAATAGTGGCATGGTCCATGATTTGTAAAAATGATACATTATTTTGGAGACTAGCTTTGTAGATCGGGCGTGAGGAGTCATATAGGATTCCTTGTACTCTCTCATGTTCTTGAGGCCTTAGGGAGACATCACTAAGCTATGTTATGTACGAGGGTCTCCTATCTATGAAGGGCTCTGTATGACTTATAGGAACAGTAGGTGCGTGGCCTCCTAGTAGTGTAACATTAACATCAATATGCAAACTAGTATTCATATATACATTTGGTATAGTTGTACGTTACTCACTCAAAATCCTGTGGGAATAAAAGGAGGACACCCAGGCCGAAAAAGTATAAGCCTTTATTCACACAACCGAGCTGAGAATTGCCCATGTATTTAGTGGATTAGTGCAGCATTGGTTTTCATACTCCTACACTCCAAAAGAATGGGGTTCCCAATAGTCCGAGCCATGAAAAATACAACATGCTCTATTTTTTTTTGTTTGTCTTGGATCATGGGTGCTTCACGGCCAATGAACTCTACCTGAACTAGCTCTATGGAGAAACCTACATAGGGTGCTAGATGTTTGTTTTTAAAGGGTTAACCAGTTTTTCAAAACTGATGTACAATCCATAGGTTAGATTGGTGGGGGTACAACTGTCAGGACCCCTGCAGATCAGCTGTTTCTCCATACCGTTACTGCAGTGGTGTCCTTTTCACATCTATGGGACAACAACTTACTGTGACTGCTATTAAAAATACGGCAATTGAGTATTGCAGCTGGTCTTAGGAAAATCCAGGTATTCGACCCCCGCTGACCTAAAATTGCTTTCCTGTCCTATGGATAGGATATCAATTTAACAAAAACAAACTTGATAACCCTTTTGAAAGACAGAGAAACTTGAAGGAGTTGTGCTGTTAAAGAAACCTATTCCCTGTCCAAAGGAAATGGGATAAGTGTCTGATTGCTGGGGGCCCTGTGGTCTGACGAAGAGGAGAATCGGGAACCAAAAGTCCACTTATAGTGAATGGAGCGCCAGCGTGCCTGTGTGACCATTACTCCATTGACTGCTATGACGTCAATCTCCGGCAGCAACCGTTCACAGTAGTTGGACCCTCAGCAATTGGACACTTATCCTTAATGACACAACCCCTCTAAGACGTGTGACGTATGTGAGGGGCAGAGTCTAAGGTGGCGGATAATCTGTCAGCGAGCTTCAGAGCTGTAATATGCCAACGCTGTAAATCAATGCCTGTGACAATATTAACTGTATTATACCCACAAGCCCGTATGTGTGATCTTCTCCCACATTCCTCTTCTATATCTCAATAGACAATACGTACCATTGCTGCACAAAAGCCTAGACACCACATGTAGCCTCCGTTTTGATCTTAGGTGCAGATTCTTAAATTTTGTCTTATTTCGTTTCTAGGCTGTGAACAAACTAGCCGAGATCATGAACCGGAAAATTCCCAATTCCAAGGGTGGACCTGACACCGATGTACGCAGGAAGGAGAAGGAGAATAGGAAGCTGCAGTTAGAGCTGAAATCTGAGAGGGAAAAACTTTCACGCCTTGTCATCAAGTACCAGAAGGAGATGAATGAGATGCAGGCGGTAAGTTGTCCCATATAACGTACCCTACAAAAAGCGTTATATAGACCCAGCGGGTGCTTACTTCATGGCATCATTTTCTTTACAGCAAATTGCAGAAGAAAGTCAGGTTCGAATTGAGCTGCAGATGGCGCTAGACAGCAAAGACAGCGACATTGAGCAGCTGCGGTCACAGCTGCAGTCCATTCACATTGGCATGGATAGCACGAGTATTGGCAGTGGGCACGGTGACACTGACAACGATGATGGATACCCAGGTAAAGCGCTTAGACTTTTCAGTTACCATCTAGTAGAACTGAGGGAACATTACATTCATGTGCAAAGTTATATGACATTTCAACTCCCTCTTGATAAACACCTCTTAAAGGTACACAAAGGGTAATATTTAGCATCGACTGCAATTGGAAAGCAACTTTTGCAGTTGTATGGACCTTTAGACAAGTCCATGGATTTATATGGTTGTAAAGGGATACTCACATGATGTTTAGTTACCAGTAAAGGGGGTTTCCTAATTCACTTAGGTTAGGAGAGTGGAATAGGCTGCCACGGGAGGTGGTGGGCGCTCCATCAATGGAAATCTTCAAGCGGAATCTGGATAAACATATGCTGGGATGATTTAGGAAAACCTGCACTCGCAGGGGGTTGGACCCGATGGCCCTTGAGGTCCCTTCCAACTCTACCAAAAAAAAAAAAAAAAAGGCCATCAATATTTCTGACCCTCAACCAGTCAGCATAGTGAAGTTTGTTGAAACTCCAGGACATGATAAGAATTCATCCCATCATTTTACATGTCGACAGTAGGGATACCCCATTTTCCCTTGGAAGACTAAAACCTTCCATGAGTGATAAGGTTATTGATCAGAATGATCTTATGTTTATTAAAGGGCCATTCCCATCCTATAAAGTGATGTCATACCGCTGGGATATATATCACTTTGTGGATAGTGGAGGTCTGACCTCTGACACTGCCGGGAATAAAGAGGATACCACACTAGATTAAAGGGATCCTATCATTAAAACTTTATTTTTTTCTGCCTCCCACGTAGGAATAGCCTTAAGAAAGGCTATTCTTCTCCTACCTTTAGATGTCTGCTCCGTGCCACTGTTTGGTATATAATCCGGTTTTCGTTGGCAAATGAGTTCTCTCATCTTCCAGACGAAGATGGAGGCAGCGCTGGAGAGTTCTCTTGCAGCATTGGGGACGCTCCCAGTGCTGTTTGAACGCTGGGGACCACCCACAGTGCTGTGAGAGAACTCATTTGCATACCCTTGAAAACCAGATTATATACCGAACGGCATCACCAAGAAGAATGGCCTTTCTTAAGGCTATTCCTACATGGTAAGCCGAAAAAATTCAGTTTTAATGATAGGATCCCTTTAACATTTTACTGCTTTTCATGCACCGTGCCATCCTGGCTGCCCGCTGTACATTGAACTGTAGTCAGCTTAATTTATTTGGAGGGGATCCTTAGTTCCCAAATTGAGGAAGCAGAGATGGTCTTCAGGCTTTCAGATCTAGTTTTTGCCACCTAAACCAGGTGTGGGTCATAAGGGGAGTATATAGAATAGGTGATTACGATATTTCCCCTTTTTTTTGTGTATATTTCGTATTTCCCTTTTCTTTCAATCCACATCTGGTTGTGACCAGCCAGTCACCCGAGTGGAGTCCATGTTTTGCGTTATCACACTAGTAGGCGTGCTGAGGGTTAATTGGCTTAATGTGTCCAGCCAAGCATGTCCGCCAGGTTCCATATGGACAAGAAATTCAGAGGTGGTTGGACTATATAAGCTGAAGTAAATCCTGTAGTATAGTAGTGTTAGTTTTCTGAATTCCCAAAGCGACTGAGCTAGTTGGCATTTTCCAGTACGGGCAATGTCTAAACCCTACAGCTCTACAGTCCCTTCGGTTAACAATAGTGGATATCTATTAGTCTGCCTTTCATCCAAGAGCATGTACACACTGTATTAGAGGGGTTTTCTTACCACTCACAGTATCCTACATGCAGATTTCTTGGAGGTGGTGTAACTTGCCCCCCAACGTGACTGTCCAAATGCACCCTAACACTCTAGGCCTCCTGCTGAACAGAGGATAACTAGAGGCACCTCTGATCTTGTTGTGTTCTGGTTAATGGAGAACCATCACCTCAGACCCCTTAGGGAGCGTTCACACTACCGTCGGTGTCCGACATGTAGTGTCCGCTCCTAGTGTCCGCTCAAAATCTGTCATGGACACTAGGAGCGGACACTAGCTGTGTCCGTGACACCTGTCATTCATCTCAATGGGCATCGGGTGCGTTCTTTTGCACTCCATGCCCGTCCTTCCCTGTCCGCGAGTGAAGATGTCCGACTTCTCAAGCGGACAGAAGAACCCTGCATGCAGGGTTTTTCTGTCCGCTTGAGAAGTCGGACATCTTCTCTTGCGGACAGGGAAGGACGGGCATGGAGTGCAAAAGAACGCACCCGATGCCCATTCAAGTGAATGACAGGTGTCACGGACACAGCTAGTGTCCGCTCCTAGTGTCCGTGACAGATTTTGAGCGGACACTAGGAGCGGACACTACATGTCGGACACCGACGGTAGTGTGAACGCCCCCTTAAAAACGTAAACTCAATGACCTATCCTGTTAGGAAATGGATTTTGCTCGGCAAATGCAAAATTGCTTCCAGATTCTTTCCTTTCTAGAACTTTGGTTTTCACATGTATTCATTCCTGTTGGATGTAACCTTGTTTTTCTCCTTTCTTTACTTACCATATCTTTTCATAACTTCTCATCTGCACTCTTCCTTCCGGTTCTGTGCCGGGTTTCCAGTTCACATCACTCAGTCCCGTACTACGGAGTCCATGTCATTCACCTACCAGCGTTCCTCTACTTCTGTCAGCATTGGCACTAGGCCCTCCCGTACTCGCTTGCTTTTCAACTCTGATTCTGATACGGACTCAGAGGAGGAGCCAATACCCCGTGCACGAACCCCTACAGATCCCGATAGCGATGACAACGAAGGTGACATCGCTGTGCAACAGTGTGCTGCACTGTGTGACCCCATAACTTGTTGTCACTGGTCCTTGTCTAACACTTGTCCCACTCTCCTGGTCACACAAGTCTATAACCACAGGTGTGGGATCAGCATGGCATGAATACTGACCGCATGCATCCTGGACTGTATGGCTCTAAAATAAGTGATATGTCTGTGTGCCACTTACCCACAGGCCAAGCATCCACCTATCGCCAGCTTGGACATGTCCAGGATCCTATCTGTTTCTGCTTGTAGTAAAAAGCTATGCAATATGGATCATATCCTAATGAATGTCCTTGTGTTAGGCTACTTGCAGTGGTCCTTTACGAGCAGTACCGATTCTGCTTTTAAAGGTGTTTTCAGAGCTCCTATTATTGAAGACCTAGGTCATCAATGTCCAATCCGTGTACGTCCGGCAATCAGCACCCCAACAAGCTGTTCTCAGAGAAAGGAACAGACAGCGCTGTTCTCTGTGTAGTGGCTGAGTTGAGTCACTTGAATTGGAGTTGACCTGCAATACCCTGGTCTGGCCACTACACAGAGAACGGAGTTATCTGCTTCCTGCTTCAGTTTCTGTGTACCATCTGCTGAGAACGCAAATCACGGTTTTGGTACCTTCACCGATCAGATATTGATGACCTCAATATTTTTAGGTCGAAAAACCTCTTTTATGTTGGCAATGGTGTTTTTTCTGATTTTTGTTTTTCTTCAGTCCTTCCATGAGCATAGAGCATCATAAAGATAGAGTTTATAGCATGGTATACCTATTCCCATTTACGTTGCCCCCATGGTGGATTACACTATTTCTGAGCAGGTGAAGTCTTAGGAGAGCACTGTCTATGGAATCAGACCACAGACGCACTATAGGATTGCTTTGCCTTGAATGCTTGTAGCTTGGGATCATCGCTGCTCGGACACCTTTGTGTGTAAATCTGTATTAGAAATGTCTGTCAAAAACCAAAACTCATTGCATAATTTGTCTCATTCACGGCCCTACAGAATCCAGACTGGAAGGGTGGTTGTCACTTCCTGTGCGAAACACTAAGAAGTTTGGCTGGATTAAAAAGGTGAGCGCAGGAGCCCATTTTATTCTGCTGGGGAATATTAAAGGAATAGTGCAGCATTAGAGGAACATGACTTCTTTCTTCCAAAAACAGTGCCCCACTTGCCCACAGGTTGTATAATTCCAGCTCATCCCCATTCACTTCAGTAAAGGTGAGCTGCAGTACCAGGCACAACCCACGGACTGGAGTGGCACTGTTTATCTAATCCTGTATATCTGAAATTTCATGTAATGTCCCATGCATGGCTGCATTGTTCATTTATATATCTTTGCTTTTTTGCTTCCAGTACGTGGTGGTTAGCAGCAAGAAAATCCTGTTTTATGACAGCGAGCAGGATAAAGAGCTATCCAATCCATACATGGTATTAGATATAGAGTAAGTATTTCTAATCACTGGTGCCAAACGGACTCTATCAGAAAATGGCATATTTTTATGTATTTTTATTCAAGTTTTGTGAAAAACATCATAAATTGGAATAAGAATGTTGCAGTTTTCATATTGGCCTTTAGGTGTCAGCACTACAGGTGTACATTCCAATTAGCCGTCTCACTTTACAGCATACAGTAAAACTTTGCACGTATTATTTGTATTGATATCGTCTTTTAATTCTGCACTTCTTATGTTGCCAGTAAACTATTCCACGTGCGGCAGGTAACTCAGACAGATGTGTATCGGGCGGACGCTAAAGAGATTCCTCGGATTTTCCAGGCAAGTAATACATAGTCTTTTGGATTAACTCCTCTTCAAGGTTTAATGATGAAAACATATAAGGTTTTATAAAAAAAAAAAAAACAACAACATGTATTAAATGGATTATATGTACCATGAAAGTGCAATCGGTGGGGAATATGCCGGAAGAGGCCCACAGAGCCGAAAACTGGTGCTGAGTTCCCTGTTCAAGGGAGGAGAAATGGACAATATAATATAATTAATTCAATTTAGTTTTTCAGTTCCTTAGTTTTTGTTTTTTGTTTTTTTTAAATACCATATTTTACGGACTATAAGGCACACTGGACTATAAGCCGCATTGCCCATGAGCGCCTTATAGTCCATCTCGGTTCATATATAAGGCGCACCGGACTATAAGGCGCAGTCCGGTGCGCCTTATATGTTATTGAAAGCGGCGGCACGCAGACTTTGCCAGCGGCCGCTTAACCCCCCGTGTGCCAGCCGCTTCTATTGGAAGCGCTCGGCAGGCGAGGAGTTAAAGGGGCTCTATCAGCAAAATCATGCTGATAGAGCCCCACCGTAAAAGTTATATTAAACAACACCCCCCCCGTTTTAAAATAAAAGCCTGAAACAGAATGTGAAACTTACCGAACGGTGCAGGGTGGGCGGGCATTCAGGCCTCCTCTTCCTCCGATGTTCCGTCCTCCTCCTCCGGCGCTCGCGAACTGATAATGGCCTGGGCGCATGCGCAGTAGCCGTAGTAGAAGCATTATGATACTGCGCATGCGCCCAGGCCATTATCAGTTCGTGAGCGCTGGAGGAAGTGGTCGGGACATTGGAGGAAGAGGAGGCCTGAATGCCCGCCCACCCTGCACCGTTCGGTAAGTTTCACATTCTGTTTCAGGGTTTTATTTTAAAGGGGAAGGGGGGGGGGGGGTAGTTTAATATAACTTTTACGGTGCCTTTTATGTATGTATGGAAGTGGCACGCAGACTTTGCCGCCGCTTCCATCCATATATAAGGCACACCGGACTATAAGGCGCGCTTATGATTTCTGAGGAAATCGTAGGTTTTTATGTGCGGAAAATACGGTAAAGTTTGATTTTTTTAGGTCTTTATGAAAATCCTTGTAAACCATTATTACCAAGGCCTCTTCGCTACCAGGGGAATCCTATATTATATAACGTGTTCTCTTTTATTGGTATTTTCTGAATTTTTTTTAATATCTTTTTCCCCATAGATTTTATATGACAATGAAGGAGAAAGCAAAAAAGAGCAAGAATTCCCAGTGGACCCAGTGGAGAAATCAAACTATATCTGTCACAAAGGACACGAGTTCATCCCCACATTATATCATTTCCCCACAAGCTGTGACGCCTGTATGAAGCCCCTGTGGCACATGTTCAAACCCCCTCCTGCCCTAGAGTGCCGGCGCTGCCATATCAAGTGCCACAAGGACCATATGGATAAAAAGGAAGACATGATAGCACCTTGCAAAGGTACGTGTGACATGTGCTCTCCATGTCGGGCATTCCAGGGACTGTAGACTGAATAGTGACACTACAGCTGCCATGTTTTATGTTCTCATGGTCTTGGTTTTTGGTCCCTAGCTTTAATTTCCTGAATGGGAATGCCTTGCCAGTGTAGAGACTTGGCCATAGCTTAGTATGTGTCACTTTCCATTAGAAATGTATATAAATCTTTTTTACAATTCAAAAACTGTTAAATATCTTCTATATTTAGCTTGAACAGGCCCAAAAGCCTGAGGCTGCACTACTGAGATATTTTGAATATAATCATTGACTTGAATCTACTCAAGGTCTCAATGACAACCACCAACCTGACAGAAATAAGACGTGAGGGACACATTGGGGCAGATGTATTAAAATGGTCTAAAAGCAAAACCCACAGCAACCAATCACAGCTCAGCTTTCATTTTCCCGGAGCAGAATACAAAATGAATGCTTTGCTTTGATTGGTTGCTATAGGCAAGTACACCAGTTTTGCTTTACGATCCTATTAATAAATCTGCCCCAATATGACAGTGTCCTGAGATTCTCTCAGTAGTGCAGCCTCATGCCTTGGGCCTGTAACTTCAATGGATTATAGCTCCTCGTGGATGAGAAAGTAGTTATTTGTCCATTTGCATCATTGCCCCAAGCACATCTATGTAGAGTTTCTCCAAAAATTGTCTTACTTGGTGTTACTTTAGCTTTCCGTCTTTCCTCACAGTGAATTACGATATTTCTACGGCGAAGAATCTACTTTTATTAGCGAACTCCACGGAAGAGCAGCAGAAGTGGGTGAGTCGGCTGGCAAAAAAAATCCCCAAAAAGCCGCCTGCGCCTGATCCCTTTGCCCGATCCTCTCCAAGAACTTCCATAAAGGTACAGCCAAACACGTCGATGAGGCGGCCTAGTCGACAACTTCCTCCTAACAAACCCAGGTAATAATGTCTTTATAGCAAAGTTTATTCTATATTAATTCCTTAAGTGGTAGACAGATGGGTTACTTACTGTTCTAAGAAATACTCCCACTAAGGCTTCATACACATGGCCCTGTGTGCATACCGAGGGTGTTCCCATGGTCCGAAATTTATAGTGTATGTCCTGTCTGGAACCGTGGACTGATAGGAACCAGCCATTGTTATCAATGTAAGACTGATGGCACTAGGAGGTGCCTTCCATTAAATATCGGAACATCCTGAGCATGTGCAGTCGGTCATGTGCATGAAGCCTAATACAGTGTCCTGTCACATTGAGTTATGCTAAATAACATCCAGCTCTGCTGCATCTGAGCATTAGATAGAATATATATGTCTTTCAGGGCATTACATCCCATCCTTATTGGCGGGCATACTATGCCCATGTGACAATGTAGTATGCTTGAACCCTGTACAGGGGCACACTGAGTCCATGCTACAGACCTGTAGCCACTCCTCCTCTCGGGGCTTCTTGGAGAGAATACCACCACAATGAGATGACACATGATGCAGAATAATATAGCACACAAATACACAATATGGGCATTAGAATACGGTCCTAGTGGTTTGTCACCAATAACTTATACTAGATACACAAAAGCCTTAGTAAAATTAAAGGGGTTGTTCCACCATTACATAGCTCATTCATATGGCATTTTAATGATCTATACCTGTTGTTAAGGAATGGATCTAGTGAAGGGTTATGACTAGAGACGAGTGAACAGTAAAATGTTAGATATTCGATATTCGTTTCGAGTAGCCCCGCAATATTCGACTATTCAAATCCTATTATAGTCTATGGGGGGGAAAATGCTCGTTTCAGGGGTAGGCAACATTTGATCAAATTACACTTACCAAGTCCACGAGTGAGGGTCGGGCTGGATCCTCCGAGCAGTCTTCTCTTTGCAGCGTCCCCGCAGCATCTTTCGGCTCTGAATTCACTCTGCCAGGCATCAGGCCTGGACAGAGCCGACTGCGCATGCCCGCATTACATTTTCTTGCATGCGCAGTCAGCTCTGCCCAGGCCCGATGCCTGTCATAGTGAATTCAGAGCCGGAAGACGCCGCGGGGAAGCTGCACGGAGAAGACTTCTAAAGGTAGGAGAAGAACCAGCGTTGATTGGCTGACTGTATAGCATTCGGCCAATCAATGCTGGTTCTGCATCGAACTTTTCCATTCGAATAGCGAGTGGTACTCGATCGAGTACGAGTATTTCGAATACCGTAATATTCGATCGAATACCTACTCGATCGAATACTACTCGCTCATCTCTAGTTATGACTGTCACTTAGTATGGTGCCACCTAGTGTTCGAAGTCTATAGCAGTGTGCACACCTGATTAATCACTGTTGGTGGACACACGCTCAGTCACTTTCCCCACAGCCAGGTCTCTGCTTAGTGAGCGATCAGTGGACCTGTCATGACTAACCCTGGTCATGAACCCTGGAAATAGACTGCACTAGAGAGGAGCGAGGAGTATTCGATTAAGTAGGTATTCGGTCGAATATTGAGGTCTACTCTGAATCGAATTCCGAATTTTCGAATATTTCACTACTCACTCATCTATACTGTATACATTTTTTTTTTTACTGCCTACATTGTCCTAGTTCCTGTCCCACCTCCCCTGCATAATTATTGGTGTAAAAAAAAGTGCCAGGGAAGGTGGAAGGGGAATTGAATTTTTACTGCGTTTACCGTGTGGTATTCGACAGAGTACGAGTATTTCGAATACCGTAGTATTCCATTGAGTACTACTCGCTCATCTCTAGACTGCACACTTTTATGTCTATCATGCTATGTCTCTGCTTAGAGTAACACATCTCATATAATACGGACTAGTCACTGACTGTCAAGCCCCGTTCACCTGTCCACCCACCCTGGCAGCACACTGGTTAAAGATAGCAGCATCTTTTCTTTCTTTCTTTCTTTTTTCATTTCCCCCCTATCTCTGCTCCATCTTCTTGTTACTAATTTTGTCTCTAGCCCTGCTCCTGTTCTCCGAATCATTCTCCATTGACTTTCCTTTTACCTTTCTCAAATGCAACAGTAAGTAAGAGTGGTCAGATGTGCTCGCCGCTCTGTGCAGTCAGCGCTGGCCTTGTAACTCTCACTAACCTGCTACGCATACGTCCTGCCCTTCTACTGTCTATATACCTGTACTCCTATGTCTAGTGAGTTCACACACAGTTTTTTTTGTTTTTTTTTTTCAAGAGGAGAGGATTTTGAGGCAGAATCCTAGCTCAAAAATCCTTATCCCATTCATTTCAGAGCTGTTTTTTTTTTCCCTGTAGCTGATCTTTCCAGGTACAGGGGAAAAAGTGACATGACCTACCTTTAGGTGAGCATACTGTTAGCTCTGGGTGATAGGTTAGTATGCCATTACTAGACTTAGTGTGGAGGGAGACATCATTGGTCATGTCTATATTGTCTACTATCACAAATCATTTATGTTTCATTTTTTTGCTCTGTGCATTCTCTTTGATGGGTATTGGTTGAAACCATCAATTTGGACCTACCATCTCATGTGTATGGCGGTCTCGCATCTCTACTCTGAAAGCTGATGTCCGGGGAAATAAAGATTGGGCAGTCACATCTCAACTACCCAATCTTTTTGTTCCCTGGGAGGAGTCTTCCAGCAGTCTTCTCTCCTGTCCTGGTTTAGTTTAATGTGTATGGGGAAGCCAAGCAAGATGGCTGCTGACCAGATTAGGTGCCTATGCCACTCTTGATTGATTCGGAGGTGAACAATCAGGTTAAACATGGTCCCCCAAGGAAGTCCACTGGGGATTTCTTCATAAGCCTTGCTCTTAAACCTCAACACTCCTCTTGCAGACTGCTTGACCTGGCCTTTAAAGACTGGGACTGGTCTCTGGATGACGTAGAGGATGATGGGGATGATGTTTTTGATTTCTGAAGCAGTAACATTGGGTAATTGACTTTGGAAATTGGAATGTGGATGTGATCTAGATATTATTTTCCTGCCTGCGTTTGTGGTTTGATGTTTGCATCATCTATCTTCTGAGGTTATCTTACTTGGGGAACATCAACTAGAATGAAGGACGACAAGCTACTAGACCAAGGCCATATCAATGTTTATGGAGGGCAGCTTGGGGCATCTTACACTTGAGACCATCAATTCCATTGAATGTGTTTTCATCATTGCCATTGATATTACTTTGGGACTCAAAATATGAAACTTGGCGGATTCTTTAAATATCTAGAGCTCTACTGTCTATATATAGTGATCTATAAGGCTGCTATCCGCAACCTGCTGGAGACTATTAGGAATAATATCATTTATTCTGCATGTATATTTTGTAGATATATGTACAGGTATAGCCGAGAGTTAACCAAACTTTCCACAGTGGGATAAATTGATTCAAAATATATATTTTATCAAAGAAGACAAAAAGTCTATGAAACTTCTGATATCGCCCTGCAATCATTTATCCCACTGCAGAAATGTGGGTTAACTCTGCTACATCTGTATATTTGTCCCTTCTGCTTTTCATGGTCCTGAATCCCATCAGAAAGCTAAAGGCGTATCAGATGTGGTTACAGTCAAGTTGAAGATGGCGGCGTTACAACATTACGTGTTTGCCGTGTGCTTTTTGCTTTTTTTGTGTGGTAGTTTTGATGTGTGTTTTGCAGTGTTTTCTTGCTGGATTGTTTATTGCCTATGAAATATTTTTCACAGGGTCAATAAATTAATTTTCGGACAGTTCATTCGTCGTTTTCTTAACCCCTGATATACTGTAGATCATGTCGCTGTCACAAGCTACAGTAACTATAGAATTGCTTCACTGTAGAAAATGCATGTCATCAGTGTAAACCAGTAGATGTTTGCGCTTGGATCTAGTGGACAGTATATCCTCACCTGGTCAGAGGTTTTATTGTTTTACAGCAAACCTATCAGAATACAGTATAGAGGTATACATTATAGAGGAGAGAAGCTGAGCTCTGTGATATATAGGGTTATAGGATAGAAGAGAGAAGCTGAGCTCTGTGATATATTGGGTTATATGATAGAGGAGAGAAGCTGAATTCTGTGATATATAAGGTTATATGATAGAGGAGAGAAGCTGAGCTCTGTGATATATTGGGTTATATGATAGAGGAGAGAAGCTGAGCTCTGTGATATATAGGTTATATGATAGAGGAGAGAAGCTGAGCTCTGTGATATATAGGTATATATGATAGAGGAGAGAAGCTGAGCTGTGTGATATATAGGATTATATGATAGAGGAGAGAAGCTGAGCTCTGTGATATATAGGTATATATGATAGAGGAGAGAAGCTGAACTCTGTGATATATAGGTTATATGATAGAGGAGAGAAACTGAGCTGTGTGATATATAGGGTTATATGATAGAGGAGAGAAGCTGAGCTCTGTGATATATAGGGTTATATGATAGAGGAGAGAAGCTGAGCTCTGTGATATATAGGTATATATGATGGAGGAGAGAAGCTGAGCTCTGTGATATATAGGGTTATATGATAGAGGAGAGAAGCTGAGCTCTGTGATATAGTGTTATATGATAGAGGAGAGAAGCTGAGCTCTGTGATATATAGGTATATATGATGGAGGAGAGAAGCTGAGCTCTGTGATATATAGGGTTATATGATAGAGGGAGAGAAGCTGAGCTCTGTGATATATAGTGTTATATGATAGAGGAGAGAAGCTGAGCAGTGTGATATATAGGTATATATGATAGAGGAGAGAAGCTGAGCTCTGTGATATATAGGATTATAGGATAGAGGAGAGAAGCTGAGCTCTGTGATATATAGGGTTATATGATAGAGGAGAGAAGCTGAGCTCTGTGATATATAGGGTTATATGATAGAGGGGAGAAGCTGAGCTCTGTGATATATAGGATTATATGATAGACGAGAGAAGCTGAGCTCTGTGATATATAGGATTATAGGATAGAGAGGAGAGAAGCTGAGCTCTGTGATATATAGGGTTATATGATGGAGGAGAGAAGCTGAGCTCTGTGATATATAGGGTTATATGATGGAGGAGAGAAGCTGAGCTCTGTGATATATAGGGTTATATGATGGAGGAGAGAAGCTGAGCTCTGTGATATATAGGGTTATATGATAGACGAGAGAAGCTGAGCTCTGTGATATATAGGGTTATATGATAGACGAGAGAAGCTGAGCTCTGTGATATATAGGGTTATATGATAGACGAGAGAAGCTGAGCTCTGTGATATATAGGGTTATATGATAGAGGAGAGAAGCTGAGCTCTGTGATATATAGGGTTATATGATACAGGAGAGAAGCTGAGCTCTGTAATATATAGGGATATATGATAGAGGAGAAAAGCTGAGCTCTGTGATATATAGGGTTATATGATAGAGGAGAGAAGCTGAGCTCTGTGATATATAGGGTTATATGATAGACGAGAGAAGCTGAGCTCTGTGATATATAGGGTTATATGATGGACGAGAGAAGCTGAGCTCTGTGATATATAGGGTTATATGATGGAGGAGAGAAGCTGAGCTCTGTGATATATAGGGTTATATAATAGAGGAGAGAAGCTGAGCTCTGTGATATATAGGGTTATATGACTCGAAGGAGGATTTCTATGTATAAAGCAGCGGAGTAAATCCCCACAGGACTCTTAGACCATGAGAGTCCTGGTTTCCCTTCCCATTGACTAACCTGCCTCCTTACTACACACTGATACATGGACAGCTCTGTCTCTCTGTGCGTGGGCGAGGTCACCAGGACTCTTACTATCTCTCCTAGGAGTCCTGTGCTGATTTTCTCTGCTTTATACTCTTACACCCTGATCTTGAGGCTGTCCATAACATGATGCCTCGGAGCGGAGGTACACTTTAGTATTACTAACTTGCACTGATCAGTAATCTTGCTATTTTATGCATGCACCCATTTTGTCATTTTTTGCACCTAATTGTCTTCTTCTTGCCTTGCAGTTAACTGCCTTCTGTGAATGCAGTGCCCATTTGAAGGTGATTTCTTCCAATAAATGAAATAAAACAAAAAAGACTGAACGTAAAATAAGGTGTCCAAAATATCAAAAAAAAGAGAAAAAAAAAAACTATATTTTTCCAAAAAGACTGTGCTTATATATATCAGAGGTTTACAAAAAAAAAATTGTTGCTGCAATATAGAAAGAGAGAAGAAGTAATGTTATTTCCTGACGAGTGGCTTTGGAATGCTCAGGGTGGTCAGAAGTCACTGTGATAAAGTAGACCCCTACCCGGGATTAATACCCAGGTTACACTCCCGATACTTTGCAATGAAAATTTCAGAAACCGGCTTTTACCGCTGAACCAAGACTTAAAAGCTTCAACGGAGGACGGCAGGCGGTGGGGGACGAGTGCTGGCTCCTCAAAAAAACATGTACACTACATCCCGACTACAGGCGAGCGCCGGTTTCACAGCTGACGGCTTCCACAGTGGTTTTGGTGCTTTGTAAAGCTCAGCCAATGAATGAGCTCCTCAATGAGAAAAATAAAGAAAAAAAAAAAGACCATGTATACACCGTGTATATATATATTTGTATCGTACTGTACCGCCAGAGGCTTTGTGAGAACGCCACCCTTTATTTTTGTACTCCTTGACCAATACCTTCGGTTGCGACTATGCACATGTACAAAGCCATAGTGTTCGTCCCTCTGTCTGACTCCTAGAGAGGGATTATGGGAAAACAATAAATAAATTGCATGCAGTCTCGAAGCCTGTGTAACTACGGAATATCTTCTTCCAAAAATTTCTGGATGCCTTAAATAGAAAAAAAATAAAAAGTCAAACTCGTTTGGCCATTCCATCACCAAGCCCCGGCCCTCTTGGCTGCGGATAAAGCTTAGTTAGCTCTTACGGGGAGGGGGCTAAAGTGTCGCACTAATCATTTTGGGAGGGGGGGGGGGCAGGATCTTTTTGAATGTATTTGGAAAATTCTAATACTATGATTAACCTTCCCCCTCTTCCTCGACACATTTCTACCACCCTCAGTATTAGTAGTCACCGAGACACCAATTTCTCTATGTACCCATTGTCTGTGATGTAGCAGCCGCCATTTTGTGGGTGGGGTAGGTGTTCACGTGAATGCAGCTTACTAGAACCTGATCCCACTACAGTAACGCCAATACGGATAGTACAGATAGTATTATGTATGTTTGTAGAAGCCGTTTATATCTTGACCAGAGTCTTCTGAAGGGTGTCTTACAACCACTTGTCTTCCTGTGTGGGTGACCACTGTTTTAGTACAAGTAGCTATGTGTACAGGGGTAGAGTCAGTAGGTTTTATCTGCTATAGCATAGACTGCCTCCCTAGTTTACACTGATGTGTCCTCCTAGTACAAGGGAGGATCGGGAAGGGGGGGACGTAAAATTATAAGCTGCCTGTGTCCAGATGGGGTGGGGAGACATTTAGTATCCTATAGTATTTTGTAAGGGCTAGCTCACACGGGCACTAAGGGGGCGGATTATGGCACGCAATCCACGTCATAATCCGCCCCCTCACAATGGAGGTCTATGTAGACCGCCAGGCTACTTTCTTCCCGTGAGTTGCATGTTGCCAGAAGTGGGCTGCCCTTTCTTCAGGCTCGTTGAGCGGCAGTAACCTCCGGAGTTGGCCCATTCATTTGAGCCTACTCCGGAGGGAGAAGCCGCGACAGTCGTGGTAGGCGGGTTTTGACACGAGAGTGACGCGGCTCCCCGCGTCACTCTCGATGCCAAAATCCTGGCTACCTCTCCTGGTGTGAACTTACCCTAAGGGAATAACAACTTTAAGGAACCCCTTAGAGATGTTTATAGAGTCTTCGGTGCCTTAGAGATGTTGCCATTTCCTCGGCTGTATTCTCACGACTACGACTACAACCCACAACATGGCTGCCTCTACTGCACCCCCTCCTGGAAGAGAATGGTATCCAATAAGTGCTATGTTTTGTTTTTTTTTCTCTGTTGCTTGCCTTGGTTTGTTTTCTGTTCTACTTATGTTTTTATTTCTGCCAAGAAAGTCAGACATCTATGATTGAATAAATGTATTTTTTTAAGTGTTTCTAGCACTCCCCCCCCACACACGCACATAAAACCATGGGCTGTCACAAGCTTCCGTCATACTGTAGATGTATTTTAATATTTCAGGAACTGTTCTCTAGCACCTAGCTCTAGGTTATTGAATACATTTCGTATCGGAGCATTTTTTGAAGAAGAAGAATGTTTAGCTGGGATGTAAAAAAAAAAAAAAAAAAAAAATTGAAAGAAATAAGGACCTTGGAGGTGCTTATTGGAATTATTTTTACATGGTCTTATTAAGAAAAAAAGTATATATATAAATATAATTTATGTGGGCTCGTTCATGCTGTACGCCTAAATATCCCTCAAAGTGCATGTTTTATACAGAAAGCAGTATGATAAAATGTTAACCATATTGACAATAAAATATAACATGTAGCCTTCAGCGCCTCCTGTCTCTTATAATATCCTCTCAGCTGGCACTCTGCGCCTCGTGTCGCTTAGGTTACATGCACAAATTACAGATTTTCATTCTAAAGCAGGGTACGGTAGTATTTAAAGGGAACCTGTCAGGGTGTTTGGGACCACTAAATTGTTAGCATGCCTTTAAGTAGCCGGGGTTTAGGGTCCCAAACCTCTGCATCTACTGCTTTTACCCTTAGGAATCCAATCTTGAAGATGCCCAGTGTCTGTTGAGATGAAGTCTACTGTGTGACTCTGGCGCATGCGCATTTTCCAGTTGTCTGTGCATGCTCTTTACTTTGGCTACATATGAGGTGTACTGATCATGGCTTCACTGTGCGCATGCCCAGGTGTCCCACAGTCCACACCACGGTCATCAAGGATACTGATCATAGCTTCACTTTGCGCATGTGCAGGTGTCCCACAGTCCACACCACAGTCTTCAAGGGCATTGATCATGGCTTCACTGTAAGCATCCAAAAGTTTCCCACAGTCCACACCACGGTCTTCAAGGATATTGATCATAACTTCACTGTGCGCATGCGTAGGTGTCCCACAGTCCACACCACGGTCTTCAAGGATACTGATCATGGCTTCACTGTGCGCATGCGCAGGTGTCCCAGAGTCCACACCCGGTCTTCAAGGATACTAATCATGTCTTCACTGTACGTATGCACAGGAATTCCTTGCCCAATTCCGGGTTCTTCAAGTTTCATTTCCAATGGATGGCAATTGGCGGTATGCAGATATTCGGGACCCTAAATCCTGGCTGCTTAACAGAATGTTGGCAGTTTAGAGGTCCCAAACAACCTGGTTGGTTCCCTTTAAAGGGGTACTCCAGTAACAAGAAATTACCTCCTATCAAAAGGATGGTTATAACTTTCTGATCATTGGGGATCTGACCAGTGAGATCCCCACGATTGAAAGAACTGCGGTGTCTTGAAACTAAGCAATAGCTTGGGCAGTTTGCGCGCTACTCTATTAATTTCAGTGTGACCGCCAAATAGCCGAAACACAGAGCTTACGAAAACTGACATATGGTACAGGTTTTAATATCCACAATGTTAATTCTTTTTGTAGATTTTCATTATGGATTTCAATGAGATTGGTGAAGTTAGTGGCAAATTCCACATTTGGATTTTGGCATAGAAAATCCTCAGCTAACACATTAATGTGTGCATGTAGCCTCAATGTGTGACAATCCATAACTCATTACTTGCATTTGTAGATCTGTGGTTCTTAAAGGGATGTGTGTGCTTTCCTCTAGAGCAGTGATGGCTAACCATTTGATTTCAGTGTTTCCCTGTCGGTCACGTATCTATACATCCTCCCAGCGTGGCACTTTTGTAGCCAAGGACATATCCAATAAGTCCTTACTTTTAATGCCGATATCTCAGGATCAGTTAGGACTCTCATCTTTAAAATGAAACCAAGATCTTCATGATATCCCTTACAGATCCGGAGTGATTCAATGCTGAAATTGCAATTTGGCACCACGATCCCATTGCAGATCTCAATTGCCGATAGCGTTTTTAACAGCGATTCACTCCCAATTTGTTTGGGCTATCATGAAGATTTTGGTATCATTTTAAAGATTAGATTCTCATCTTTAAAATGAATTCAATATCTTCATAGTCCTAATGGATCCTAAGATATGGGGCTCTAAAATGTCCTCCCCCTCTTAAGATCTGCTGTAGGAGGAGGAGGGTTAAGGAACCCTGCAGATTGCACAGAGATGATAAATCATTACCATCATCTGTGCATAACCTGTATGTGACCCTAGGAAGGGCTAGCAGGGACTTCTGTCCATGTTACCCCCTCTCCTATCACTCAGAGAGCATACTATACTTTTGCTCTTTGTCACATAGAGGGATAATGTAATACCCCTCTGAGCTTTAGTAGAGTGGTGTTCTTATGTAATACCCCTCTGAGCTTTAGTAGAGTGGTGTTCTTATGTAATACCCCTCTGAACATAACCAGGAAGTTTATTGGCGCTGTGACCCAGATGTTTACCATTGTCCAGTTCACAGCACTAAAACGCACCAAACACGCAACATATGTTCAAAGTCATCCATAAAGTGTACATTTCACCCAGCCCCTGTCCTGTCCATACCTGAGCGTTATAGAGTACATTTGCTACAAAATTGGTTGGCGCATTTCTGCGATATTGGCGTTTCTTTAACACCCGCACCTGTAAAATAAATATATATATATATATATATATATATGTGTATATATACAGTCCTATGAAAAAGTTTGGGCACCCCTATTAATCTTAATCATTTTTAGTTCTAAAAATTTTGGTGTTTGCAACAGCCATTTCAGTTTGATATATCTAATAACTGATGGACACAGTAATATTTCAGGATTGAAATGAGGTTTATTGTACTAACAGAAAATGTGCAATATGCATTAAACCAAAATTTGACCAGTGCAAAAGTATGGGCACCCTTATCATTTTATTGATTTGAATACTCCTAACTACTTTTTACTGACTTACTGAAGCACAAAATTGGTTTTGTAAGCTCACTGAGCTTTGAACTTCATAGCCAGGAGTATCCAATCTTGAGAAAAGGTATTTAAGGTGGCCAATTGCAAGTTGTTCTACTATTTGAATCTCCTCTGAAGAGTGGCATCATGGGCTACTCAAAACAACTCTCAAATGATCTGAAAACAAAGATTGTTCAACATAGTTGTTCAGGGGAAGGATACAAAAAGTTGTCTCAGAGATTTAACCTGTCAGTTTCCACTGTGAGGAACATAGTAAGGAAATGGAAGACCACAGGGACAGTTCTTGTTAAGCCCAGAAGTGGCAGGCCAAGAAAAATATCAGAAAGGCAGAGAAGAAGAATGGTGAGAAGAGTTAAGGACAATCCACAGACCACTTCCAAAGAGCTGCAGCATCATCTTGCTGCAGATGGTGTCACTGTGCATCGGTCAACAATACAGCGCACTTTGCACAAGGAGAAGCTGTATGGGAGAGTGATGAGAAAGAAGCCGTTTCTGCACGTACGCCACAAATAGAGTTGCCTGAGGGATGCAAAAGCACATTTGGAGAAGCCAACTTCATTTTGGAAACAAAGATTGAGTTGTTTGGTTATAAAAAAAGGCGTTATGCATGGCGTCCAAAAAGAAACAGCATTCCAAGAAAAACACATGCTACCCACTGTAAAATTTGGTGGAGGTTCCATCATGCTTTGGGGCTGTGTGGCCAATGCCGGCATCGGGAATCTTGTTAAAGTTGAGGGTTGCATGGATTCCACTCAGTATCAGCAGATTCTTGAGAATAATGTTCAAGAATCAGTGACGAAGTTGAAGTTACGCCGGGGATGGATATTTCAGCAATACAATGTCCAAACACGGCTCCAAATCGACTCAGGCATTCATGCAGAGGAACAATTACAATGTTCTGGAATGGCCATCCCAGTCCCCAGACCTGAATATCATTGAACATCTGTGGGATGATTTGAAGCGGGCTGTCCATGCTCGGCGACCATCTAACTTAACTGAACTTGAATTGTTTGTCCAAAATACCTTTATCCAGGATCCAGGAACTGATTAAAAGCTACAGGAAGCGACTAGAGGCTGTTATCTTTGCAAAAGGAGGATGTACTAAATATTAATGTCACTTTTCTGTTGAGGTGCCCATACTTTTGCACTGGTCAAATTTTGGTTTAATGCATAGTGCGCATTTTCTGTTAGTACAATAAACCTCATTTCAATCCTGAAATATTACTGTGTCCATCAGTTATTAGATATATCAAACTGAAATGGCTGTTATAAACACCAAAATATTTAGAACTAAAAATGATTAAGAGGGGTGCCCAAACTTTTTCATAGGACTGTATGTATGTATATATATATATATATATATATATATATATACACACACATGTGTGGTATGTATGAACTCCTCACATCTTGTAGTTTTTTTGGACAGTACATTTTGTTTGCAGAAAGGGATTGCTCGAGCCGCACTTTAGTGGCAAATTAGAATATTCTAACAGTTTTTGCTTGCAATCTCTGTTGCAAAGTTGCATGAAGGTGGTTGTGTATAACAAATACTAAGTTGTGTTTTTATATACGGTATGTTGTGCAATCTCAAGTTATATAGTTGCTATAGGTGCAGTATAGACTTTTTAACATATTAATGAATAACTGCAAAATCTTGCCTGTCTTCTATATTAGTGTTTTTGGGAGTCCGAGCTCTTGTTGTAGTTGATGTTTGTGGTACATATAGTATACAGTTCTGGAAAAAATTAGGAGACCACTGCTAAATTTTCAGTTTCTCTTATTTTTCTCTTCATTGGTATATTCTCTTTACAAAGTCTTTCTAGGACTATTCGATGAGTCTTATGTGTTGTTTTTCCCACTAGTGACTTGTTTGCTTGAAGTATACACGGTTTCTCATCTTGCTGCAGTCGATGGATTGTCGGGTCATGCAGGCAGGCATGCTACGGACTTTGCCGTGGAAACTCAGCGGCAATTTTTCTAAAATCTGTGGCTGCAAAGCCTCTTGAAATTGGGAGGCTTATATTCATCAGCAAGAATTGCAATGGTTTCCTACTGCACAGGTTGTAAAGGGCAGGGTGAATGCACAGGTTACATTAATATGCTGTGGGTTTACAAATTTGCAGCACAGGTCACTTTGCGGTACAGGTTTTAGTTCTAGTATGTGGGTGATATTTGTGTTGCAGTGGATGAGCCACTGGCAGCTAACCTGCTGCAGGTATACTCTGTGCGACCCTAGCCTGATGCTTCACATTTATTGCAGACACTATTACTGTTGTAATTCAGAGCATACGTGAGACTGTTGTGTTGAAGTTAATTTGTATTAGAGCTGCTATATGGTGTTGTGAGAAACTGTACATAGTGTCTTTGGGATAGAAGTATTTGAAGTTAACCCTTTCCCGCCGATGGCATTTTTTGATTTTCGTTTTTGACTCCCCTCCCTCTAAACCCCATAACTTTTTTATTTCTCTGCTCCCAGAGCCATATGAGGTCTTAATTTTTCCTGGGACAAATTTTTCTTCATGATGCCACCATTATTTATTCTATATAATGTACTGGGAAGCAGGGAAAAAAATCAGAATGGGGTGGATTTGAAGAAAAAATGCATTTCTGCGACTTTCTTACGGGCTTTGGTTTTACGGCATTCACTGTGCAACCAAAATGACATGTCCCCTGTATTCTGTGTTTCGTTACGATTCCGGGGATACCAAATTTATATGGTTTTATTTACATTTTGACCCCTTAAAAAAAATCCAAAGCTGTGTTAAAAAAATTTTTTTTTGAAAAGTCGCCATATTCCGACAGCCGTAACTTTTTTTATACGTCCGAGTACGGGGATGCATAGGGCGTCTTTTTTTGCGGGACCGGGTGTACTTTGTAGTTCTACCATTTTCAGGAAATGTTATTGCTTTGATCACATTTTATTCAAATTTTTATCAGAATCAAAACAGTGAAAAAACGGCGGTTTGGCACTTTTGACCATTTTTCCCGCTACGGCGTTTACCGAACAGGAAAAATATTTGTATAGCTTTGTAGAGCGGGCGATTTCAGACGCGGGGATACCTAACATGTATGTGTTTCACAGTTTTTAACTACTTTTATATGTGTTCTAGGGAAAGGGGGGGTGATTTGAATTTTTAATCCTTTTTATTTTTTTTACGTTTTTAAACTTTTTTTTTTTTTTTTTTTCCATTTATTAGACCGCCTAGGGGTATTGACATGGGTGGGCGGTGTCGCGGATTGTCAGAGCAGTGGGGGTCGGCAAACATGGCTGCTCCGGAGCGTTAAAGAGCGCCTCCTGGAGTATCGTTAAGGTGAGGGGTAAAGTGGTAAAGTATATGTATATGTGATTGTGTGGGGTTAGGGGCGAGGCTGCAGAGGGCAATATGAATTTTGTGGCTTGCTATGGTCCAAAGTGTGTGAGATTGCAGAGATGGTGGTGTGAGTTTGGGTTTTGTGGGGGTCCTGGCACAACCGTATGTGCGCTACTGTGACAAAAAGTAGCCTATTGCGCAATCGGGTGTATTAACTATGTTTGTGGAAACTTTCAGCCAAATTGGTCGAGTGGGTTTTGCGTGATTGAGGAACAAATATCCAAACCCACAAACTCACAAAAAATATTAATAGGATTTCTGCTGCATGTATGTGCAGGTATGAACGCCTCATTCAGCTACAATGGATAGTGTTCTGCAGCAAATCAGCTGTCTGTGAACTCTCACTGACTACACAAAGCGAGGGCCACTAGTAGTCAATCTGCCCAAATGACATGTCCTGTAGTTTAAAAAAAAGATGTCTATAGAAGGAAGACTGAAGAACCGGTAAGTAGTCAGTGTGACTAAAGTAATCTCTGGAGTGGCTGCAGTTCTGTATTCTGTATATTTTGTACAAGATCTTCACCTGAAATGTTTGATAAAGGCCAGGGCCCCATGTTGCAAAAAAGTAGTGATTTAACCATGGCAAAAAAAAAGTGGTGTCTTACCATTACCTGCAAAGTGGATGAGATTCTGGCTAATCCCGTACACACATTACAGAAAAATATTTGCAGCGGAAATACTGCAAATTCAAAAATAATTGCGTTTTCGTATATTGCAGCATGTCAATAATACCTGCAGGAACGCTGCAGTTTTCAGCATAAGTATAATAGGGACAGAAAGTCTGCAGAGGAAAACTGTGGACTTACAGATAAGTTATGATCTCTGACTCATGTGATTGGAAGCAATGTCTGGCTCCGCCCCTTCCTGCTCCATGCCAGACCACGTATGCGAGTAAATACACCCAGGACAACCCCTTTAAGATACTGTATACTGCTTCAATTAGAATACAACTCTATACTGAAAATCTTCTCGATTTCTCTACATTGCTTGCAAACCTCTCGCTCCGCGGCTCTTCCTCCTTGCTGTGTGTAGGACATCCATTATCAGCTGTATCACGTGAATAACACAAGGCTGTGTAACAGTACATTGCATTTTATTTATCGCACAGTCTGTCCCTTTACATCCATCAGTCACCCTGAGTATCATACATCTTCCAGGAGGAGGTAAAGAGGAACACAAGGCACAGTAAGAATAGGGAGAACTGTAACAGTAAATAAAAGGAGGAACCATTATAGCGTTTTATTACAAATCTTCACAATAGAACCGTATCAAACAAAAAACTGCAAAAATACATTTCCTCAAAGAGTGCAAAATAAGCCAGGAGCACCTGTACGGTAACAGCGAAGGCCGGCGTCAGAGTGAAAGTGTGAGCTGGGAAACAGTCTGCGTATTGGCCAGATTTACCAGCCTGGATGCAGTTAAAGGGTAAGTTTACACAGGTTTTTTTTTTGGTTTTTTTTTTATATAAGCGCACATGGTCCCCATAGACTATAATAGGGTCCGTGTGCTTTCCGCACGAGTCATGCAGACAGGAAAGTAGATCACAAAGTACTTTTCTGTCCGCATGTCTGTGGAAAGCACACGGACCCCACGGGGGGGGGGGGGGGGGAGAGAGTGGGGAGTCCCCATGAGGACTCCCTGAGTGGGTTACCGAACGCAGGTGTGTAACAGGCGTAAGAAAGCTTGGCAGTTTTGTTGAACTGGATTCAGACTGACAAATCCAGGTGATATGTGGACTGTTTCCCGATCCTACATCAGACGTGTAAAACCAGTGTAATGGACCACAACCAACAAGTATGGCTTCCGGTTTTCTCAATGAATGTAGTTTCATCCATAACGCTGTATAGCATATTTTAAAATACTTGAGGAATTGTCATTGGATGCCAAAAACTAGGAGCTTGTGCAGATTGATCCAGTTTATGGCAGAACGTTGCAAGGCCAGATCATTTCCACTAAGGGTTTTTGAGGGGAAGTGACAAAAACAGATTTGCACACTTTTTTTGCTCCATATTAAGTCAGTTGCACATAATCGCCTGCTAACTGACTGACATGAAGGAACAGCATAGGGGGACACACGGATATCATCGGTGTGCCGCCATGGCTTCCGCAGCCCCTTTCATTCAATGATTAGGAGCCCCGGAAGCAGGGCGACAAAATCAGACAGGAGTAGGACCTGGTCCACATTTTGCGGCCTGCACGCATGACCGTGTCATTCACCGTCATGTACGGAGCCATAGAAATCAATGAGTCAGTGCGTGATCTGGGAAAAGCACAGATACCACACTAACCTTTCATATGGTCGTCTGCAAGGGGACTAACAGCAGATATGGAACCATACTGTGAACCTATAGTCAGCCCGTGTGGTACCAAATCCCAATTTTTGCTCCCTCTATATAAATCCATAAAAACGGAGGTACAGTGTAGCCCAGAAGGTGACAGGTGCCATCTTACCAGTATGTAAAACACAAATACATGATATATCAGCAGGATACAGCCTGTGTTATGTATACAGCATGACAGCATCCCTGTTCTCAAGGATTGTAGGATATTTAGGGAATGGTTATGTAAGCGATTTCCATATGTATAAGTGTAGGCTCATGTCTGCCATAGGTGAGGATATTCATTTGATTGTATAGCGCGTGACCCGTTACCAGTCCCTACAGGGGACAAAGGTCCCATCTGCACTTTGTGCTTGTCATGAACCTGCTACATCAGGACCTTGCTTTTGTAAAGAAAGTGGACGTGACCTCTTAGTCATCCTTTTTTTTGACGTCCGGTTTCTTCCTATATTTCAGGATAGCAAAGACCACCCAGCAATTCAGGATCAGCATCACAATGAACCGCACGAGAACTGAAAGGAGAGGACATGGAAATGAGTTCATAAAAGGACACTTAGCGCTCCTGACTAGAGTAGTATTTGAAACAGCAGTTTCGAATAGCACGCACCCATAGGAATGAATGGACGCAGCTGGCACGCGGGGGGTTAAGCGGCAGGATGCCGGCTCTGTCTGCGTGCCGGCCGGCTCCATTCATTCCTATGGGTGTGTGCTATTCGAAACTGCCGTTTCGAATACTACTCGCTCATCTCTATTCCTGACATGTCCTGAATCCATAATAACTGTGTTGTACTGTGCCTCAGTTATTACTCCTGGAAATTAATGAAGAAATTGACAAGTTCCCATTCTCCATCCTGACTTAGTCAGCACTTATTGGATGTTCTTCCTTTTTAGGGATTTGCCCCCATTTGAACAATTCTCAGATATCAAGTTATTCAGACATTTCTCTGAGGAATAACAGAGGGACGGCACAATGCAATATTAGAAGAATAGACATTTCATGAGGAACGCAAGCGCTTCCTAAAACACACACGTCAGGAGAGGCGACTATTTACTAATACTTAGTGCAAACTTATTTTGGCAGGCAGATTTGGAGGCAGAAACCTCCCCCATTGATTCATTTGTGCTATCCTTCTGCTTTGTCACATACCTGCAATGTCTCCGGTGGTCATGACGGTGGTGAAGATCCTTGCTGTAGATAAAGAATAAGAAGATATGAGTATAGAAGACTTAAAGGGGTTGTCCAGGACTGGAGACATGGCTGCTTTCTTCCAGAGACGGCACCACATCTGTCCATAGGTCGTACTGCAGCTCAGCTACACTGCAGTGAATGAAGCTAAACTGCAATATCGCACCCAACCTGTGGACAAGTGAGGCGCTGTTTCTGGAAGAAGGCAGCCATGTTCTTCTAACCATGGGCAACTCCTTTAACCATTTAGAATATTTCTACTACAGTTTTGTAAAGGCTTTAGGAGTTGTCTGAGAAGTAGGAAACTTTAATAGGCAGCTCGTGTGCTGTGATCGCCCATATACAGTATATTATATTGTAGTGTCCGTCACAGCCCCGTATACAGCTGCTGACATCGAAAACAGGGACACGTCGATGGAGGCTACAAAATACCGTAATAGTACTGTCGGTTTCCTTACTAGCACAGGTGTACGTCGCCATGATCCATGTCAGGGCACTAGCTTGGCCGGAGTCTTGTGTGCGCCACAGATGCTGCAGCTGGAGAAACTTGCTGGATGCGCTGATCAGAGTACATAAATTCTGCAAGACAGGACAGTACATTACCAGGATACAGTAGTCGCTGTAACCCCGGGTATAGGTGGGGTAAACTACTTTTTGAAAAGACGCAGCATGTTAACTTTAGCTGTGGAATCGCAAGCGTTTTTAGCTATGATTCAGTATGTTGGGCCTAGGTTATCAGTATGTGATTTGTCTGGGTCGGATCCCCGGATTCTGCACAGATCAGCCTCCAGCTGTAAGTCATAGGAACGGCTGCAGTTTATCGGACCCAGCGCTATGCAGTGGATGGGGTTGCTGTGGCGCTCCGATCACTTGCATGTGCCGACCTGTCCACTGTCCATCTGGCACCCAGAGGCTGCTAGAACAGATGTCCAGGTGTTGGACCCCAAAAGATCACATAGCTATAACCTATCCTAAGGTCTTTAGTATGAAAATTCAATTTTAGGCTGGAAAACTCCTTCACAGCAAACCACCAACTTTTCAGAAATTAATAGCACATGTGAATATAAGACTTTGTAATATATCTTATTAAGGATTTCTGTTTCCTCTTCCTTGTCTTCATTCCGACAGCTTGTTCACATTATATCCATCTCACACATACACCTCTATATAGTGGGGAAATCCTCCTGCCCTCTGGTTAATTCCTCACAGCCTCTTATCTACAACCTAGCAGTGTTAAAAAATAAGCAAGGAATAGCAGAGTGTAACAGGTGCAATTTAAGAGTCTTTTCTAATCACCTCCACTCTTCATAGACTAATATGGAGATAGTAATTGCCTGAGACGTGGATAAGAAAACAGATTTCTTTAATAAGATATATTACAAAGTTTCTTATATTCACCTGTAGTATACATTTATGAAAAGTTATTTACAACTGGTGGTACACTTTACAGATATGTACCTTGTACTCACCAATGCTATGTCTATGATCCATTTCTTGAGGACCAGTATGTTCCAGAGTCCGAAAGCCCTAATGTGCGGTTAAGATACACAACAGTCTGATGGAACACATGGCTACTGAACATGATCAGGATTCAGTCAGGATTTAGGTGCGGATTCTACACCTCACTCCTGGTGCAATTTCTGCAAATGAAAATCAGTTCCATTCATCTGAACTGCTACAACAAGATCTGCTGCATGTGTCCATTTCCTTTAATTACACAACTAATGCAAGTGAATTGGTTATTTTATATCATATTCACATAGCAGAAACAGAAATAGGCTGCAAATTCCAGATTGGTTGGAGTCCGATTGGTCAGATCCCCGCTGATCAGGAGAACTGAATGGAGCGGTGAGCGTTGTGCCTGACCACATCTCCGTTCAGTTCTCTTGATCAGTATGGATCGGAGTGATCGGACTCCAACTAATCTGCAACTTACCCCCTATGGATTATACCTAAAGAAATGCCAACGGTTTTTCCTATTGGTATGATTGAAGCGGAAAGTCCGCAGCAGAAACCTCTGCAAACCGTGCGTGAACAGTGCTGTGGGAAAAACCACAATGCGTTTCTGCCACGGTTTTTCCTGCAGTGCTTTTTTGGTGTGGCCCATTACATGGGTCTTTAACCTTAAGATGCATTTTAGTCCCACTGATTGATAATGGGGTCAATCCATATCTACCACCATGTCCACAGCAGAACCAAGTCTTATCGCTAGTTAATATCGTTGGCCATATCATTAGAAAGGATACATCCCAGAATAAGACAATGCACTCCGTATACTGCCACTGTAGTAGAGGATAAAGAGTAGAAGCACGGCATCTGAAATACAGAACATCCTATGGAATTACGTCACTTATCACAGTGGGGGAGTTTATCAAGACTAGCATGTTCTCCACCAGTCTTAATCCATTCTCCGCTGGTGCAAGACATACATAGATTATCAAGACGCTCCAACCTCTTAATAATTCTGGTGCCTATTTGGGAATCCCAAGCACCACAATTACAATGTACGCCACGCAGGGACTAGCAAGTAAGATTCACACCAGTTACACTAAATCTGTAGATGAGTTTTATTGTGAATCCACATTAGAAAGGGAAAACTGATCTGATCAGCGTGTAACTAGGCCTGGTCATACGGCGACAATCAGCAACAGCAGTGTCCGATGCTCTTCTGTGATGTCATGGGCCCGGGGTCACTGTTGAGGCCTGTGATTGGTCCTCAGCAGTGACATAGGCACGCTGAGCATCATGACGTCACAGAAGAGCACCAGACACTACGAGGAGGCTCAAAAGAGGTAACAGAAGGCGAGTATGAATGGTTTTTTTTTGTTTGGTTTTTTTACACCTTCCCTTGTATACTCAGAGTTTAATAGTTTGCCTTCCAGTTCTATCTGAAGGACTTTGGATCATTCTGGGGATTCACTTCATACAAACACAGGTTGAAATTAATCTTCTGAAGTTCGCCCATCTTTATACACAGTTAAGGACACTGGACCCAAATACACCCCTGGTGTCCACCTAATGTGTCTAAATGCTATGGGGAATCGCTCAGGTAGATGTTCGGTAGTAGTGCAGGAAACAGGGACACAGAGACTGGGTTGCACACAAGTTTGGGCTTTATTCACTTGTGGTGCATTAACTGCCTTTGCAAAGGCACAAATAAACAAAACAAAGCCTTCTCGGCTGAGAACTAACTAAACATAGGAAAACTTTCCCCTGACTGTGTGGCGCCACAGCTCCTAGTCCTCATACTCAGACTATATCAGGCCTTAAATACAGAGCTGACCTCCCTGGTGTGTGTCTTATCATACACCGTTTAGCTGCCTGGCTGGCATACCTGTCCTCCCACACCAAACCCTTCATTCTCTCACAATGCACAACGCAATGTTCCTGAGCACGGATAGAAGAAACCATCAGATGATCAGTGTAAAAGAAAAAAAAGGCAATAATGTTATCACTGAGCGTTGGAAAAATACAGCCAGATTAATCCACTGCAGAACTTGGCAAAATATCATGAATCAAAGAATTCTGCCTGTCAGGTATAACCAGTCTGGTGGGGAAATGGTGTTTGGTGGAAAGTTATCTTGGCATGCCCTGGATGCTCATGACGTGCTTATACCAATACATGCCACAATACATTGATGTGGTACATGAAAATTGCTGTATGAAGGCTAAACACGCAACAAGATGGCGGTCTCTAATGCAGTGACCATTTAGTGTATATACTATGGATGCAGAGTTCACCTCATACTAGACAGATTTGCTGATTTGTTAAGATTTTTTCTTACCTTGTGCTATTAGGATCGGATATTCAACATAAGTCTCCATTGGGTATTCATAGTACATGTGGTACCTTAGAAATACAAGAAACCTGGAAGGAGATACAGAAACAGGTACTGTATGCAGGTAGGGGCTGTACAAAATATTACTAAAAAACTGTTATAGCCCCCATGCACCCTGGGAAATAGAAATTGGATTGGATTTATGCAGACCTTCCCCCCAAAAGATACTCCCCCTTTTTTGGCCCCCATATTGACTTTAGGCTACTACTTGCTGGGTTACTCTTGCAGGTATCAGTAGCTATTTACTAACGTAGGTTCACACTAGCATTCGAGTCTCTATCGTTCGGGTCCACATAGGGACCGAAGGACGGAGACCCTGTCAGCTTAAAAAACATAAAACATGGTGTCACATGACCCACAGGAAATATTATCAATAATCCCATAAAATAAACATCAATAATAAATCAAATATAAATTAAATAAAGACACAACAACTTTTTAGTGGTATAAAAACTTGACCGTGATGTTTTATTAAGGGGTTACATAAATTATTAAAATATTTTAATGAACCAATAAAATTAATTGATAGATAAATAAACAGATGAATAAATAATCAAATAAATACACAACCATAACAACAATAATTTGACTTGACCATCAAGTCCACCCAGCAGTAGCTGGGCGACTAACACCCCCTCTAATAAAACGTCACGACAATTCTAATGACCTGAACCAATAGGGTGGGCGGGTGGGCGCTGCCTTTCTTCCTCAGATGATTCTCCTCAGGAACTGGCACACAATTACAGCTGAGCTGTCTTTTATGTACAAATCTGCCGCCACTGGAAACATCTGCCCAATCAGCTGTTGACCTGGTTGCTAGGCAGAACATCTGTAATCCAATCAACTGGTGACCCGTTACTGGGCAGAATAACTGGAAACTTCTAGAACCTGCTCGTGCTGGGCACAGCTGACCTTGCTTAACCCCATGGTAAGCACCATTCATAGAATTTACCTCAGAAAATAGGGGAGGACATAATTAGAACAAACCAAATTATAAATTTATCAAAAACAGCACATATTACCACCAATTAATATTATTTAACCAAAATTGCTTCCTGGGGACAGTGACACCATGCGCCCCCACCGTTATGTCACTTTTGGGGGCATTTTCATGGTGTCACATGACCCACAGGAAATATTATCAATAATCCCATAAAATAAACATCAATAATAAATCAAATATAAATTAAATAAAGACACAACAACTTTTTAGTGGTATAAAAACTTGACCGTGATGTTTTATTAAGGGGTTACATAAATTATTAAAATATTTTAATGAACCAATAAAATTAATTGATAGATAAATAAACAGATGAATAAATAATCAAATAAATACACAACCATAACAACAATAATTTGACTTGACCATCAAGTCCACCCAGCAGTAGCTGGGCGACTAACACCCCATCGGCCTTGACTAAATAGGCAAGGCCCCCCCCCAAAAAAAAAAAAAAAAAAAAAAAAAAAAAACACCAACGGCCCTCTCTACAATATTCTGAAATTAAAAATATCATTCCCAACTTCGGAAAAATGTACACCATCCTTTCTAAACAATCCTGCAATAAAACCCTCTAAATCAATGTGCCGGTATGTAAATCCCCCGAGACATGGCAAAAATTTTGCCATTTCTTTGTTGAACCTCTTCCTGATTTTGTTGAGGAACATGACCTTACCATTATTCCAGACTAATCGAGGGACTACTTCGGAAAATACTAGAATAGCGTCTGGAAAAAGACATTTCAAAAAAGCTAGATCCTTTTTTGCCTCAGCAATGAGGTCGAGTGTTTTCACTTTACCCAAATCATTCCCACCCAGGTGAATAATGATCACCCGTGGAGTAGGCCAAACAAACATTAATTGTTTAATTTCATCAATGAGAGACTTCCATAACATTCCTCTAATGCCCTTCCAATATATATTAACAGAATTCAAATCAAAAGATAAATTTTCACCGTAAACTCTTATCTGCGACCTCTTCTGGGCCCAGTACACAAAGGAATGGCCAATTACCCATATAACACATTGACCACCTATAAAGAAAACAAAAATATATTAAGAAGGTAATAAATCAGGACGTATATAAAGTTTAAATCGCCTGGATTCCCATCTCCCAATCCTCTTGATAACAGCGTCATCCAACCCGAGCCGTGCTGCTTCAGTAGCTGCACCAATACGAAAGGAATGAGAGGAAATCTTTAAACTCTGCAACTGAAGATGACTTAAACATTGTTTCAAAACAGAATTAAATTTAAATTTAGTAAGCGGTTTCAGGTTACTGTGTAATAAAAAGTTAATTCCACCTGTCGGTCTAATTTGTAACCATTTTGACACATTGAGAACCGGACATATATTGCTATCTCCTAAAGGAAACAAATGTATAAAACAACCTTTTGCTAACTGATCTGTCTTAGAATGACGAATGTAAATAATCAACATGTCATCAGAAAACTGTACATCAGTAAATTTCAAACCTGTATCAGAGAAACTGCTTTTCGCTACTAACTCCGAAATACGCAGGGCTGCAAAAAAGGCAATGGTAAATGCGGTTCTAAATAAAGAAACTTCAAAGTTATTAAAACAGACGACTTCCAGTGTTAGCCACAACTTTTCCAACAGATCAATAGAAATAGGCATTCTACGAGGTAAGACAGCAGATGACCTACGATAGCCTTTTAATAATTGCTTCACTAAAAATTGAGAAGAAATAGACGGTTGCCCAGATAACTTCAGAAAAAAGGAAATACCTGCTAAGCATTTTAATATAGAGGAATGTGACAAACCCTTCAGCATGAGCTCGCATACATAAAATAGAACGAGACCCACATCTGCACAAAAACCATCAGCTGTGACAGAGTTACAAAATTCCAGCCAGTCTTTCCATGCGGTTGCGTAGCTAACCCATGTTTTATTTGCCAATGATGCTCTCAAAGTGTCAGCTATCAATCCCATATGAGGTCCCACAAATGGGGTGGACATTGAATCCCTGTTGCTGCTGCATCCGGAACCAGAGAAAAGAATCTGTCCAGCTGAAAACGAGATAGAGAATCTGCTATCGCATTAGTTGAACCCGCTACATATCTTGCCTTGATCCAAATATTCATGCGCAAGCAACATAAAACTAAATGACGCAGCAATTTTACAACCATCTCCGATTTGGATGAAAGAGTATTAACTGCAAAAACCACTCCCTGATTATCTGAATGCAACAGGATACGCTTATTCTGAAAAAACTTGCCCCAAATAGCCACGGCAACCACAACCGGGAATAGCTCCAATAACACGATGTTCTTTGTTACACCATTGTGTACCCAAGAGGCAGGCCAACTATCAGCTGACCATTGCCCTTGAAAAAAGGCTCCATATCCAGCACCGCCTGCTGCGTCAGTGAACAATTTAAGGGCTTCAGTATTTATAAAATCATCCTGCCAACAACTGGCGCCATTAAATTTGCTTAAGAATTCCAACCATAAAGAAAGATCTTCTTTTAGACTCCTACATAGCCGAATGTGAGACTGAGGGGAAGTGAGGCCACTAGTGGCCGTATATAGACGCTTAGAAAAAACCCTTCCCATTGGGATAACCCTGCTAGCAAAATTCAACAATCCCAGTAAGGATTGCATTTCTTTCAACGTTACTTTAGCCTTAGCTAACATATTGATCAGTAATAACCTCATTTTCTCAATTTTCTTACAAGGCAACCGGAATTCCATCCTATCCGAATCTATTATAATACCTAAGAACTCTAAAGAGGAACAGGGGTAAACAGTTTTTTCTGAAGCTATAGGGATGCCAAAATATTTACAAATCTCTAAAAACCGAACTAGAAAAGACTGACAATCAGAAGACAAAGCAGGGCTAACAAACAAAAAATCGTCAAGGTAATGTAAAACTTTTCCATCACCGGAGTCAAGTTCCACCACCCACTGCAAAAAACTAGAGAAAGCCTCAAAATACTTACAGGACTTGCTAAATCCCATAGGGAGACACATGTCAAAGTAAAATTTATGGTTAAATTGGAAACCTAAAGAGTTAAACCCTGTAGGATTTACCGGTAATAGCCGAAAAGCTGACTTTATATCGGCCTTTGCTAAAAGTGCTCCTCTACCACATTGTCTCAAAATAATCAAAGCATCATCAAAGGATGCATAATTCACTGTACAGTCTTCCCTATCCAATTCATCATTCAAAGAGGTATGTTTTGGATAGGAAAGATGGTGAATTAACCTGAATTCCCCAGGCTCTTTTTTTGGGACGATTCCTAAGGGAGATAACCTAAAATTCTTGAAAGGTGGGTGGTCAAATGGACCAGCCACTCTACCTAACGATAACTCCTTATTAATTTTTTCAGCAACTACATCCTTATATAATTCAACAGATTTTAGATTGTCAGTCCAGGAACAACCAGAACCAGAGAACGTAGGTACATCAAAACCAAATTGAAAATCCTTTATTAATAAATCAGCCATCGCTCTGTTTGGATAATGATTTAACCAAAGCCGCATGTTTTCCCAAATCACCGGCGTCCGTGCTCTTTGCCACCTGTTCTCTGGTACTGGGCTGCTGCTGCCCTGACTGGGAATTCTTTTTAAAGCATCTTGCCATGGGATGTGCCCCTCCACAAAAGGAGCACTCATGTCTATACCTACAGTTCTGAAACCACTTGCAGGTAGCTTCATTATAGGCAAAACAGACACCTTTTTTCATAGCTCCCTGGTTAGATGATGACTGTCTATTGGCAGTATTACGCTGCGGAAGCATTAGGTTAAGCCATAGGCCTACATCCTTCACCCCCCACTTAAGGGAGGGGTATACTGCAATTTTTTGGCGAAAAAGTTCATCGTAGGTGAACCACGCCATGCCTCCGAAATTTTTATAGGCCTCTAATATAATGTCTATGTGCTGAAAAAGGCCCGAGCATAAATGCGGGTGCCTTTCACCCAAAACCGCAGCATACACACAAAATGCCTGGAGCCAATTGTGAAAGGATCGCGGTACCGATCTTTTCTTGTCATCATCATTTTTATCTTCTTTCTTATCACTACGAACCAACATTTCCTTGGCTGAAGGAAGCAAAGACAATACGTCAACGAACTCCAATTTCCAAATCCGCTCCTTCACTGTCATTGATAAGTGAAAGCCAAGCGGAGATAACTCGCACGTCATTGCTTCCTTCACACAAGTTTGTGGGACTCCCAAACCTTTTTTCAACAACAGGTTGAATACTAGATTCAATACTATACAATGAAGGGTTAACATTAACATTAGAAGTAGTGATTGTACTGGGAGGTTTTAACCATGCCCCAGCAGCAGATGGCGCTTTAGGAGCACCATTAAAATCATTAATAAATTTCATTAATTCCTTAATAAAAACAGACTGGACATTGAGACTCTCACCAGCTCCGGACGCCTCCTGGACACGACCAGAGGAAAGCTGGGATGTAGGTAGGCCGGATCCTTCTAACCCATCCTCACCGAGCAGGCCTGGATCTTCAGATGCTGAAGGGAGAGGCATCAGGGGGGCAGGTGCTACATCTTCCGGCAGCTGAGAAGGGACAGCAAACTGCTGAGCCCTTTGGTCATAGCTCCGCCCATGCACCGACAGCCGTGTTCCCTGATAAGGACCCACGGAGGGGCATGGGCTCAATTGCTGCCGGTGTGTGCCCCGCAACGCTCCCTCACCGCTTCCCTCACTGCTCCTCAGAAGTCTTCCGTCCCGGATTGGGCACCATCCTGCCGGCTCACGTGACCCGCTCCTACTACTGCCCTGGCTCCTCTGCTGCCCACCGCTGCTGGCCTCCGGACTCTTCCCCTGTACGCTGCGCCGGCCCGGCTCCGACCGCTCTCGGCTATTACGCTGGCCGCCGGCACTTCCCGCGCTCCGCCTCCTACTGACAGCAGGAGGCGGGGTATATGCTGAGCGGCTTCGGCGGCTTCTCTTCGCCGGCAATGACACATCGCCGGAAGGACGTGCCGGCAGGTCCACTCTCTCGCTCGGCGCCGACAAGGTAAGTGTATCGGCACTATTGTCCTCCGCTATGCTGGTTAAAGGTTGTGACAGGCATTGTCTCAACCAATCTTCTCCCCCTGCAGACTCCGCTCTTTCTATAAGCTGCTTCAATAGGTCTTCCATAGCGCTGCCTTTCTTCCTCAGATGATTCTCCTCAGGAACTGGCACACAATTACAGCTGAGCTGTCTTTTATGTACAAATCTGCCGCCACTGGAAACATCTGCCCAATCAGCTGTTGACCTGGTTGCTAGGCAGAACATCTGTAATCCAATCAACTGGTGACCCGTTACTGGGCAGAATAACTGGAAACTTCTAGAACCTGCTCGTGCTGGGCACAGCTGACCTTGCTTAACCCCATGGTAAGCACCATTCATAGAATTTACCTCAGAAAATAGGGGAGGACATAATTAGAACAAACCAAATTATAAATTTATCAAAAACAGCACATATTACCACCAATTAATATTATTTAACCAAAATTGCTTCCTGGGGACAGTGACACCATGCGCCCCCACCGTTATGTCACTTTTGGGGGCATTTTCAATCCCATAGTTGCAGGACTTTTCTCTCCGCCGATTTCAAGCGGAATCTGCGGTGGAGTCTTGTACAGAGACTCCAATGCAGAAGTGAACCTAGGCTTTTCGATCCCACTCCTGCCCATGGTTACCTCTGCTTCCCCATCACCCTTTACCCCCCTCCAGAAGGCTCCATGCATCCCCCCCACCCTGCTGGAAAAAAAAAAAAAAGCAGCAGGGGCTGACTAGGCCCCCTAAAGTTGCAAGCCCCATTGCAGCCATTACCGCTCTTATGGTGGGACTGCGAAGCCATCGGCAGGTAAGGACTCCTTGTAAAGGTCCCAGTCTGGCCCAGATTCCCCCATGTACATGGGTCCATAGAGGTGCAGAGCTGGCAGACACATTCAGGCTTTGGTTAGTATAAAGGACCCCCTGTCACATGTCTCCAACCCCCTTCCCTTGTATATTGTAAGCCCCTGCGATAGGTTCCTCTGTACAAGTTGGTCACTATGTAGTTCACCTTTATTGTCTATTAGTTTTTCATTATACTGTACATTTAGCCATGTCGTATATACATAACCCGGACCAATAATGTCACTTTAAAATGATAGAATACCTATAATACAATACGCTAGTACTACAAATGGCATAATAGCTGGACAACCCAATGACTGCCATAGAAATATGTAGGTGCACCTTACTAATATACACTCATATGATCCCATACTCTATACCACAATGCCATATGTAATAGAACGCTGCAATTAAACATATTAGCAAATCCTGAATATAATACAACGTTCTGATAAACTGTGCGATTCATTTTACAGACAAATATTAGGGAATTGCTGTGTAAGTAATTCCCCTATACTGTATACAGGTTCACAAACATAGACAACCTCGGTTTCAGGAAGCGCCCGAGGCGTCAATACTTCTTCAGCTTTGCACATGTGCAGTTCTTCCATTGTCTATATCTACGCTGTATATCTAATGGCTGAATTATTACGTATTGTCACATGGAGTTGAGGAATTTGGCGCCCATAAGTAAGTATAAGTATGTGACGTGTATGGTGTACAATTACCTGACCAGCCGGGGACATGTCTAAGCAGGAAACTAAATATACACACCCAAAAGCTACACAGGACATTCACAAAAGAGACGAATTGTAATACAGTCCTTGCTGGTGGCCGTGCAAACTGCGTGAAGTGCATATGGCAGAAGGAGTTAATGGCTGCAGTGCAGGCTGACTAAATCGTTAATAGGCAAGGGTTTAGGGGCACAAAACAGGGTGCATAATGGGTTAATGAGTGCAGAGCAGGAGGCGTTAACGGTTAATAGATGCAAATGCTTAAAGAGTACAGAGGAGACCACAGAAAGGGTTAACGTAACCAGTGCAAGCAGCATAAAGAGTTACTAGGTGCATGGAGGCTGCTGAGACATCTTACCCAGTCACCTCCAGCAGCAGACTGCCCAGGCTCAGCCCCTCAGCAGACTTGGCTGCCATCACCGACAGGATCTGAGGAAACTTCAGCACCATACATACTACCAGGGTGCTCCAGTTGGCAAACACCAGCAGCTCTGTCTGGAGCTCCATGTTGTCCCCCTCAGATCTGCTGGAGGAGGCTGCTAAGTTTTAAAGTGACTGGAGAAGATCTTATTTCCTCTTCCTCTATGTCACTGAGGGGAGGGAAATGGCGACTCCTCCCTAATTTAACAATGAGGATGAGGGAGCTGATGCCGGCAGAGACAACCTGCACCAGTGGCGGAGGGGGCTACAAGCTCAGCCCTAACTTTCTTCAAAGAGAACAAGGCTGGATTCACATGTAGCATTATGTTACAGAAATGTCTACCATTCATCTGACTAATGCTGCAGTCAGTGGCGTAACTAGGAATGGCGGGGCTACCACTGATAGCTTGGTAGTTACATCACTGGCTGCAGTCACGTATTGGCCTAGTGTCCTCTGTTCTGATCCATCGGAGCACCACAACAACCAACACACGGACCGCTAAAATAGCAAACACCAATGGGATATAATGGGATCCGTCCATTGTTTTTAATTGAAATCGCTGAACGAGAAAGTCGGACTTGCAGAACATTTTCATCTGGCAATTTATGGCGGTCATGGACTCTTGACAGAGACTCCGACGCAGATGTGCCATCTGCCATCCATGTCACCCCAAATAGACAGATGCTGTCTTCTTTATATTTCATAAACCCCTAGCAATGAATCTGTGAAAAACAGATGAAACACAAATGCGAAAGGGCCTTTAGGTAGCAATGGCCGCACCTCTCAAGATTTGTTTCATTGTTCAGTAAGATTGAGGCGATCTTAAGATTTCAGGATCGATATTAAAATCCGATTTCCGTTCATTTTCCAGCCGATCGCCATCATGAAATTTGCTCCATCGCCGATCAGAATCAGATCTTTTCCGATCCAGATTGCTCAACCCTAGTCAATGCTTCTCTATGGGAAAAGTCACTTCTGGGGTTGAGCCGATCTTGAGATTTCAAAATCTGATTTCCGAATATTTTCCAGCCGATCGTGAAATTTGCTCAATTGCCAATCGAGATCTGATCCCGATAGCTCAACCCTATTGTTCAGGTTCAGGGCTCCTAGGAACCTATCTATAAAACATAGTGTAGAATATTCTCAGGGCTCCTAGGAATCTATCTATAAAACATAGTGTAGAACACTGTCAGGGCTGCTAGGAACCTGTCTATAAAACATAGTGTAGAACACTCTCAAGGCTCATAGGAACCTATCTATAAAACATAGTGTAGAACACTGTCAGGACTCCTAGGAACCTATCTATAAAACATAGTGTAGAATACTCTTAGGGCTCCTAGGAACCTATCTATAAACATAGTGTAAAACACTCTTAGGGCTCCTGGGAACCTTTCTATAAAACATAGCATAGAACAGTCTCAGGACTCCTAGGAATCTATCTATAAAACATAGTGTAGAACACTGTCATGACTCCTAGGAACCTATCTATAAAACATAGTGTAGAATACTCTTAGGGCTCCTAGGAACCTATCTATAAACATAGTGTAAAACACTCTTAGGGCTCCTGGGAACCTTTCTATAAAACATAGCATAGAACAGTCTCAGGACTCCTAGGAATCTATCTATAAAACATAGTGTAGAATACTGTCAGGGCTCCTAGGAACCTATCTATAAAACATAGTGTAGAATACTGTCAGGACTCCTAGGAACCTATCTATAAAACATAGTGTAGAACACTGTCAGGGCTCCTAGGAACCTATCTATAAAACATAGTGTAGAACAGTCTCAGGGCTCCTAGGAATCTATCTATAAAACATAGTGTAGAACACTGTCAGGACTCCTAGGAACCTATCTATAAAACATAGTGTAGTACACACTCAGGACTCCTAGGAACCTATCTATAAAACATAGTTTAGAACACTCTCAGGGCTCCTAGGAACCTATCTATAAAACATAGTGTAGAACACTGTCAGGGCTCCTAGGAACCTATCTATAAAACAGTGTAGAACACTGTCAGGGCTCCTAGGAACCTATCTATAAAACATAGTGCAAAACACTGTCAGGGCTCCTAGGAACCTATCTATAAAACATAGTGTAGAACACTGTCAGGGCTCCTAGGAACCTATCTATAAAACAGTGTAGAACACTGTCAGGGCTCCTAGGAACCTATTTATAAAACATAGTGTAGAACACTCTCAGGGCTCCTAGGAACCTATCTATAAAACATAGTGTAGAACACTGTCAGGGCTCCTAGGAACCTATCTATAAAACATAGTGTAGAACATTGTCAGGGCTCCTAGGAACCTATCTATAAAACATAGTGTAGTACACACTCAGGACTCCTAGGAACCTATCTATAAAACATAGTTTAGAACACTCTCAGGGCTCCTAGGAACCTATCTATAAAACATAGTGTAGAACACTGTCAGGGCTCCTAGGAACTAGAGATGAGCGAACAGTGTTCTATCGAACACATGTTCGATCGGATATCAGGGTGTTCGCCATGTTCGAATCGAATCGAACACCACGTGGTAAAGTGCGCCAAAATTCGATTCCCCTCCCACCTTCCCTGGCGCCTTTTTTGCACCAATAACAGCGCAGGGGAGGTGGGACAGGAACTACGACACTGGGGGCATTGAAAAAAATTGGAAAAAGTCATTGGCTGCCGAAATCAGGTGACCTCCATTTTAGACGAATAGTGGATTTCAAATCCGGGTCATATGAGAATGTGAACTTTGTGACTATGAGACAGGGATAGCTGTACAGGCAGGGATAGCTAGGGATAACCTTTATTTAGGGGGGAATGTTATTAAAAATAACTTTTTGGGGCTCTATCGGGTGTGTAATTGTGATTTTTGTGAGATAAACTTTTTCCCATAGGGATGCATTGGCCAGCGCTGATTGGCCGAATTCCGTACTCTGGCCAATCAGTGCTGGCCAATGCATTCTATTAGCTTGATGAAGCAGAGTGTGCACAAGGGTTCAAGCGCACCCTCGGCTCTGATGTAGCAGAGCCGAGGCTGCACAAGGGTTCAAGCGCACCCTCGGCTCTGATGTAGGAGAGCCGAGGGTGCACTTGAACCCTTGTGCACCCTCAGCTCTGCTACATCAGAGCCGAGGGTGCGCTTGAACCCTTGTGCACACTCTGCTTCATCAAGCTAATAGAATGCATTGGCCAGCGCTGATTGGCCAATGTATTCTATTAGCCTGATGAAGTAGAGCTGAATGTGTGTGCTAAGCACACACATTCAGCTCTACTTCATCGGGCTAATAGAATGCATTGGCCAGCGCTGATTGGCCAGAGTACGGAACTCGACCAATCAGCGCTGGCTCTGCTGGAGGAGGCGGAGTCTAAGATCGCTCCACACCAGTCTCCATTCAGGTCCGACCTTAGACTCCGCCTCCTCCGGCAGAGCCAGCGCTGATTGGCCGAAGGCTGGCCAATGCATTCCTATGCGAATGCAGAGACTTAGCAGTGCTGAGTCAGTTTTGCTCAACTACACATCTGATGCACACTCGGCACTGCTACATCAGATGTAGCAATCTGATGTAGCAGAGCCGAGGGTGCACTAGAACCCCTGTGCAAACTCAGTTCACGCTAATAGAATGCATTGGCCAGCGCTGATTGGCCAATGCATTCTATTAGCCCGATGAAGTAGAGCTGAATGTGTGTGCTAAGCACACACATTCAGCACTGCTTCATCACGCCAATACAATGCATTAGCCAGTGCTGATTGGCCAGAGTACGGAATTCGGCCAATCAGCGCTGGCTCTGCTGGAGGAGGCGGAGTCTAAGATCGCTCCACACCAGTCTCCATTCAGGTCCGACCTTAGACTCCACCTCCTCCAGCAGAGCCAGCGCTGATTGGCCGAATTCCGTACTCTGGCCAATCAGCACTGGCTAATGCATTGTATTGGCTTGATGAAGCAGTGCTGAATGTGTGTGCTTAGCACACACATTCAGCTCTACTTCATCGGGCTAATAGAATGCATTGGCCAATCAGCGCTGGCCAATGCATTCTATTAGCGTGAACTGAGTTTGCACAGGGGTTCTAGTGCACCCTCGGCTCTGCTACATCAGATTGCTACATCTGATGTAGCAGTGCCGAGTGTGCATCAGATGTGTAGTTGAGCAAAACTGACTCAGCACTGCTAAGTCTGCATTCGCATAGGAATGCATTGGCCAGCCTTCGGCCAATCAGCGCTGGCTCTGCCGGAGGAGGCGGAGTCTAAGGTCGGACCTGAATGGAGACTGGTGTGGAGCTATCTTAGACTCCGCCTCCTCCAGCAGAGCCAGCGCTGATTGGTCGAGTTCCGTACTCTGGCCAATCAGCACTGGCCAATGCATTTCTATGGGGAAAAGTTAGCTTGCGAAAATCGCAAACTGACAGGGATTTCCATGAAATAAAGTGACTTTTATGCCCCCAGACATGCTTCCCCTGCTGTCCCAGTGTCATTCCAGGGTGTTGGTATCATTTCCTGGGGTGTCATAGTGGACTTGGTGACCCTCCAGACACGAATTTGGGTTTCCCCCTTAACGAGTTTATGTTCCCCATAGACTATAATGGGGTTCGAAACCCATTCGAACACTCGAACAGTGAGCGGCTGTTCGAATCGAATTTCGAACCTCGAACATTTTAGTGTTCGCTCATCTCTACTAGGAACCTATCTATAAAACAGTGTAGAACACTGTCAGGGCTCCTAGGAACCTATCTATAAAACATAGTGCAAAACACTGTCAGGGCTCCTAGGAACCTATCTATAAAACATAGTGTAGAACACTCTTAGGGCTTCTGGGAACCTTTCTATAAAACATAGTGTAGAAGACTCTCAAGGCTCATAGGAACCTATTTATAAAACATAGTGTAGAACACTCTCAGGGCTCCTAGGAACCTATCTATAAAACATAGTGTAGAACACTGTCAGGGCTCCTAGGAACCTATCTATAAAACATAGTGTAGAACATTGTCAGGGCTCCTAGGAACCTATCTATAAAACATAGTGTAGAACATTGTCAGGGCTCCTAGGAACCTATCTATAAAACAGTGTAGAACACTCTCAGGGCTCCTAGGAATCTATCTATAAAACATAGTGTAGAACACTGTCAGGGCTCGTAGGAACCTATCTATAAAACATAGTGTAGAACACTGTCAGGGCTCCTAGGAACCTGTCTATAAAACATAGTGTAGAACACTGTCAGGGCTCCTAGGAACCTATCTATAAAACATAGTGTAGAACACTGTCAGGGCTCCTAGGAACCTATCTATAAAACATAGTGTAGAACACTGTCAGGGCTCCTAGGAACCTATCTATAAATCATAGTGTAGAATACTCTTAGGGCTCCTAGGAACCTATCTATAAGACATAGTGAAATTCTGAAATTTCCCCAATGTGGGACTATTAAAGGATTATCTTATCTATAAAACATAGTGTAGAACATGATATACATAATTTGCATTGGGGCATAGGGACTTCATGTTACGTCTCTGAGGTGGTCCCTTTGTTACCTACTAAATCTAGATATTACTGGTCATTGTAGTCTTGCCTGTGCTGACAATAAGGTGATGGCTGCGGCGACCTTTTATCAAATAAAATTTCCTACACTTTTTGTAATTTTTTAGAAGATCTTTAATAACCTGCAATAATACAATGTTATCTCAACAAACACGTCATAAATACCGTCAATATTCTATTTATTTGAGGTTTTGAGGCAATATCTCAATGGTCATCTGATTCCACATGTCTCAAGGGAGAACATGTTCGTTGTATGCGGCATCAAATAATCACAATCTTTTTAATAAATACGTTTGTAAACCTGTCCTGCCATGGAATTTTATGAAAAAGTTGTAAAAAAAAAACAACCCTTTTTTTCGGTCAACATAGTCAATAGTCTTTTCCATCCACCCTACATGATGCAATGGAGATCAGCAGGGCTGGAGTTCGCTTCCTAGTTTCCTCTTCTGATTTCCGCTGGTTAGTAGGAAATCCATATATACCAGCGTTTTACCCAGATCTGTGTTTATCCTCCTTCCGATATTTTGGTTGGTTGTATTGGGAACCTCATCAGAAAAAATTGGCACCTTGTCAGGTAACTGCTCTACTTCTTTCTTATTGCCCTGAAACAGAAGCAACATAGAAGTGAATCGGAGACTGTATAATACCGTATAATGCTCTGGTTATAGAATTTGTGAATTTAGGATATTTATTTTATATTATAGTACCGGAGTACGAAAAACTTTAAAATTAGGTTTACTTTTTGTAGAGCTTGAGCTAGGTAATCTATTGGAAGACCAGGGATATGTACTTATGTCATGATGCATAGGGCCCTTCTCAATTTTTTACTTTTTGCATACCAAATTTTCAGATACCCCACTGCCCCGTATAAAAGGGGTCTCAAACTCAGACAGCAAATGGGTTGCACATAGAAAAAGAAAATACATTTCCCAGGCTACATTCTTTTCAAATTCTATACAATGCAAATTTATTTTTAAATATCCCCATTAGTGACCCTGTACAGTTTGATGTCCCTCAGCAGTGACCTTGACCAGATTAATGTCCCCCCACCAGTGGCCCCATATAACTTAATACCCCCCCCCCACCACCACCACCACCAGAGTAGCCAGGTCCCTGTCCATAAAAGAAGCATGCGTGGTGCAAAACTGAAAAAAGTCGCAATTTTTTGTTCACATAGAAAACTGTCATACAAGGAATAAAACAATCTGTCCCTATTATATCTGACACCACAGAATCAGCTTTTTGTTGGGGGACACTTCCAATAAAACAGTATTGTCCAAAGCTGACATTACCTTCATGATCACAAAATCCCACCTAAATCAATCAAAAGGCAAAAGAAAACACTGGAGGGGCTAAAATCTGGAGGGGCTACATACTGGAGGGGCTAAATATTGGAGTGGCTACATATTGGAGGTCCTACATACTGAAGGGGTTACGTACTGAAGGGGCTACATACTGGAGGGACTACATACTGAAGGGGCTACATATTGGAGGGGTTACACATTGAAGGGACTACAGACTGGAGGGGCTACATACTGGAGGGAATACGTACTGGAGGGACTACATACTGGAGGGGCTACATACTGGAGGGGCTACATACTGGAGGGAATACGTACTGGAGGGACTACATACTGGAGGGACTTCCTACTGGAGGAGGCTACAGACTGGAGGGGCTACATACTGGAGGGGCTACATACTGGAGGGGCTACATACTGGAGGGAATACGTACTGGAGGAGGCTACATACTGGAGGGGCTACATACTGGAGGGGCTACATACTGGAGGGAATACGTACTGGAGGGACTACATACTGGAGGGACTTCCTACTGGAGGAGGCTACATACTGGAGGGGCTACATACTGGAGGTCCTACATACTGGAGGGACTATATACTGGAGAGGCCTCATATTGGAGGGGCTTCATACTGGGCCGTCTACTACCAAAGACTCTCTGCCCACATCCCAGACTTCATATCTGCAGATAAGAAGAGGAAACTCTACATCCTACTGGGAGAATAAGAGGCCACTGTGGAGATCGCTGCCCAATACGTGTCCAGCTGTCACCAAACAAGAGGAAGATGAGATTCCACGGACTGTTATACCCCAAACCACCCACCCCGCGGTCACCAACTAAGAGGAAGATGAGACTCCATGGACTGTTATACCCCAAATCAGCCACCCCCTTACCCCATACTCTCCCCCTCGACTCCAACTCAACCCCCCCCCCATACACACACACACTGTACTAGCTTTGGCAATGCCAAATATCCATTCGGACGTGCCAATAAATCCTATTTGATTTGATACTGGAGGGGTTACATACTGGAGGGACTTCCTACTGGAGGGGGCTACATACTGGATGGACTACATACTGGAGGGGCTACATACTGGAGGGACTTCCTACTGGAGGGACTATATACTGGAAAGGCCTCGTATTGGAGGGGCTACATACTGGAGGGAATACGTACTGAGCAGGGGTGAACCTGCCCCTTTCACCGCCTGAGGCGAACGACAGAAAGCCGCCCCCCCCCGAGAGGAGGGGTTGGAGCGGAGGGGGCATGGCGGTGTGGGGCTAAGCGAATGGGGCGTGGCTTAGCGGCGTTCGCAGGCAGAGAGCAGGCACGGAGAGGACCTGCTCTCTGCCTGAGTGTAAGGGGAGGCTGCTGGAGCAGCGCTGCTCCAGTGGCCTCCCCAATCCACCAGTCGGTGCTAAGCCAATCCAGGACAGCTTGTCCTGGACTGGCTTAGGTAAGCAAAAATGCCGCCCTCCCTGGCGTCCTGGCATAGCGCCGCCTGAAGTGATCGCTTCAGGTCGCCTCATGGGAGGTGCGGCGCTGGTACTGAGGGACTATATACTGGAGGGGCTACGTATTGGAGGGGCTACATACAGGAGGGAATATGTACTGGAGGCACATGTACAATAATGTGGTTCTCATAGGACCTTCACGCTCCTTGCAAATAACAACAATCTCTAGTGTAATGTTCTTGTTTAGGTTCTGGTTGGTTTTATAACATGAAGTCAATATTTCTTACCAGTGAATCGTATTCCTTCAGGAAACTCCAGTTTTCATGCCTGTGAGTGAAGAAAAAAACCCTTCCAATTAGGATTGTTCTATTATTAGAGTATATTGTGCGCTTTGTACGTCTACGGTCCATTCTTTATAATTATGGCTTGTGGATGAGCAGAGGTGTGAACATTTCGGTAACTGTGACATATAATTTCAGCTCCTGTCTATTGATGGGTCTGAAAATCTTCTTTTTGTCCACAGAATAATATGGATTGCTGTTGACAAAATAAGTATGGAGGGTTTTTTCACAAAAAAAGAAATGTGCTCCTTTGTTGGCATTGTCAGTTTTTATTATTTTGTCCAGTACGTCTTGGATGGACAAGAATGATATACCGCTACATGTATAAGGAACTTAACAATAGGCCTTTAACTATAATCCCTTTAACTTGCCACAAATTATATGTTATGTTTGTCAATGGTCTTGGGAAGCCAAATTTGGCCAAGTTGTCTTTTGTTTTCCATTCCTTTCAAACAAATGTCTTGGAGCTTTTCAGATGTCTTGGAAACCTCCTTGCCCTCAGTGCCTGGGTGTATTGCAGGAATTGACGGATCATCTGGGCTTAGTAATATATTCATGTCTTCTCGGGGCAGACTATAAATATACCTCTCATCATTTTTACATGAAAGGATTTCTATCCATTGATCAGCAGAACCTGCCTCGGGTGAAGATTCCTTTCAAGTCTTCATTCAGTCCTATATCATACTGTAAGACCCTGTTTAACCCTTGAAGGACATAGGGTAGTTTGCATGTTAATGCTCAGCGACTTTTTGCATATTTTTATTCATAACTTTTTTATTTTTCTGTCCACATAGCTATGTGAGGGCTTATTTTTTGTATGACAAGTTGTATTTTCGTTTGGCACCTCAAAATCTTTTGGTTAACGTTTATTGGGGATCCGTGTGAAAACCCCACAATTCTATCATTATTATTATTATTATTATTTATTTATATAGCACCATTAATTCCATGGTGCTTTACATTTGGGGGTTACATACAATACACAGAATATACAGGTAGATATAATACTAACAATGACTGACTGGCACAGTGGGGTAGAGGGCCCTGCCCGCGAGGGCTTACAATCTATGGGGGAAGGGGATAGAGACAGAAGGAGAGGGGGAGACTGTACAGATGGCAGTGCGGTGATAGTGTTATTGGAGGTTGTAGGCCTTCCTGAATAGATGAGTCTTCAGGGCCTTCTTGAAGCCTGTGATTGTGGGGGTCAGTCTATGTGTCGTGGTAAGGAGTTCCAGAGTATGGGGGATGCACGGGAGAAATCTTGGAGTCGGTTGTGTGAGGAGCGGATGAGGGCAGAGCGGAGTAGGAGGTCCTTGGAGGATCTGAGGTTACGTGTGGGCAGGTAGCGGGAGATGAGGTCAGAGATATATGGAGGGGACAGGGTGTGGATGGCTTTGTATGTTAGCGTTAGTAGCTTGAACTCAATTCGCTGGGCTATAGGTAGCCAGTGGAGGGACTGGCAGAGGGGAGCAGCTGATGAAGATCGGGGGTAAGGTGGATTAAGCGAGCAGCGCAGTTTAGGGTGGACTGGAGGGGGGCGAGGGTGTTAGCTGGGAGTCCATGGAGAAGGGTGTTGCAGTAGTCTAGGCGGGAGATTATGAGGGCCTGGACGAGCATCTTGGTCGTTTCCTGGGTGAGGAAGGGGCGAATTCGGTGGATGTTCTTGAGTTGGAGGCGGCAGGAGGTGTTGAGGGCTTGAATATGTGGCTTGAAGGATAGTTCAGAGTCCAGGGTTACCCCAAGGCATCGGGCCTGTGGGACAGGGGTAATTGTCGTTCCATTAACTTTGATAGATGGGTCAGGTGGTGGGGCCATACAGGATGGGCTGAAGATGATAAACTCTGTTTTCTCCATGTTGAGTTTGAGAAAGCGGGAGGAGAGGAAGGAGGCTACGGCTGCTAAACAATCTGGAATTCTGGCCAGCAGGGAGGTAATGTCTGGTCCAGAGATGTAGATTTGGGTGTCGTCGGCATAGCAATGGTACTGAAAGCCATGAGATTCTATGAGTTGGCCCAGGCCAAGGGTGTAGATGGAGAACAGGAGGGGTCCTAGGACGGAGCCCTGGGGGACACCTACAGAGAGAGGGCGAGGTGAGGAGGTGGTGTGCGAGTGGGAGACGCTGAATGTGCGGTCGGTGAGGTATGAGGAGATCCAGGAAAGGGCCAGGTCTGAAATACCAAGGGATGAGAGAATTTCTAACAGGAGAGAGTGGTCAACTGTGTCAAAGGCAGAGGAGAGGTCGAGGAGGAGGACAGAGTAATGGCGCTTGGCTTTGGCGGTTAGCAGGTCATTGGTGACTTTTGTTAGGGCAGTTTCAGTGGAGTGCCGGGGTCTGAAGCCTGACTGAAGTCTGTCAAAAAAAGAACAACCCAAATGATCACAGAGGATCAAAAAACTGCGCTTAACCTGAAGTAACAATGAAAAAATTTTAATTGACACACTAGAAAATTACACATGACGCTGATTTTGCAGCGTTTCGGGGTGATTCCCCTTTTTCAAGTGTTACACACAGAGCAAGGTTGAACCTTAAAGAGGACCTTTCACCACTTTTGGGCACATGCAGTGTTATATACTGCCAGAAAGCCGACAGTGCGCTGAGTTCTGTGCACTGTCGGCTTTCCCGATCTGTGCCCGGTGTGAAGAGCTTACGGTGCCGGTACCGTAGTGCTCTATGGTCAGAAGGGCGTTTCTGACCATTAGCCAGAGACGTCCTTCTGCCTCGAGGCGCCTATCACGCTGTGCTGTGGAGCCGGGAGGAATGCCCCCTCCCTCTGCTCACAGCGCTCGTCCATAGACGAGTATTATCAGGAGAGGGAGGGGGCGTTCCTCCCCGCTCCACAGTACTGCACGATTGGCGCCGCGAGGCAGAAGGACGTCTCTGGCTAATGGTCAGAAACGCCCTTCTGACCATAGAGCACTACGGTACCGGCACCGTAAGCTCTTTACACCGGGCACAGATCGGGAAAGCCGACAGTGCGCTGAACTCAGCGCACTGTCGGCTTTCTGGCAGTATATAACACTGCATGTGTCCAAAAGTGGTGAAAGGTCCTCTTTAAAACAAGAACACACAGAAAAACATAAAATTACCAGCATGTATATATAAATAGAATATCCAAGTAACTTAATAAAAAAAAACATTAAAAGAATAAATAAAATAGAATTGGGTCGAGCACGCAGGAGGTGAGGTGGGATTTGGAGATAAGGGAGGAGAGTTTTTCGTCAGTTATGGAGGAGAAGCAGGTCAGGGATGAGGAACAGTAAGTAGTTGGGTAGAGGGGTTGTCGGGGGAGTAGGGTGAGACTGTCTCTGATGGTGTCAATTTTAGTTTTAAAGTAAGAGGCAAAGTCGTCAACTGAGATAAGTGATGTTGGAGGGGGGGTGGGAGGACGGAGAAGGGAGTTGAAGGTGGAGAATAGCTGTTTGGGGTTGCGAGAGAGTGAAGATATGAGTGTGGTGAAGTAGACCTGCTTTGCGGAGGTGAGTGCGTTCTTAAATGAGAGAACTGCTTCTTTGTACCTGAGGAAATCCTCCTTGGAGTGGCTTTTCTTCCAGAGGCGTTCTGCAACCCGCGAGGCACGTCTCAGTTTTTTAGTCAGGTCAGTGTGCCAGGGTTGTCTATTGATCGGTCGGGCTCTGGTGTATGTGTAGAGGGCTACAGAATCAAGGGCTGAGGTAATGGTGGTATTATAGAAGGCAGCAGCGGCATCTGTGTCCTGGAGTGAGGAGATGTCAGCGAGTGGTAGGAGAGAGTCTGAGAGGGTGCAGGTGTCAAGGCGGTTGAGGTTTCTGCGGGGGCGTGTTGGTTTAGAGGTTGGGGTGTCTATTGGAGAGGAGAGGGCAGAGAATGTCAGCAGGTTGTGGTCCGAGAGTGTGGATGGAGAGTTAGAGAGGTTGCATATGGAGCAGAGGCGGGTGAATATTAGGTCTAGTGTGCCCCCCTTTATGTGGGTGGCAGAGGAGGACCATTGGGAGAGACCAAAGGAGGCGGTGAGGGACAGGAGACTGGAGGCGGAAGGGTGGTCTGTGTTAATGGGGATGTTGAAGTCGCCCATGATGATGGTGGGGGTGTCTGTGGAGAGGAAGTGTGTGAGCCAGGTGGTGAAGTGGTCGATCATAATTTTTTGCATTTTGCTTTTATGGCATGCACTCTGTATTAATAATGACATGCCAGCTTTGTCCGGCGGGTCATTACGATTACACTGTATTTCTATTGGTTTTATTACATTTTACCAATTTTACAAATAAAATGGCACTTTTTGGAATTGAACGATTTTCCCGGGGTCACCGTATTCTGTCGCCTATAACTTTTTTGACGGAGATATGATATGTCAGGGCTCTTTATTTGCAGGACAACCTGTACTTTTTATTGGTACCAATGTTTGGTATGTATGACTTCGATCACTTTTTATTGCTATTTGTTGAGGAACGCGAGGTGACCAAAACACGCTAATTTGTGCATTGCGGTATATTTTTTTAACAGTGTTCATCGTACGGGATAAATAATGCTATTATTGGATAGTGGAGTCTTATACGCTTATGGGGATACCCAACATGCTTGTTTAATTTTTTTTGTATACATTATGGGTTTTTTTAAATTAAAAGTTTTTTTTTACTTTTTATTATTTGCTTATTTTGATTATTATTATTTTTTTTTACTTTTCACCTGTCCCATAAGGGGACTTGAACGGGGAATTTTGATCCCCAGTGCAATGTCCGATAATACATATTCCCTGTCGTCCCACCAGTGTAGGGTCGGACTGGGGTGTCTAGGGCCCACCAGTGGAATTAGTTTTAGGGCCCACCGCCAGGACCCTGCAAATCAGCGGTACCGAGACACAACGGCTAAATGTAATAACATGTCAGGAGCCATGCTGCTCACGCACTATACCATGGGCACCACTGCACTACCTAAACCTACTGCTACACTTTGTATGGCAAGTGAACAGTGCGGCTCTCAGAAATGTTACTATTACCTGTAGCCACGCTGTCCTGGTAGAGCTGATCTGCAGAGGTCCTGGCTGTTGTATCATCACAGATGTAATATTGATGGTCTATCCTAAGGACAGACCATCAATATTAGAAACATGGATAAATCCTTTAAAGTGGTTGTCCAGGAATTGGAGCAACTCATGTGCCAGGCGGGAGGTGTAAAATAAAAAACAAATAAAATAGCATACTCACCTGTCTCCATTGTCCGCCGCCAGTGTCCGTTCAGTCTCGTGCTGGCGCATCCTTGCTGGGAGTCCAGCATGTCATGTGATCGCTGAGACCAATTAGGTACAGGATTTCCAGAAATGAGTTGCTGCCATGAGACTGAACAGATACAGGCGGGGGACAACGGGGTGCTGGGGACAGGTCAGTATACTTTTTTTTACACCTCTCTGGTGGCCGCTACAGTGATAACTCCTGTTTATAGACAACCTCTTTTAAGGGGTTGTCTGGGCCAAATCTTGTATGGCCTCTTCACTGCTCCCCATCATACAGTGGCCTCTTCACTGGTCCCCCATAATGTATGGGGAATAGTGATGGGGCCATTATATTGTGTGGGAGCAGTGATGGGGTAACATCCTGTGCAGAAAGGGGATATTAAACTGTATGGGACATATTAAAGGGGTTGTCCAGGGTTAAACTTTTTTATGGCCTATGCTCAGTATAGGTCATAAATACCTGAAACCCCACATTGCAGAAACGCAACATCTTTGGCTACTACAGAAAAAAAAAAAGTGTTTTACAGAATCAACAAAGTGAATGAAATTTACCTCATCCACACATTGCAGGAAAAAATAAGATGTGGAACAGCCGCAAACTCTAAAATGCATGCGCTTCAAAAAACATGGCTGGTTACTTTCAGCTATGCAATCGGGAGAAGTGAGAGGATTACAAGTGGCCATTTGCTAATGCTGAAGCTTTACCTGGTGTCCTCCTATATATATAGTTTCCCTATATATCGGGGGGGCACCATGTACAGCTTCTGCATCAGCTAATGGGGGCCCCTGTGTGTTGAGGCAAATGCATTGCTCAGGATCCTGTTCGGGCCCCTGAACAATGCATCTGCCGTGGGTAAATGAGGAATTAACAGTTGGGGGTTGGGGCCCATCGGGGGATTCACCAGTTCCCTGGTAGGCCAGTCCGACCCTGGTTGTGGATAAGAAGTATAGTTATGTGCATTACAGTTTAGCAATTCCATGTGCCTCATATTAATAGCAGTTAACCTCATCATGTCCCTAACGTTAACCCCTGTGCTTTACATAAGGATTACTGATGTGAGATATATGGAGGTAATAATTAAGCATGTTCATCATTGAGGAATTTCATTAGTGCCCTCGTATGTCTCACATATCAGTAAGCCTTATGTGAGGTATACAGGGGTTAATATGAGGGACATGATGGGGTTAACTGCTATTAATGTGAGGCACATGGAGTTACTGAAACTAAATTAATAACCCCAAATGCCTGACATTAATAGGAATAGTAACCCCAACATGTACCTGTGTGTTTTCTTTTTTACTTTCACTCTCCTCTCCTCAGGGAGACTATGCAGGATGCAGAGCAGGAGCTCAGCTGTAGCAGCAGTGTACACTTAGTCTGAGGTGAGCAAGGCTTCAGACAGCACCCGCAGACCTTGTTGAACTGGAGGTGAGGCTGGGGCTACAACATCATACAGCAGCTCATATAGAATCCACCACGGAGTTCCTGCTTGCACGGCCGCTGTGCAGCTACAAGTGACTACACAGCCCAGCGGCCCCTGCACAGTGAGTGACCCGACTGTAAGTGAGAACAGACGGTCCATCATTCCATAAACATCATGGTGAAATATTAGGCAGCGCAGGGCGTCCCTTGAGCTGTGGGGGCCCTGGGCAATTGCTCAGTTTGCACCCCCCCTCTGCAAACAAGAAAAACAAAGGCAATCCCATCCACCTAACAAGAAGAGACTGAGGTGAAAGTTTGTGTGTTTGGATGTTTGTGGGTTGGATGTTTGTTCCTCAATCACAGCCAAACGGCTGAATGGATTTTGTTGAAATTTCACACACACCGACATATTGCCCAGGAATGAAGGATAGGCTACTCTAAACGTGGGTCACTCACCCCAAATTGCCATCGCGACCCTCAAAAGTTCACTCCGGCTCTGTTGTAGGTGCTGGCCAGTGCAGGTCTTTCCACGCACCTCCTTTTGGTGCATGGCAGGGTGTGGGCTGGCTATGGAGCCAGCGCTGCTGCACCATACGTTGCCGGCAAAGTGTGGGCGGGGCGATTGACTGGGGAGACGGTAGTCAACATGACGGCAGCCAGCATGTTCCGCCCGCTGGCTACACAGGACCGCTAATGCCGGCAGATGTTGCGGCCTACACAGCATGCACAAGGTGAGTCCAGCGGGGTGAGGGGTGGCCGGTGTCCGCAACGAGCGTCCCCATTAACCCTAACGGCGCCTCAGTCACAGCCAAGGCGCCATATCCTCCACCGGCGCGTGGGCGTTGCGATGTTCCTTCTCTGCTATGTTCCTTCTCCGCGTCGGCACCCGGACCAAGCGCCGGCATCACGTTGTCTTTTGCTCCTGCTGCAGCCTATGCTACGTAGCCTGCAATAGAAGCGCTGGTATAGCATAAGGTTTCTGCAACATCGCTACGCTCCTGCCCTGCATGAAGCCAGCAACGGCAGGAGCGATGCTGCTATTCCGCCCCTCCCCCCCGGAATAGCAACATCGCTCCTGCTGCTGCTGGCTTCATGCAGGGCAGGAGTGTAGCGATGTTGCAGGCACCTGTGCCGGTGTCTAACCCTCCCCAGCATCCGCCTCTCTATTACAGCGGATGCCGGGTCTGTATTGGCATTGTGAAGGCTGGAGAACTGACTGGTCTCACCATCTATGAGCACGCACGCAGGGCCAGCGGCATCTCGCCGCTGACTTTGCATATGTAACCCCGCCCACCAATGACGCAACAAAGCAGGAAGACAGAAGATTTTACAGCAGCGAAGACTGGTGAGTATGCGACGTGGGAATACCCCTTTAACTTCCTCTATTAGTTAAAATAAGTCCACAATAACTTGCCTGCAACTTCCACCTGACTCCTCAACCGCAACAGAAGAAGTCATTTGACACCTTAAATGGACACAACCGCCACCAAACTGATTAGGAATACACTAGCCTCTAGAAGCCTTATATACTACAAGTCCCCATACTACCTGCCCGACAATACCAAGCTATGAATGTTGCTGAAGATGCAAGTAAAGTGATATGGCTGTAGTCAGAAACTAGTAAAGAGAAATAGACTATAATACTAAAATTTCCATAAACCAGTATACATGGGGATATTGCCATACCACAAACATGTCATTGCCAACCATTTCCGCACATAAGTATATACTTCCCACTTATGAGTTGTGAGGTCCCACTTATGGTGGTAACTGTATACACATGATACAGATGTATATACCATGTACAAGATAACACCTCTTCAAGGAATATCTCTCCCACTAAAAACTAGAACTGTCGATTTACAAACATTGGCAACCCTATACCCACTGATACTGCAAGGAAAGACAGAGAGTATAAAGAAGGGAAGAGAGAAGTACTTGTGGTGCGGCTTCTCCAGATACTACAGCAACCCCAGGGCACTTACTGTAGTGAAATAACCCTCCATTATTGTTTGATGGGTCACAACCACATCAACAGCAAAACAAGCCATTGAATGATGCTTAGCATGATGAGAAGAAGCCCATGATCCGCTTGAGATACAGTAGTCTCTGAAGGCAGCGAGAGACCCTGTAATCTCATCTCTCAATCTTTTTCAGAGCACTTGATGACCTTTACCCTTAGCCGCATGCACCGACCCAAGGGCACCAAGACTGAAAGTAGAAAAGCTGAAATTCTCGTCTTTGCTGAACATGGACCAGCACCATCCTGATACTGCCTGTTCTGCATGGAAGAGCGGGGAGGGGGGCATAGGCCTATATAACTCCTGCACACAGAGCATGGGGTTAACATGGTAAGCAGTGCTGGGCTCCAATCACTAGCTGGCTGCGATAGACACTCTACTGCAGCTATGGTGGTATCAAACTGTTGGCAACTTTAAGAGAAACATGAGTTGGTCAATATAAGCGGTCATATATCTTCACTAAGAAAAGTACAAATCATCAGAAAGGGTCCTTGAAGCTATAGATTTTTAGCAAAACATGCCCCTTTTTTTTTTTTAAATAAAATATTTTTCTCTCTCTCCAGCTGCAACCAGCCCCAGCTCGGAGGGCTCAATTTAGTGCACAGGTATGTGAACATTGACAGCCATGATCCTAGGGACTTACCCTAACAGGGTCTTCTTAAATTTAATTAGTTTGCCATATCCAGGGGGTCCATAACTCTGATGGTTACCCCTCCACACCAGGGGGCCATACCTCCAATGGTCACCCCTCCACACCAGGGGGCCATACCTCCAATGGTCACCCCTCCACACCAGGGGGCCATACCTCCGATGGTCACCCCTCCACACCAGGGGGCCATACCTCCGATGGTCACCCCTCTACACCAGGGGGCCATACCTCCAATGGTCACCCCTCTACACCAGGGGGCCATACTTTTGATGGTCACCCCTCCACACCGTGAGGCCATACCTCCGATGGTCACCCCTCTACACCAGGGGGCCATACCTCCGATGGTCACCCCTCCACACCAGGGGGCCATACCTCCGATGGTTACCCCTCCACACCAGGGGGCCATACCTCCGATGGTTACCCCTCCACACCAGGGGGCCAAGGTGGTTGCCCATTACTGGCCAAATTATAAGTAACTTCAATGACCCATTAATAAACATATTTAATGTCAATAGTACAAATTATAATGCAGAACAATAGCTATAGTTTAGGATTATATTTAAACTAAAGTATTAAGAAAACACAATAGTAGATAACTATATTACATTTTGTTAAACATGTTTGAACAAGAAGTGGCAAAAAAACCCCAAAAAAGTGTTAGTGTATCGCAAACAACCTGTTACACAGTGGCTTGGAAGCACTTGTATGCGTTCCAATCCTAAGCAATCATGTCATTAAGGGTTGCATGATAAGGCCAGTGACAAAGTAACAAAGTAAAACACTGGCCTAAAAATGCGAGACCCAGATACACAGGGTCCATATCCCATCACATAGTATATGCCATAGTAATGGGACCGGCTGCATTATATGATGTAACATAACATAGTGGTGATCCATATACATATCTGGATACAGACACCAGCTACATGAAGACTAAGAAATACAATAATCTGGTGCAGTATTTGTTTGATATCCATTATCTAAATGTGTTCGGCCCTAATACGGAGGTCATAAATAGATCATTAGACGCCAAATAAAGGAATAATAACACAAGCTCTTAACTTTTCCGGATACAAACCCCTTCCTCTTAAGGGGGAGGTCCTTGGAGCTACAAAAATCTGTCCGCCAATCTGTTCCATCACGCCAAATTACCCCCAGCCGCAAGCACTGGCTCAGGGGCACCATAACACCCAGAATGGCAGTTTTCCATATATAATAACCCACTCCCTGGGACACCCCCCAGCAGGAGCCCAAAGACCAGCCAGACCAAGATAAATAATCCTAGGGGAAACTAACCACCATGTTTCCCACCATTTACAATTTCAACCAGCTCCAAGAACTCCCTACCAATTAAAAATAACCTGTATACAATATAGCCAGTATATACAGTATCACCTGTATACAGTATAGCCAGTATATACAGTATGACCTGTATACAGCCCTGAGAAATTACATAGAAATGATTAACTTTAAATTATCCCCAGCATGGTCAGTATTAGCAGAGCTGGAGGTATATACAGGGAGTATCAGTGCGGCCTCCATTACCCTCACTACACTGTACCAGGCTGTCCCTCTCTCACCACAGGACCTCCATTACATGTGTCCTCTCAGCTCCACCATAGACAGACCCTCAGTCCCCAGTACTCATGAACAGTCTGTATTATATAGTAGTATATATGAGATATCAGCCATGTCTGCAGTGTCTATGGTAAATACATGAGGGGACTCTGTGACTGTATATAACCTGAGGTAATACTGTAGTATATATCATATATCAGCCGTGTCTCCAGTGTGTGGTAAATACATGAGGGGACTCTGTGACTGCAGACATTTTGTGCTAATACTGCCTCATATACAGTATAGTTGGTGATACTACACTAGTAGTGCGGTGTAATATGAATGTGGTGACACCAGTCCTGTGTGAGGTGATAAACCCCAGTCTTATACTCCCTGATACAGCAGACATGCTTCATCCAGGTCTTGTGATGAGAAAGAGGATGAAGATGGAGGAGACAAGAAGTGACGTCTATTCCTAACTCCTCCCTCCCTACAGTAACACACTAAGCACTATATACTAAAGCTGAATATACACGGATATACTCTTATAGCTGAACCAGTCTGTATAAATCTACACAACTACTACATGAAGAAGAAACAGCAGGAGTTATTAGTTCCCCCATCCCAAAGTCATGTCCCCCTTTGCTGATGGCTCCGGGGGTGTCTTATTTACCAGGTGCCCCTTGGCATGGCAGAACTGAGGCATACCCAACTTTACAAATTAAAAAAGAGGCTAGCTTTCTCACCTTTTATACAGGTAACCCAGAATAAAGCTAGCAAGACAGAAAATCTTTAAGTAATGTGTTAATACACTGCCCTATATTTCATGAAGGAATGTTGTAAAATTATTCTGGTAGCCTAACCAATGAGAAAGGGCCAGTAAACCACCATGTGCAGAGAAATGCTAGAAAAGTGTCTGGCCATTAAAGGGTTAAATTTACATCACTGGTCAGCAGCCAATAGGATCGCTGGAAAAGAATTTGAAAAAAAACAACTGGCAGTTTTCCTCAGTTTGTTACAGAGCAACGCCGAGGTAAGATCTTCCCATCATCTGATAGGACTGACTCCGATTTATCTCCCATGGGGCCTCACTCACATTATCAGGAATCAGTGTTGCTTTAAATCAGCGCGCTGTACATAAAAGGTTGCTGATCCCTGACTTAGACATTGAACTTACATAACAGTCACCAGTATGCCTCTATTCTCCCCCTAGTGGTGGCTGCAGGCAGCTAGAATTTATAGTTTTATTCTGTGGTATTTCAGGGGATTGTGACCTCTGTGGGGGAGAAACTGTCTGACTGCTATAAAGCTTTTATAAGAAATGAGAGGGGTAACACCACTGGGATAGTATAGCAGTATTTCATTATACAGGGGGGCGACACCAGGACGTACACCCCCTATCTGTACATCGGAAAGCTGCAGTGTTTGAGACTTTATCACATCTGTGAGTTTGTTTTTGGGTTTACAGATTTTGCTACGGATTACAGTTATGGATCACAGATCAATGGAGGTCAGTGTCTTCATTATAACCTGATCCCTTGTCCTATTGTCCTCTGCTCCTTCCCTGATTCCTGATAAGTGACACTTACTGTATTCTCTTCTCCTTAGCACGTCTACCGCCGCCAGGAATGCATTTATGGACTCACACCCTTCTTAAGTGAGTATTTTCAACCCCATAATCTCATTGATGAAACTGAATGTTGTTTATTTATATGTTTTTATGCCCATCCCATAATCCAGCATATTTGATAATCCAGCACCTAACAGGCTGCATTGTTGGTGGATAAATGAATTTTACTGTATTTTTTTGGATATTATGATTACTGCTATGACCCCATTATTTATTTTTTCTCTCTTCAGATTATCCCTGCACCGTGGAAGAAAGAAACGCACAACTCCTCATCTACTCCGTCAAGTTCCTGCCGTTACCTATCTTCAATATGGAGGTTAGTGATTTCAAAACATGCTGAGCGGGACCAGTGCTGGGCTGGTGTAGGAGCCTTTTTTGCAGGTAGATTTGGAGGCGGATTCCGCATCAAAATCCGCCTGCAAAAAACTCTGTGTGAACATATTCTTACAGTGGGGAAAACTCCTTCTGTCTGTCCAGCACTAGTTTGCTGTAAGACTCCTGCAGTCTCTCTTCTCTCACCCCAACTATATCTGGTCTAGTCCTTCTGTCTGCCTGGAGCCCGTCCTGTGCCCCCTGGTTCACCACCTTACACATCACCAAAGCATCAATACTATGTAAATATAGATACTCGTAATACTAAGAAATGTATTTATCCTATATGCTTAGGATAGAGGATAAATACTGGATAGGTGGTGGTCTGACCGCTGAGACCCTCACTGATCCTGAGGACGGGGGTCTTTTTCCCTCTGTTGTGAATTCAGCCTGACTACAGCCAGCCTGAATATAGGAGTGTCACTTGGTGGATATACAAATCCTCGCTCCTATTCTCTTCAATGGGAGTGCCACAGATAGCTGAGTACTGTAGTTCGGCTATTTTTGGCGCTGCTATCCAAGTGAATAGGAGCGCAGGTTTGTATATCCACCAAGTGGTACTCCTATAGTCATGCTGGCTGCAGTCAGGCTGAATTCATAATGGAGATAATAATTACCATTACTCCTACCCGTCCTCAGAATCACTGGGGCTCTCTGCAGTCAGACCCCCAACAATTAGGTATTTATCCTTTATCCTAAGGGTAGAGGATAAATATTTCTCATGGCATAAACTCCTTTAGGCTAAGGCCCCATGTAGTGGGCCGCAGTGAAAAAGTGTTGTAGGAAAAACCGTGGCGGCAAGGTATCGCGGTTTTTCACACAGCACTTTTCACAGAATGCCAGCAGTTTTCCTCTGCGGGCTTTTCTGCATCAATTATACGTATAGGGAAACCATTTCCATAGGTATAATAGACATGCTGAGATTTCCAAAAACACAATGGTTTTGGAGATCACTGCATTTCTGCTTTGGGTAATTTTCTGCAATGTGTGGATGGAATTCACTAGAATCCCATTCACTTTGCAAGGACTGTAAAATATTGTGGTTTTTGCCACAACTTTTCCACTGCAGCAAACTACAGCATTTACACCACATGGGGCCCTAAATTGAGGCTCAATGCTGTGGAAACACAGCTTTTCTTTTGAGCCAAAGTCAGGAGTATATTTAACAGAAGAGTATTTTCCACTCCTTTTCAGGCCACTCTTTGGCTCAAAAAAAAAAAAGAAATTTCAGAAAAATCTGCAACAAAAAATGCAGCATTTCCATAATGTGGGCCTCAGCCTTATGTAAAAAGATGCCTCCTTGCTGCAAATAGTAGTAGGGGGTATAAAGAAAGAACCCCTTATTCAGAAAAAGTATGTTGTTAGTGTTATCTTGATGCCAGCTATTCATTTGAATTGCTGGGTGGTCCCTGTTTATTTGTATGTCAGGAGCTGCCCAGCAATTCTTATGAACAGCCCGCTCCTGCTCCCCCCTCCTCCCAACTAACGCTTCAATGGGATTGGGTTACTCCTGGTCACAATGACAGTACGGCACTTCAGTAGGTTAATTTTAATCTGTCTGACAGTAACAGCAGTCACCCAGCTAATGCAGGGATTCCTTTGTAGCTTTAGGAGTCACTAGTTAATACTGATGCATCTGCATGTCCCCTGTCAGAATGAACTACTGTAAGAAATCTTATGGTATGTTCATACAGAGAAATTTGGACCATATTCTGCTTCAAAATCACCTCCAAATTCCACCTGAAATCTGCCTCCCATTCATTTTAATGGGAGAAAGAAGCAGAAATTTTCTGGCAGCTGATTTTTTCCAGCTAGCAGTAAAAGGAAGCATCCGGCTTGTACCTCAGGTAGATTCTAAATGAGAGTCAGATTTTGGAGCTGTTTTTTGAAGCAGAATTTCAGAAACAGCCCCGAAAGAACTGCTTCAAATTCCAGCAGCAGATATTTTCTGGTTGACAAATTCAGCAGCAAATTTGTCAGTGTGAACATACCCTTAATGCTGCATAGGAATCCCTGCACTAGCTGTGTCACTGTCAATATGACTGCGAGTAACACAATTGCATTGAAGTGGGGGGTGGCAGGTGGAATTGACACACAGTTTTTTTTTCTCAGTGTCTCTCCATCCTTGAAAGACTGTGGATGTGTGAAAGGCCCCATTGACCATAATGGGTCTGTGTGCGGTCTTATTATTATTTTTTTTCCAAATGAACATTTGCGTAGTACAACATTACTAAATAACTTTACAGTGAAGCTGTCAGTAAGTTATAGTCTCCCCTCCACAGATTTCTGTCATGAGTTATAGTACATTTATTATGTGACTATAGGAGCATGTGATGCTAGTCGGATGTAAACTCAAATTTATTTGGGGAAGGGTATGGGGGTGACCTTTCTATAGTTTGCCTCAGGCAGCAGAGAGGCTAGATCAGTGATGGAGAACCTTTATGAGACCGAGTGCCCAAACTGCAACCCACAAAATTATCGCAAAGTGCCAACATGGTAATTTAACCTTAAAGGGGCTCTATCAGCAAAATCATGCTGACAGAGCCTGACATATGTATGAATAGCCTTTAAAAAGGCTATTCAGGCACCGTAAAAAAAAGTTATATTAACCCCCGCCCCCCCCCCCCCCCCCCCCCCCGTTTTAAAATAAAACCCTAATACAGAATGTGATAAACTTACCGAACGTGCACGGTGGGCGGGCATTCAGGGTGCGCCTTCTTCTTCATCCATGCCTCCACTTCCTCCGATGTCCTTGGGTCCCGTCCTCCTCCGGCGCTCGCGAACTGACATTTGCTATAAAAAATGGCCTGGGCGCATGTACAGTAGCATGCTGCTTCTACTACGGCTACTGCTCATGTGCCCAGGCCATTTTTTTTAACCAATGTCAGTTCGCGAGCGCCGGACGAGGACGGGACCCAAGGACATCGGAGGAAGAGGAGGCGTGGATGAAGACGGCGGACCCTGAATGCCCGCCCACCGTGCACGATGCGTAAGTAGATCACATTCTGTTTTAGGGTTTTATTTTAAAATGGGGGGGGGTAGTTTAATATAACTTTTACGGTGCCTGAATAGCCTTTTTAAAGGCTATTCACGCATATGTGGGGCTCTATCAGCATGATTTTGCTGATAGAGCCCCTTTAATACTGTGCGAATCCACAATTGCAGACAGTTATGGACCCACAAATCGCATGAATGGGGCTTTGCAGAGCTTTCAATAATACCAACAACTTTGTACTGTATTATGTAGTCCACAATAGCCTCCCACAGTATTATATGCTCCACAGTAGCCCCCCAGTATTATATGCTCCACAGTAGCCCCCCCATAGTATTATATGCTGTAAAGTAGCCCTGCGCACAGTATTATATACTCCACAGTAGCCTGCCCACAGTATTATATGCTCCAAAGTAGCCCCCCATGATATTATATGCTCTACAGTAGCCCCCCCCCCACAGTATTATATGCTCTACAGTAGCCCCCCCCCCCCCACAGTATTATATGCTCTACAGTAGCCCCCCCCCCCCCCACAGTATTATACATACCTCCCAACCGTCCCGATTTCCGCGAGACACTCACTGCTTTAAAGAGGACCTTTCATGGTCTGGGGCACAGGCAGTTGTATATACTGCTGGAAAGCCGGCAGTGCGCTGAATTCAGCGCACTGTCGGCTTTCCCGATCTGTGCCCCGGGTAAAGAGCTAGCGGTGCCAGTACCGTAGTTCTTTTCAGTCAGAAGGGCGTTCCTGACAGACAGTCAGTCAGGAACGTCCTTCTCCACAGCAGCGCCTATAGCGCTGTACAGTGTGAGCGGGGAGGAACGCCCCCAGCCTCTGCTCACAGTGCTCGTCCATAGATGAGTATTATCAGAAGGGAAGGGTTCCTCCCCGCTCATACAGCACAGCGCGATAGGCGCTGCTGTGGAGAAGGACCATCAGGAACGCCCTCCTGACTGTAAAGAGCTATGGTACCGGCACCGCTAGCCCTTTACCTGGGGCACAGATTGGGAAAGCCGACAGTGCGCTGAATTCAGCGCACTGCCGGCTTTCCAGCATTATATAGAACTGCCTGTGCCCCAGGATTATATTGTGTGGGAGCACATGAAAAATGACTGAGAATGGGTGGAGTCAACATAAAAGTGGGCTGAGCTTAATTTGCCCACATTTTGTCCCTCTTTCTGCTCTTCAAAAGTTGGGAGGTATGTATTATATGCTCTTCAGTAGGGCTCCCCCACCACACACACACAGTATTATATGCTCCTCAATACACCCCCCCTCCTCCCACACACACATAGTATTATACTTACCCATGAAGAGCCGCCAGGCATCCTCCTTCTTCTGACAGAAGGCGCTGATGACTTATGTCATCGCACTTGCGTCAGGTCAGAGAACACTCTCTGCAATCAGTGTAGACCGCAGTCGTGCAAACCGCAGCTTACACTGACAGCTTTCATCTGTATGTGAATTTACACATACAGCTGAAAGCAGAGATTGCTCACTAACAGGGAATCTGAACCAGATTCGCCGATAGTGAGCGATCCAGGCGACAGCGCACGTGCCAGCAGAGAGGGCTCTGCATGCCCTCATTGCCAGGTGTACCACAGGTTCGCCATCATAGGGTTAGGTTCACCCCTACTAAACTACTATGTTATCATTAGATTCACACATGTCCTTACTATAGATATAAAAGTTGTATAAGAAAGTCTCAATAGACAATTGACTTATTCTTTAGCGCCTCATGCCGACCAACCGTGAAGCCCAGAAGAAATATCTGCCTTTTCCGCTGGATGATGAAGAACCTGGACCGTGCCAAGAGAAGGAGGAAGAACCTGGGCCGTCCCAAGAGAAGGAGGAAGAACCTGGGCCATCCCAAGAGAAGGAGGAAGAACCTGGGCCATCCCAAGAGAAGAAGGAAGAACCTGGGCCATCCCAAGAGAAGGAGGAAGAACCTGGGCCATCCCAAGAGAAAGAGGAAGAATCTGGGCCATCCCAAGAGAAGAAGGAAGAGACAGAGAAGATACAAGAAAAGGCTCAAAAGTGTCAAGTGAAGAGGAAGCGAGTAGAGAAAGAAGAAAAGAAGACCCCTGAGGAGACCAGTGAAGAGGAAGAAGAGATGGCGAGGAAGAAGAAAAGGGAAGATGGAGAAACCAGCCAGACTCATCTATATGCCCTCCTCTGGTACATCCACATGATGCTTGGAGGAAAGAAAAACATCCTGTCCAATATTCTCCTCCATCCATGGTGCAGGTAAGGTATGGGAGTCCCAAGCTGTTATAACATCAGCAGCAGATATAATAGTATTAATAGTAATTATATTAATTGCCATAGAATATTAATAATAGTAAAAGTAGTATAATAATAATCTTAGAAAAAAATAGTATAAAATAATATTAATATCAAGGTTACTTAGTTATTAATTAGAATAGGAATCAGCAGGCTTGATCCAAGGTCCTAGGACCGATCGCCTTTTCCCGGGGTCAAGAAGGAATTTTCCCCCTGTGACATGAATTGGCCGAATGTGTCCAGGGGTTTTCGCCTTCTTTTGGATCAACAGCTTTAGGGATAGGGATGTATTTTATATTTATAGCACTATATCAATAGAATTATTAGTAATAATGATAATACATAATATAAAGATAGCTATGATAATATTAGCGAAAATAACATAGTAACAGTTACTAATAAGAAAGTACTAATAATAATTGACTTAATATATGATATTTAATACGTCCTTGATAGGACTTAGTAGGTTTGATCCGGGGTCCTCGGACTGATCGCCTTTTCCCGGGGTTGAGAAGGAATTTTCCCCCTAGGACACGAATTGGCCAAATGTGTCCAGGGGTTTTCGCCTTCTTCTGGATCAACAGCTTTAGGGATAGGGATGTAGTTTAGCATTCAGAGAAGAATTATAAAAGAAATATTAGTAATGATAGTATTATTATATATAATAATCCAAAAAATTAATTAAAAAACATTATAGCATTATTTAGGGTAATATAATTGTTAGAAATAAATTATTTCTTATTAGTGTAACTATGTGTCGTCTCCTTTTGTTCCCAACAAACATTTCACATATATGTTATACATTTTCACGGTCCCTAGGAGCAGCATAGTATGGGGACAGGTCCTTAGAGTTATGAGTCCGGTGTATTCATGAGGGGCACGCTCCTCCCCACCCTCCTCGCAATGCTGGACGGGATGTTCTGTATGTAGATATATAGCAGCCAGCCATCAGTCACCACTAAGAGGGGCAGAAAAGGAGGGACGGGAGTGTTCTCCTCATGTATACGCCAGACTGCAGTGTTCAGACATTTGTGCTGTCTCTCCATTCATTGTGTGTGACAGTGATCAGAAACCTGCAGCTGTTGTGAAACTACACTCAGGGCCGGTTTTAGACAAAATGGGGCCCTGGGCAAAATTAAAAGTGGGGCCCCACCTACTACATATTGATATTGTTAATTCGATGGTGTATACTAGAGTGTTCCCAAGGTCTTTAAGGCCAGGGCCCCACATTGCGAAAACACACCATTTTGGCCACAGCAAAAACATTGCAGCAAAAAAACGCGGCGTTTTACAGTACCTACAAAGTGGAGGAGATTCTGGCTAATCCCATACACACATTGCACAAAAATGCATCAAAATCTGCAAAAAAAATCTGATTTTCCGTAATGACACACAGAGTTTATGGCGGCTGAAGAAAATGCCAGCAAACTGTACAAAATGTCGTATTTTAATCTCATCCACAGCAGGTTAATTTTAGCTGTGGGGTCGCGAGCACTACCACATGTATTTAATAGGGGGAGAAACTGCAGAGATAAAGGCAGCAAAAGCTCAATGAAAAACACTGTGGCGAAAAAAAACTGTGTTTTTGCTGCTTTTTTTTCTCCAGTGTTGTTTTTGCAGCGTTTTGCTGTACTTGACCTAATCCTTAGGCTAAAACCCCACAGGTCGTCCCGCAGCAAAAAAGCGCTGTGGGAATAACTGCGGCAGCAATACATCGCGGTTCTTCCTGCAGCACTTTAGACGGAAAGTTTGCAGAGTTTTCCTCTGCAAACTTTCTCTTACAATTATACCTATGGGGGAACTGCCGGTGTTTCCGTAGGTATAATTGACATGCTGCAATTTCCAAAATCACACCACGTCATGGACAGGGAAGAAAGCAGCGATCAATCGCTACAGCAGATAGGATTACAAGTGGTCATTAGCTAATGCTGAAGCTTTACCTGGTGTCCTCCTATATATATATACTTTCCCTATATATCGGGGGGGGGGGGGGGGGGGGCACCATGTACAGCTTTCTGCATCAGCTAATGGGGGCCCCTGTGTGTTGAGGAAAATGCATTGCTCAGGATCCCGTTCAGGCCCCTGAACAATGTATCTGCCGTGGCTAAATGAGGAATTAACAGTCGGGGGTCGGGGCCGACAGGGGGATTCACCGGTTCCCCGGTGGACCAGTCCGACCCTGGGGCCATTATATTAAATGTAATAGCACTGGGGTAGCCGATATACTATATGTAGAGTCATTGAGGGGCCATTCAACTGATTGCGGAGGTCACTATATTACATGTGGGGGCCCAGAGGGGGACATTATACTACATGTGGTAGCATTGAAGGGGCCATTATACTGAGTGTAGAGTCCATTATACTATATGTGGGGGGCATTGATGGGGCATTGCATAACTGTTACTTGAGGCTCCAGATGAAGGCTTAATTTATTAACATTAATAAGTGATCACTACTTTCGGGATATTTGGATGGGTCTTTTTCTCACTAGGAGGTACTTCACTTGAAACGGTTGAGAAACAATGTTCGAAAGCATAAAGGCTTGATCTTCTGGACATTTAAAGACATCCCTATACCAAAGATCAACTTTATGCCAATGATCTCAAATTGAATTTTCTGTGCCAACTGTATAGCAAGATCTTAAACTCCAGTAGATGGCAGTGAGTGTGTTGCACTTTACTCCTTTCATCCATGGCATTTTCATTAAGTAAACGCCTGCAGAGCACTGTACAACGTCAGACAATCTTCAGCGCCACCCACTGAAATAAAAGGAATTACAAAATTCAGCTTTTAAGTGGTTTGAAGAAAAAGCACAAACCACAGGACTGCAGAAGAGGGATTATGGAGAATTATATTCATTTGGGAAAAACAAAGTAAAGCCCTTTTCATTCTTAAAGTGGACCTATCACCAGGTCTAAAAAGCCCAATCACATACACCATCTGTAAACTATAGGATTATAGTGTTTTACTTATCCATATCTGTACAGCCATTCCAAAGCTATAAGCCCTTTTTGGTATTGATGCAAATTAGGGTATAGTAGCCAAGTGGGAGGTACACTGCATGACATACGACACATAGAGACCCCTCCCCCAAAAAACCACAGTGTTACTGCCTACTTGGCTTTTATACCCGAATTTGCATACATATTAAAAGGGCTTTTATCTTTGGAATGGCTGAACGGATTAGGGTAAACAATACACCAAAATGATCAGGGTGACAGCACTTCTCAGCCAATCAATAGAGGAAGGTGGAGAGGTGTGACCAGTGGCACGATACAGGGAGCTTTGTGCCACTGTTGGGACTAAGGGAGAACAAATTATCTACATAATCATCCATTCCCTGTCATCCCACCAGCGGCACAAGGCTCCCCGTATTGTGCCGCTGTTGGGACTAAGGGAAAACAGATTATCTACATAATCATCCAGTATTGCAGCACATCACACATAAGCTCACTATATGTATTGGGCACAGGCAGTCAAAAATTTGCACATTTTTAAAACCGTCATATTTTCTGCATGTTTTTGTTATCATAAATTTGGGGAAATCTCATTTAATTTGCTCTAACTGTAAAAGGGAGCGTTTTAGTTCTATAACTAGGAGGACTCCGATTCTAGGAAAGCTGGGTGGCCTTCCTTGTTACGAGTCAGGCTGAAATCATTCATGGCTGTTTTTTGCGCTTTTATGGATTCAGATTAAAAAAACCAAAACTGCATCAAAACCGAATGTTTCCAGTCTAATGGGGGTCTTAGATCAAGTTCACACAATCGTACTTTTAGTTCATCGTTGCGGATCAAAATACAGACACAGGCATTTGTATGGGCCCAGACACACGAGCGTATTTTGAGGCCGTATACAAGAACTGCTACTTATGAAGCATGTCCGATTTTTGCCCACATTGAAGTGTAGGGGAACGTATAAGTCTTTTTGTGGATAACATGCGGACATATTATTTTGCGGATTGCAGATCAGACACTAAAAACCACTACGGTCACCCAACTTTCCCAGGATCAGTCAGAACTTCTGAATGACTAAATAGATAAATCAGAATTGTAATCTCACCATTGTTTTTCACCTCGTCTCTCGGCTTCTACAAACTCTCTCCAGACGTGGTCCTTTCTGACGGCGTCTCCCCACGACTGCTTTTCCTTTTCCCTATCAGACAGTGAGGTTATTTGTCGCGTCCCCGGATGCGTCTTATTTAAAGAGACGGAGGACACGGACGTCATTTTTGTGGTAGTTCTATCTGGCATCCTGTACCCGGCGGAGGTGGCCCTCCTGATCTGTCTGCTGCCCATCTTCAGGACTATATTCAGCTCTTCTATGAAGAAATCACCTACAGACAAAGTTCTTGAAGAGTTCCTTGAAGACGGTCGGACTGTATGTGTGGGGCAGCGAGTCGCCAGGCGGAGATGAGAGGTTTCTGTTGTGTTGTGAGGATGAAGTAAATCCCATAGAGAGGTAGACACACATTGTGCCGCTCTGTTTACTGTAGCCATGGGTAACCGGATCTAATCCGGGGATCGTGACTAGCAGAACAAAGGAAGGAAGCGGCCAAGTGACTTCACAGCCATGGAGAAACACAAGACAGCAGCTCAGGCATTATACAGACACATGTTCACACTTTGGGGACTTTGACTGGTCAAGCTGGGATCTGTAGTCCATCTCACATTATCCTATGAGGACTAGAATTTGTTGAACAGATTGGAAGAAAAAAGTTTTAGGGCTCAAAAAAAAAACCTATTCAGGACCATCAGTCTGAGCGCCCCTATGAAAGGGAAAGGGGAGACATCAGTTAGCAAGGGGAAATGGGGTGACAGAAGGTGGCAGGAGCCCTGTGGGGGGCAAGGGGCATAAAAGGTGTCAGCGTAAGAAATAGACTGTGTCAGGGCATATAAAGTGACAGGCAGGCAGTGTTACTATATCACCACAGGCTGTATACACTGGGTACAGCTGGCACTGCTGAGCTGCGCATGCGCTCTTAGAAATACATTGTAAACAGAGGACATACACAGTCCAGTCATAATAATGTGACCACCAACTACTTTTGATGTCAACGTTAAATAACCAATCGCAGAAGGCATGTGTCATCAGCCATCTGGGTGGACTCATCATTGTGGAAGGCATGATGGACCAACACAAGTATGCATCTATCCTTGCGGACCATGTTCACCCCTACATGAGAATTGTTTTTCCTCAGGATGATGGCATCCACCAGCAGGACAATGCGACGTGTCATAAAGCTCGCAGTGTACGTGCGTGGTTCGAGGAGCACCAGGATGAGTTTACCGTACTCCCTTGGCCAGCAAATTCCCTGGACTTGATCACGCCATGGATGCTAAACCGCGTAACCTAGAGCAGCTGGCCACGGCACTGGAGTCGGCATGGCTCAACATCCCAGTGATCATCATCACAACATCCCCTGTCTTCCTGCACGTCTCGCAGCGGTTCGCTCTGCCAAAGGTGGTTATTCTGGATTTTGACACGAGGTCACATTAATGTGACTGGACTGTGTAGAATGGCCACCCAAATTTTTCTTTTTTTTTCTAGTCACAAATAGGAAGGAATTTATTAAGATTTTCTATTCATACATTAGTCTTGTACACTAGAGTAAGATGCACCAATTTTATTAAGGGGTAAACATTAATATATTTGGTAACTTGACAGCAAAATGGGGCACAGCAGTGTAGAAATGGCAAAGTTAGGAATGAGCCCAAGATGGCGGCCTCACGGGTCACAGTGGATTATGGTGCCAAATCCTTTTACAGCCCGGAGTAGTGATGAGCGGGGTCACACTAAGGGGATGGTGTTGGGTCCCTCAGGGTACTGCCAGCTACTAGTCTCCCATGTGAAACATAACAAGGTGTTACTCGCCTTCCCTGGGTTCTGGCGCTTGGGTCCTTGAATGACGTCAGGGACTGTTGAGGCCTAGGATTGGGCCTCAGTGGTTACGCCGAAATCATGACCCACAAGGCCTGTAAGTGGGCCTCAGACCCTATTATAGTGTATGGGGTCCGCCAGTGTCCGCAGGTTACCACTGGTTTAGTGGTTCGGCTCAGCGCCCTGTGCAGATTTGGACCTTGCCTGACTCTGCTTTACTTCTGCTGCTTGTACAGAGTATAGCGGACAGACATGTGACTGAGAGCCCTGTCATCAGCAGCGGATACTGTGCTCTGTAAATCTAATAATTGGAGTACAGGGACCCTCACTCTTATCCAATGCAGTGAATACACTGGGACAATTGTTCTCTCCCCACATATCCCTTTTAATGAAGCTGAGAGAACTTTAAAATGACGAAGAGTGGAAACACAAAGGGTCAAAAGCCGCCGGAATCTGCGTCACTTTTATGGAATAAAAAAAGTCACAAACTGGAAACAAAAGTTTACAACTTTGTAATATTATTTAGCTAAAATAATCACAAGTGAGTTTTACGCTACCCTTGTCACTTTGTTCAAAGTGGGCGGGGTCATTGACTGCGCCATATTCATAATCGTATATGTCACAAAAGTGGAAGCAAGGAGCTGTTGGATGTCTAATGGCGAGGTGTGGACTAGAGATGAGCGAGTATTTTCGATGGAATACCTCCCCTCCATAGACATTGATGTTAAAAAAAAAAAGGCGCCAGGGAAGGTTGGAGAGGAAACGAATATTTCCCGCCTTACCGTGTGGTATTCGACTGAGTACAACAATAACTATGCAAATGGAGGTTTTTGATCGAATAGTAGTATTCGATTGAATACTATTCACTCATCTCTAGTGTGGACATCAAGACTGACAAATAATACGTCAGTCTTAAGGACTCTTTCCAATATACAGTACAGACCGAATGTTTGGGCACACCTTCTCATTCAAAGTGTTTTCTGTATTTTCATGACTATGAAAATTGTAGATTCACACTGAAGGCATCAAAACTATGAAGTAACACACGTGAAATTATATACTTAACAAAAAAGTGTGAAACAACTGAAAATCTGTCTTATATTCCTGGTTCTTCAAAGTAGCCACCTTTGGCTTTGATTCCTGCTTTGCACACTCTTGGCATTCTCTTGATGAGCTTCATGAGGTAGTCACCAGAAATGGTTTTCACTTCACAGGTGCCCTGTCAGGTTTAATAAGAGGGATTTCTTGCCTTATAAATGGGGTTGGGACCATCAGTTGTGTTGTGCAGAAGTCAGGTGGATACACAGCTCATAGTCCTACTGAATAGACTGGTAGAATTTGTATTATGGCAAGAAAAAAGCAGCTAAGTAAAAAAAAAAAAACGAGTGGCCACCATTACATTAAGAAATGAAGGTCAGTCAGTCCAAAAAATTGGGAAAACTTTGAAAGTGTCCCCAAGTGCAGTTGCAAAAACTATCAAGCACTACAAAGAAACTGGCTGACATGAGGACCGCCCCAGGAAAGGAAGACCAAGAGTCACCTCTGCTGCGGAGGATAAGTTCATCTGCGTCACCAGCCTCAGAAATCGCAGGTTAACAGCAGCTCAGATTAGAGACCAGGTCAATGCCGCACAGAGTTCTAGCAGCAGACATATCTCTACAACAACTGTTAAGAGGAGACTTTGTGCAGCAGGCCTTCATGGTAAAATAGCTGCTAGAAAACCACTGCTAAGGACAGGCAACAAGCAGAAGAGACTTGTTTGGGCTAAAGAACACAAGGAATGGACATTAGACCAGTGGAAATCTGTGCTTTGGTCTGATGAGTCCAAATTTGAGATCTTTGGTTCCAACCACCGTGTCTTTGCAGTGGCGTAACTAGGAATGGCGGGGCCCCGTGGCGAACTTTTGACATGGGGCCCCCCCGACACCGAAGATCTCGACCGAGTCCCTCCTACGCATTCCTGCGCGCTCTATTATGTCCCATAGTGGCCCTTGCACACAGTATTATCCCCATAGTGGCCCCTGCACACAGTATTATGTCCCTTAGTGGCCCCTGCACACAGTATTATGTCCCTTAGTGGCCCCTGCACACAGTATTATACCCAATAGTGGCCCCTGCACATAGTATTATGTCCCATAGTGTCCCCTGCACACAGTATTATCCCCAATAGTGGCCCCTGCACACAGTATTATGTCCCTTAGTGGCCCCTGCACACAGTATTATACCAAATAGTGGCCCCTGCACACAGTATTATACCCAATAGTGGCCCCCTGCACACAGTATTATGTCCCTTAGTGGCCCCTACAGGACTAAATACTGTCACCCGCTGACCGCTATACCAGGACAAATTGTGGATAAAAAAAAATCTGGTCATGTGCATTACAATTTAGTAACTCCATGTGCCTCATATTAATAGCAGTTAACCCCATCATCTCCCTCACATTAACCCCTGTATGCCTCACCATTAGAGTTACTGATATGTGAGAGACATGGAGGTAATAATAAAGTATCTTCATTACTATTACCCCCAAATGTCTCACATATCAGTAACTCTTATGGTGAGGCAAACAGGGGTTAATGTGAGGGAGATGATGGGGTTAACTGCTATTACTATGAGGCACATGGAGTTACTAAAACACAAGTAATCTCCCCAAATGCCTGATAGTAATAAGTAACCCCAGTACGTACCTGTGTAGCTTCAGTTTCATTTTCCTAGAGCAGCTTCTTCCTCTTCTCTTCTGTGCAGGACGGCAGGGATAAGCCCCGCCTCCTCCTCTCATTGGTGGGCAGAGGACAGCAGAGAAAGGGAGGGGGGAGAGAGGGGGGAACGTCCTGCAGCGCTGACAGGAGCCAGAGCTGCAGCTCCTGTGTCTCAGCCGTTGCTGCAGCTTCGGGGCCCCCTGTTGGTGGAAAGTATTCCACCAACAGGGGGCCCCGATCATTATACTCGGGGGTCCGAAAAGACCTCCGAGCATAATGATAGCAGTGGTAGCAGCTGTCACCGGGCCCCTAATGTCCCGGGCCCTGTGGCAGCTGCTACCGCTGCTATGGTGGTAGTTACGCCACTGTGTCTTTGTGCGATGCAGAAAAGGTGAACAGATGGACTCTACATGCCTGGTTCCCACCGTGAAGCATCGAGGAGGAGGTGTGATGGTGTGGGGGTGCTTTGCTGGTGACACTGTTGGGGATTTATTCAAAGTTGAAGGCATACTGAACCAGCATGGCTACCACAGTATCTTACAGTGGCATGCTATTCCATCCAGTTTGCGTTTAGTTGGACCATCAATTATTTTTCAACAGGACAATGACCCCAAACACCTTCAGGCTGTGCAAGGGCTATCTGACCAAGAAGGAGAGTGATGGGATGTAACGCCAGATGACCTGGCCTCCACAGTCACCAGGCCTGAACCCAACTGAGATGGTTTGGGGTGATCTGGACCGCAGAGTCAAGGCAAAAGGGCCAACAAGTGCTAAGCATCTCTAGGAACTCCTTCAAGACTGTTGGAAGACCATTTCCAGTGACTACCTCCTGAAGCTCATCAAGAGAATGCCAAGAGTGTGCAAAGCAGGAATCAAAGCAAAAGTTGGCTACTTTGAAGAACCTAGAATATAAGACAGATTTTCAGTTGTTTCACACTTTTTTTTGTTAAGTATATAATTCCACATGTGTTACTTCATAGTTTTGATGCCTTCAGTGTGAATCTACAATTGTCATAGTCATGAAAATACAGAAAACTCTTTGAATGAGAAGGTGTGTCCAAACTTTTGGTCTGTACTGTATATAAGAAAGCTCCAGAGCATTTCATTATACAGTGATTTACCTTTATTTACATAACCCCACATTTCTGATTTATCCGTATTTCTCGGCCTTAGGCTGCATTCACACGGAGTAAACGCTGGCGTTTTTTGTGTGTTTTTTGCACATAGCGCCGCGTTTACGCCGCGTAGCGCCGCGTTAACGCCGCGTATACGCCGCGTTAACGCCGGGCAACGCCACCGCTAAATAGCGCGGCGTTAACGCGGCGTATACGCGGCGTTAACGCGACGCTACGCGGCGTAAACGCGGCGCTATGTGCAAAAAACACACAAAAAACGCCAGCGTTTACTCCGTGTGAATGCAGCCTAACAAACACTACATCATATTTGGACACTAATAGGAGCCATAACACAGAGCTTATCTATAAGGACAGGTTCTCCATGTATAACAATATGAAGGTATGATTTATGCATTTTCCTAGGAATCCTAATAATCCTTAACCCCTCAAGGGCGTGTAACAGACACATTTATTGGAATATATGTCTTCAGATCAAACAGGCACAAGGCCACAGTTCTGGTTCTTGCATAATATGTATCTTAAGCATACAGTATATGTGTTGTTCAGACTTTGTGGCATACAACAGTAGATATATGAGTATATATATCTGTTATGATGGCATCATTTTTAGTATATAATAATTCACACCAGATTCTTTTGTTTTGTGTATTTGTCACATGTGGGCACTAGATGGCACCCTTCTTCTATTGTATTAAAGGGGCTCTATCACTAGGAAAAGTCATTTTTAACTAATCATATCTTTGCATAGGCTTTAGAAAGTCTATTCCACACCTTCCTTTTATATGTAGATTGTCTCAGTGGTTTGCGAATAAGTCCACGTTTTTATTGATGGTTCTGGGTCCTCAGTCCAATCCACTGCATCAATCCAACATAATGAGAGTGATGGTTCTGGAACCACCGTTTTAGGGGCTAAGAAATTTAAAGGGGCTAACACTCTGATGGTGCAAGGCTCTACTCACTCCAATGGCCAAAAACTAAATCTCTGCTGTTTAAAGGCTCTACTCACCCAAAGGACCAACAAATCTCTGCTGGTGCAAGGCTGAACTAAGTTAAAGGGCCTAAAACTCTGCTGGTAGCTCAGCTTAAGGGTCTGTAACTTAATTAGGAAGGGCTCACGTTAAGGGCCATAAAAGTGAATTTTGGAAGGTCTTACCACATCACACACACATACACACACACACACACACATCCACAATGACAGTTCAGGGTGGGTACTGATGGATTTCCCATTGCCTATTCCATCTGTGGTTGTCATGGGCAAAGTGATTTAAAGCGGTGCTTGTTAATGTTTGTTGAGCTTTAATTGGGGTTTGTGTCCATCCATTTGGAGAAAAAAAGAAGGTTTCCAGGTATTTTTCCACTTTCATAGTGGTTTTTTTTAGTGTGGAAAGTGTGTAGTTGATAGGCTGTGATGTCGGGGTAAAACTGTGACTTGGGCTTGTTAGATGCCCCCAGACATGCTTCCCCTGCTGTCGCAGTTGTATTGCAGAGGTGTTTTCATCATTTGCTGAGGTGTCATAGTGGACTTGGTGACTCTTCTGAGTTGAATGGTGGGATCCCCTGAAATGAAGCATTTTCTCCCATGGGGTTTGATATTCGTTCAAGTAGTCGAATATTGAGCGGCTATTCAAAACGAATAACGAATATCGAATATTTTACTGTTCACTCATCTCTAGTTATGACAAATTAGTAAAATGTCAAAATAATAAAAAAATGAAAGTGGAAAAAAAGATTTACTGTAGTGTGACATGGAAAATATTACTATAACATAACCAATAATTAAACATATTTTGCACGAGCGAAGCCGCCGGGTATTCTACTAGAATGTCATAAGATACACGAGACCACATCCAAGTATTAAACAGGTTTCCAGGGTTTAAAACACATATTCTTGTCAGTGACATATGCAAATGCGGTTGACGTTTTGCATTGGAATTCCAAGACCATTATGACATCACTAGAACATGATGACATCACAATGATTTCATATGCAAATGAGGTTGACCTTTACTGCGTATTTAAATGAGGTTGACCTTTTGCATTGGAATTCCAAGACCATTATGAAATCACTAGAACATGATGACATCACAATGATGGCAAAGGTAGAAAACGACCTGACACTGCCGGAGCTGCTCAGAGGACGGTGACAGATGAAGATGTCCATGCTGGGGAGAGGACTACAACAGGTAAGTACAATAGGGAAGATTTACCCAGTACTATAGGGGGCATCCATGCTGGGGAGAGGACTACAGCAGGTATGTACAGTAGCCCAGTACAGTACAGTAGCAGGATCGGGGAGGCCCCAGTGCATATGTCAGGATCGGGGAGGCCCCAGTGGATATGTCAGGATCGGGGAGGCCCCAGTGGATATGTCAGGATCGGGGAGGCCCCAGTGGATATGTCAGGATCGGGGAGGCCCCAGTGGATATTTCAGGATCGGGGAGGCCCCAGTGGATACGTCAGGATCGGGGAGGCCCCAGTGGATATGTCAGGATCGGGGAGGCCCCAGTGGATATGTCAGGATCGGGGAGACCCCAGTGGATATGTCAGGATCGGGGGGGCCCCAGAGGATATGTCAGGATCGGGGGGGCCCCAGTGGATATGTCAGGATCGGGGAGACCCCAGTGGATATGTCAGGATCGGGGGGGCCCCAGAGGATATGTCAGGATCGGGGGGGCCCCAGTGGATATGTCAGGATCGGGGAGGCCCCAGTGGATATGTCAGGATCGGGGAGGCTCCGCCCAATCTGATAAGCCACGCTCACTAGAAATCGATGTTTGTGCAAATGTCGGCAGAGCAAAATTTTCCATTTTAGTAACTCCAAACAACCTTAGATTAATTCTCCCATGGAACATCACTAGCTCGTATGACATCACAAGGCCATGTGACATCACAGTCAGGATGCAGTGGAGAGAAGTCATTTTGATTTTCCCTTTGTTTCTTTTTTATTTGCAGAAGTTCTTTACGCAAAGTCTTCTCAACACATCAACAACACAGGTATTAGACTAGGGAATGGAGGGTTCCTTCCTTTAGATTGTAAGCTCCTTGGAGCAGGGCAGACATTAATGATGGTTTCCTTTAGATTGTAAGCTCAGAAGAGCAGGGCTGGTCTTATCATGGAAGGTTGGAAGGAACTCTCTGGAATAGATTGTAAGCCTTTAAAGTCAATAGACATCTTAAAGAAGACCTTTCATGGGTTTGGGGAAAGGTAGTATTATATACCACAGGAAAGCCCACAGTGCTCTGAATTCAGCGCACTGTCGGGTATCCTGATCTGTGCCCCGGGTGAAGAGCTACCGGTGCCGGTACCGTAGCTCTTCACCGTCAGAAAGGCGTTCCTGACAGTCTGTCAGGAACGACGTCCTTCTCCATAGCAGCGCCTATTGCGCTGTACAGTGTGAGCGGGGAGGAACGCCCCCTCCCTCTTCTCACAGTGCTCGTCCATAGACGAGTATTATCAGGTGGGGAGGGGGCGTTCCTCCCCGCTCACACTGTACAGCCGATAGGCGCTGCTATGGAGATGGACGTTCCTGACTGACTGTCAGGAACGCCCTTCTGACTGTGAAGAGCTACGGTACCGGGTCCGATAGCTCTTCACCTGGGGCACAGATCGGGAAAGCCGACAGTGTACTGAATACACAGAACTGTCAACTTTCCAGCGGTATATAGAACTGCCTGTGCCCAAACCCATGAAAGGTCCTCTTTAAAACTGACTTTTTTGGCAGGAATCCTCTCCTTTAGTCTAGGGCTAATGATGACCAGGATGGCTCCTATCTCTGAGGTCGGGGCTACATGGCAGCTTTGGCTGCAGCATATGTCATGTGGTTGGAGATTACAGTGTTAGGGCTTTTCCATTTAATGGAAGTGAATGTGATTGCGTTATGACAAGCAAGTAATCTGCTATATTCTGGCAGTGGTTACAACTGGTGGTCAGACCATCACTGAGCACTTGTGAGTCACCGAGACACAACCACATTCACGTTACTGGCGGTGATGCCGGAATTTGGCCACTACACAGTGGTCTTTGACTGTGTGATGTGTGTTGTGGCTGAAGTTGGCGTGTAGCCCCTGCCCCGCAGATAAGCAGCCATCATGGTCATCATTTATTATGTATCATCATAGAGAGGATTTCTTACTAGTCTGTAAGCTCTCCGGAGCAGGATAACTACCATCATTAGAGGGGATTGTTGTATATTATATACATATTACTACATACATATCTGTATACATTGTGAGCCTTCAGACTCCTGCAAAGAAGAGGAGAGGAGAAGAGCTCCATCTGCCTCATGCGGGGTGTGGGGTGGACTGGTGGGTATGGGGGTGGGCAATGTCAGGCATTTGGTTATTAATATAGTTGTAGTAAGTCCATGTACCTCACGTGGGGTTGGGGGGAGGGGGACTAGTGGGTATGGGGGTGGGCAATGTCAGACATTTGGTTATTAATATAGTTGTAGTAAGTTCATGTGCCTCACGTTAACAGCAATTAACCCCATCATGTCCCTCATATAAGGGTTGGAGATAATAATAAAGGACCTTAATGATGAAGATACTATACTAAGATATTATTACCTCCATATGTCTCATATATCAGTAACCTTTATGTAAAGCACACAGAGGTTAATGTGAGGGCCATGATGGGGTTAACTGCATTCAGCGCACTGTCTGTATTCCCTTTATGTGCCCCCGGTGAAGAGCTAATGGTGCATTTACCGAGAACTTTTCACTGTCAGAAGGGTGTACCTGACAGACTAGCCGGGAACGGCCCTCCTGACAGTCTGTCCGTAGCGCTGTACTGTGGCGTTCCTCACCGCTCAGCGTCATACCTAAAGAAGAAATGTGCCAATGTCCCTCCATCTCTTCCCCCAGATTCATGTCCCCCCATCTCTGCCCCCAGATTCATGTCCCCCATCTCTTCCCCCAGATTTATGTCCCCCCATCTCTGTCCCCAGATTCATACCCCCCATCTCTGCCCCCAGATTCATACCCCCCATCTCTGCCCACAGATTCATGCCCCCCATCCCTGACCCCATCTCTGCCCCAGATTCATCCCCCAGATTCATATCCCCCATCTCTGCCCCCAGATTCATATCCCCCATCTCTTCCCCCAGATTCAGGTCCCCCCATCTCTGCCCCCAGATTCATGTCCCCCATCACTGCCCCCAGATTCATGTCCCCCCCATCACTGCCGCCACATTCATGTCCCCCCATCTCTGCCCCCAGATTCATGTCCCTCCATCTCTGCCCCCAGATTCATGTCCCCCCACCTCTGCCCCCAGATTCATGTCCCCGCATCGCTGTCCCCAGATTCATATCCCCCCATCTCTGTCCCCAGATTCATATCCCCCCATCTCTGCCCCAGATTCATATCCCCCATCTCTGCCCCAGATCCATGTTCTCCCATCTCTGCCCCCAGATTCATGTCCTCCCATCATTGCCCCCAGATTCATATCCCCTCATCTTTGCCCCCAGATTCATATCCCCCCATTTCTGCCCCAGATTAATATCCCCCCATTTCTGCCCCAGATTCATATCCCCCATTTCTGCCCCCAGATTCATATCCCCCATTTCTGCCCCTAGATTCATGTCCCCCATCTCTGCCCCAGATTAATGTCCCCCCATCTCTGCCCCCAGATTCATGTCCCCCCATCTCTGCCCCCAGATTCATGTCCCTCCATCTCTTCCCCCAGATTCATGTCCCTCCATCTCTGCCCCTAGAATCATGTCCCTCCATCTCTGCCCCCAGATTCATGTCCCCCCATCTCTGCCCCCAGATTCATGTCCCCGCATCTCTGTCCCCAGATTCATATCCCCATCTCTGTCCCCAGATTCATATCCCCCATCTCTGCCCCAGATTCATATCCCCCCATCTCTGCCCCAGATCCATGTTCTCCCATCTCTGCCCCCAGATGCATGTCCTCCCATCATTGCCCCCAGATTCATATCCCCTCATCTTTGCCCCCAGATTCATATCCCCCCATTTCTGCCCCAGATTCATATCCCCCCATTTCTACCCCAGATTCATATCCCCCCATTTCTGCCCCCAGATTCATATCCCCCATTTCTGCCCCCAGATTCATGTCCCCCATTTCTGCCCCAGATTCATGTCCCCCCATCTCTGCCCCAGATTAATGTCCCCCCATCTCTGCCCCCAGATTCATGTCCCTCCATCTCTTCCCCCAGATTCATGTCCCTCCATCTCTGCCCCCAGAATCATGTCCCTACATCTCTGCCCCCAGATTCATGTCCCTCCATCTCTGCCCCCAGATTCATGTCCCCCCATCTCTGTCCCCAGATTCATGTCCCCCCCATCTCTGTCCACAGATTCATATCCCCCATCTCTGTCCACAGATTCATATCCCCCATCTCTGCCCAAGATTAATATCCCCCATCTCTGCCCCCAGATTCATATCCCCCCATCTCTGCCCCAGATTCATATCCCCCCATCTCTGCCCCCAGATTCATATCCCCCTATCTCTGCCCCAGATTCATATCCCCCCATCTCTGCCCCAGATTCATATCCCCCCATCTCTGCCCCAGATTCATGTTTTTCCATCTCTGGCCCCAGAATCATGTTTTCCCATCTCTGCCCCCAGATTCAAGTCTCTCCATCTCTGCCCCCAGAATCATGTCCCTCCATCTCTGTCCCCAGATTCATGTCCCCCCATCTCTGCCCCCAGATTCATGTCCCCACATCTCTGCCCCCAGATTCAAGTCCCCCCATCTCTGTCCACAGATTCATATCCCCCCATCACTGTCCACAGATTCATATCCCCCATCTCTGCCCCCAGATTCATATCCCCCATCTCTGCCCCCCAATTCATATTCCCCCATCTCTGCCCCCAGATTCATATCCTCCCATCTCTACCCCAGATTCATATCCCCCCATCTCTGCCCCAGATTCATATCCCCCCATCTCTGCCCCAGATTCATATCCCCCCATCTCTGCCCCCAGATTCATATCCCCCATCTCTGTCCCCAGATTCATATCCCCCCAATCTCGGCCCCCAGATTCATATCCCCCCATCTCGGCCCCCAGATTCATATACCCCAATCTCTGCCCCAGATTCATATCCCCCATCTCTGCCCCCAGATTCATATCCCCCATCTCTGCCCCCAGATTCATGTTCCCCCATCTCTGCCCCCAGATTCATGTCCCCCATCTCTGCCTCCAGATTCATGTCCCCCCATCTCTACCCCCAGATCTCTGTCCCCAGATTCATGCCCCCCCATCTCTGCCTCCAGATTCAAGTCCCCCATCTCTGCCCCCAGATTCATATCTCCCATCTTTGCCCCCAGATTCATATCCCCCCATCTCTGCCCTCAGATTCATGTTCTCCCATCTCTGCCCCAGATTCATGTTCTCCCATCTCTGCCCCAGATTCATGTCCCCCCATCTCTGCCCCCAGATTCATGTCCCCCCCATTTCTGCCCCGTGATTCATGTCCCCCATCTCTGCCCCCAGATTCATGTCCCCCCATCTCTGACCCCAGATTCATGTCCCTCCATCTCTGCCCCCAGATTCATGTCCCTCCATCTCTGCTCCAAGATTCATGTCCCTCCATCTTTGCTCCCAGATTCATGTCCCTCCATCTCTGTCCCCAGATTCAAGTCCTCCCATCTCTGCCCCCAGATTCATGTCCCCTCCACCTCTGCCCCCAGATTCATGTCCCCTCCACCTCTGCCCCCCAGATTCATGTCCCCTCCACCTCTGCCCCAGATTCATGTCCCTCCATCTCTTCCTCCGTATTCATATTCCCCCATCTCTGCCCCCGGATTCATGTCCCCCCATCTCTGCCCCCCAGATTCATGTCCCTCCATCTCTGTCCCCAGATTCATGTCCCTCCATCTCTGCCACAGATTCATGTCCCAGATTCATGTCCCTCCATCTCTGCCCCAGATTCATGCCCCCTCCACCTCTGCCTCCAGATTCATATTCCCCCATCTCTGCCCCCAGAGTCATGTCCCTCCATCTCTGCCCCCAGAGTCATATCCCTCCATCTCTGCCCCCAGAGTCATGTCCCTCCATCTCTGCCCCCAGAGTCATGTCCCTCCATCTCTGCCCCCAGAGTCATGTCCCCCCATCTCTTCCCCCAGATTCATGTCCCCCCATCTCTTCCCCCAGATTCATGTCCCCCCATCTCTGCCCCCAGATTCATGTTCCCACATCTCTTCCCCCAGATTCATGTCCCCCCATCTCTGCCCCCAGATTCATGTCCCCCCATCTCTGCCCCCAGATTCATGTCCCCCATCTCTGCCCCCAGATTCATGCCCCCCATCTCTGCCCACAGATTCATGTCCCCCCATCTCTGCCCCCAGATTCATGCCCCCCATCTCTGCCTCCAGATTCAAGTTCCCCATCTCTGCCCCCAGATTCATATCTCCCATCTCTGCCCCCAGATTCCTATCCCCCATCTCTGCCCCAGATTCATGTTCTCCCATCTCTGCCCCAGATTCATGTCCCCCCATCTCTGCCCCCAGATTCATGTCCCCCCCATCTCTGCCCGTTGATTCATGTCCCCCCATCTCTGCCCCCAGATTCATGTCCCCCCATCTCAGACCCCAGATTCATGTCCCTCCATCTCTGCCCCCCAGATTCATGTCCCTCCATCTCTGCCCCCAGATTCATGTCCCCCCATCTCTGCCCCCAGTTTCATTTCACCCCATCTCTGCTTCCCGATTCATGTCCCCCCATCTCTGCCCCCAGATTCATATCCCCCCATCTCTGCCCTCAGATTCATGTTCTCCCATCTCTGCCCCAGATTCATGTTCTCCCATCTCTGCCCCAGATTCATGTCCCCCCATCTCTGCCCCCAGATTCATGTCCCCCCCATCTCTGCCCCTTGATTCATGTCCCCCCATCTCTGCCCCCAGATTCATGTCCCCCCATCTCAGACCCCAGATTCATGTCCCTCCATCTCTGCCCCCCAGATTCATGTCCCTCCATCTCTGCCCCAAGATTCATGTCCCTCCATCTCTGCCCCAGATTCACGTCCCTCCATCTCTGCCCCCAGATTCAAGTCCTCCCATCTCTGCCCCCAGATTCATGTCCCCTCCACCTCTGCCCCCAGATTCATGTCCCCTCCACCTCTGCCCCCCAGATTCATGTCCCCTCCACCTCTGCCCCAGATTCATGTCCCTCCATCTCTGCCTCCAGATTCATATTCCCCTATCTCTGCCCCCAGATTCATGTCCCCCCATCTCTGCCCCCCAGATTCATGTCTCTCCATCTCTGTCCCCAGATTCATGTCCCCTCCACCTCTGCCCCCAGATTCATGTCCCTCCATCTCTGCCCCAGATTCATGTCCCAGATTCATGTCCCTCCATCTCTGCCCCAGATTCATGCCCCCTCCGCCTCTGCCTCCAGATTCATATTCCCCCATCTCTGCCCCCAGAGTCATGTCCCTCCATCTCTGCCCCCAGAGTCATGTCCCTCCATCTCTGCCCCAGAGTCATGTCCCTCCATCTCTGCCCCCAGAGTCATGTCCCTCCATCTCTGCCCCCAGAGTCATGTCCCCCCATCTCTTCCCCCAGATTCATGTCCCCCCATCTCTTCCCCCAGATTCATGTCCCCCATCTCTGCCCCCAGATTCATGTTCCCCCTTCTCTGCCCCCAGATTCATGTCCCTCCATCTCTGCCCCCAGAGTCATGTCCCCCATCTCTGCCCCCAGATTCATGTTCCCCCTTCTCTGCCCCCAGATTCATGTCCCCCCATCTCTGCCCCCAGATTAATGTCCCCCATCTCTTCCCCCAGATTCATGCCCCCCATCTCTGCCCACAGATTCATGTCCCCCCATCTCTGCCCCCAGATTCATGCCCCCCATCTCTGCCTCCAGATTCATGCCCCCCATCTCTGCCCACAGATTCATGTCCCCCCATCTCTGCCCCCAGATTCACGTCCCTCCATCTCTGCCCCCAGATTCAAGTCCTCCCATCTCTGCCCCCAGATTCATGTCCCCTCCACCTCTGCCCCCAGATTCATGTCCCCTCCACCTCTGCCCCCCAGATTCATGTCCCCTCCACCTCTGCCCCAGATTCATGTCCCTCCATCTCTGCCTCCAGATTCATATTCCCCTATCTCTGCCCCCAGATTCATGTCCCCCCATCTCTGCCCCCCAGATTCATGTCTCTCCATCTCTGTCCCCAGATTCATGTCCCCTCCACCTCTGCCCCCAGATTCATGTCCCTCCATCTCTGCCCCAGATTCATGTCCCAGATTCATGTCCCTCCATCTCTGCCCCAGATTCATGCCCCCTCCGCCTCTGCCTCCAGATTCATATTCCCCCATCTCTGCCCCCAGAGTCATGTCCCTCCATCTCTGCCCCCAGAGTCATGTCCCTCCATCTCTGCCCCAGAGTCATGTCCCTCCATCTCTGCCCCCAGAGTCATGTCCCTCCATCTCTGCCCCCAGAGTCATGTCCCCCCATCTCTTCCCCCAGATTCATGTCCCCCCATCTCTTCCCCCAGATTCATGTCCCCCATCTCTGCCCCCAGATTCATGTTCCCCCTTCTCTGCCCCCAGATTCATGTCCCCCCATCTCTGCCCCCAGATTAATGTCCCCCATCTCTTCCCCCAGATTCATGCCCCCCATCTCTGCCCACAGATTCATGTCCCCCCATCTCTGCCCCCAGATTCATGCCCCCCATCTCTGCCTCCAGATTCATGCCCCCCATCTCTGCCCACAGATTCATGTCCCCCCATCTCTGCCCCCAGATTCATGTCCCCCCATCTCTGCCCCCAGATTCATATCTCCCATCTCTGCCCCCAGATTCATATCCCCCATCTCTGCCCCAGATTCATGTTCTCCCATCTCTGCCCCAGATTCATGTTCCCCCATCTCTGCCCCTTGATTCATGTCCCCCATCTCTGCAACCTGATTCATGTCCCTCCATCTCTGCCCCCAGATTCATGTCCCCCCATCTCTGCCCCCAGATTCATGTCCCTCCATCTCTGCCCCCAGATTCATGTCCCTCCATCTCTGCCCTCAGATTCATGTGCCTCCATCTCTGCCCCCAGATTCATGTCCTTCCATCTCTGCCCCCAGATTCATGTCCCTCCATCTCTGCCCCCAGATTCGTCCCTCCATCTCTGCCCCCAGAGTTATGTCCCTCCATCTCTGCCCCCAGAGTCATGTCCCCCATCTCTTCCCCCAGATTCATGTCCCCCCATCTCTTCCCCCAGATTCATGTCCCCCCATCTCTGCCCCCAGATTCATGCTCCCCCATCTCTGCCCCCAGATTCATGTCCCCCCATCTCTGCCCCCAGATTCATGTCCCCCATCTCTGCCCCCAGATTCATGTCCCCCCATCTCTGCCCCCAGATTCATGCCCCCCATCTCTGCCTCCAGATTCAAGTCTCCCATCTCTGCCCCAAGATTCATATCTCCCATCTCTTCCCCCAGATTCATATCCCCCATCTCTGCCCCAGATTCATGTTCTCCCATCTCTGCCCCAGATTCACGTTCCCCCATCTCTGCCCCTTGATTCATGTCCCTCATCTCTTCCACCTGATTCATGTCTCCCCATCTCTGTCCCCAGATTCATGTCCCCCCATCTCTGTCCCCAGATTCATGTCCCTCCATCTCTGCCCCCAGATTCATGTCCCTCCATCTCTGCCCTCAGAGTCATGTGCCTCCATCTCTGCCCCCAGATTCATGTCCCTCCATCTCTGCCCCCAGATTCATGTCCCCCCATCTCTGCCCCCAGTTTCATTTCCCCCATCTCTGCCCCAGTTTCATTTCACCCCATCTCTGCTTCCCGATTCATGTCCCCCCATCTCTGCCCCCAGATTCATATCCCCCATCTCTGCCCTCAGATTCATGTTCTCCCATCTCTGCCCCAGATTCATGTTCTCCCATCTCTGCCCCAGATTCATGTCCCCCCATCTCTGCCCCCAGATTCATGTCCCCCCCATCTCTGCCCCTTGATTCATGTCCCCCCATCTCTGCCCCCAGATTCATGTCCCCCCATCTCTGACCCCAGATTCATGTCCCTCCATCTCTGCCCCCCAGATTCATGTCCCTCCATCTCTGCCCCAAGATTCATGTCCCTCCATCTCTGCCCCCAGATTCATGTCCCCCCATCTCTGCCCCCAGTTTCATGTCCCCCCATCTCTGCCCCAGTTTCATTTCACCCCATCTCTGCTTCCCGATTCATGTCCCCCCATCTCTGCCCCCAGATTCATATCCCCCATCTCTGCCCTCAGATTCATGTTCTCCCATCTCTGCCCCAGATTCATGTTCTCCCATCTCTGCCCCAGATTCATGTCCCCCCATCTCTGCCCCCAGATTCATGTCCCTCCATCTCTGCCCCAAGATTCATGTCCCTCCATCTCTACCCCCAGATTCATGTCCCTCCATCTCTGCCCCCAGATTCAAGTCCTCCCATCTCTGCCCCCAGATTCATGTCCCCTCCACCTCTGCCCCCAGATTCATGTCCCCTCCACCTCTGCCCCCCAGATTCATGTCCCCTCCACCTCTGCCCCAGATTCATGTCCCTCCATCTCTGCCTCCAGATTCATATTCCCCCATCTCTGCCCCCAGATTCATGTCCCTCCATCTCTGTCCCCAGATTCATGTCCCCTCCACCTCTGCCCCCAGATTCATGTCCCTCCATCTCTGCCCCAGATTCATGCCCCCTCCACCTCTGCCTCCAGATTCATATTCCCCCATCTCTGCCCCCAGATTCATGCCCCCCATCTCTGCCCACAGATTCATGTCCCCCCATCTCTGCCCCCAGATTCATGCCCCCCATCTCTGCCTCCAGATTCAAGTCCCCCATCTCTGCCCCCAGATTCATATCTCCCATCTCTGCCCCCAGATTCATATCCCCCATCTCTGCCCCAGATTCATGTTCTCCCATCTCTGCCCCAGATTCATGTTCCCCCATCTCTGCCCCTTGATTCATGTCCCCCATCTCTTCCACCTGATTCATGTCTCCCCATCTCTGTCCCCAGATTCATGTCCCTCCATCTCTGCCCTCAGATTCATGTGCCTCCATCTCTGCCCCCAGATTCATGTCCCTCCATCTCTGCCCCCAGATTCATGTCCCCCCATCTCTGCCCCCAGTTTCATTTCACCCCATCTCTGCTTCCCGATTCATGTCCCCCCATCTCTGCCCCCAGATTCATATCCCCCCATCTCTGCCCTCAGATTCATGTTCTCCCATCTCTGCCCCAGATTCAAGTTCTCCCATCTCTGCCCCAGATTCATGTCCCCCCATCTCTGCCCCCAGATTCATGTCCCCCCCATCTCTGCCCCTTGATTCATGTCCCCCCATCTCTGCCCCCAGATTCATGTCCCCCCATCTCAGACCCCAGATTCATGTCCCTCCATCTCTGCCCCCCAGATTCATGTCCCTCCATCTCTGCCCCAAGATTCATGTCCCTCCATCTCTGCCCCAGATTCACGTCCCTCCATCTCTGCCCCCAGATTCAAGTCCTCCCATCTCTGCCCCCAGATTCATGTCCCCTCCACCTCTGCCCCCAGATTCATGTCCCCTCCACCTCTGCCCCCCAGATTCATGTCCCCTCCACCTCTGCCCCAGATTCATGTCCCTCCATCTCTGCCTCCAGATTCATATTCCCCCATCTCTGCCCCCAGATTCATGTCCCCCCATCTCTGCCCCCCAGATTCATGTCTCTCCATCTCTGTCCCCAGATTCATGTCCCCTCCACCTCTGCCCCCAGATTCATGTCCCTCCATCTCTGCCCCAGATTCATGTCCCAGATTCATGTCCCTCCATCTCTGCCCCAGATTCATGCCCCCTCCACCTCTGCCTCCAGATTCATATTCCCCCATCTCTGCCCCCAGAGTCATGTCCCTCCATCTCTGCCCCCAGAGTCATGTCCCTCCATCTCTGCCCCAGAGTCATGTCCCTCCATCTCTGCCCCCAGAGTCATGTCCCTCCATCTCTGCCCCCAGAGTCATTTCCCCCATCTCTTCCCCCAGATTCATGTCCCCCCATCTCTTCCCCCAGATTCATGTCCCCCATCTCTGCCCCCAGATTCATGTTCCCCCATCTCTGCCCCCAGATTCATGTCCCCCCATCTCTGCCCCCAGATTCATGTCCCCCATCTCTGCCCCCAGATTCATGCCCCCCATCTCTGCCCACAGATTCATGTCCCCCCATCTCTGCCCCCAGATTCATGCCCCCCATCTCTGCCTCCAGATTCATGCCCCCCATCTCTGCCCACAGATTCATGTCCCCCCATCTCTGCCCCCAGATTCATGTCCCCCCATCTCTGCCCCCAGATTCATATCTCCCATCTCTGCCCCCAGATTCATATCCCCCATCTCTGCCCCAGATTCATGTTCTCCCATCTCTGCCCCAGATTCATGTTCCCCCATCTCTGCCCCTTGATTCATGTCCCCCATCTCTGCAACCTGATTCATGTCCCTCCATCTCTGCCCCCAGATTCATGTCCCCCCATCTCTGCCCCCAGATTCATGTCCCCCCATCTCTACCCCCAGATTCATGTCCCCCCATCTCTGCCCCCAGATTCATATCTCCCATCTCTGCCCCCAGATTCATATCCCCCATCTCTGCCCCAGATTCATGTTCTCCCATCTCTGCCCCAGATTCATGTTCCCCCATCTCTGCCCCTTGATTCATGTCCCCCATCTCTGCAACCTGATTCATGTCCCTCCATCTCTGCCCCCAGATTCATGTCCCCCCATCTCTGCCCCCAGATTCATGTCCCTCCATCTCTGCCCCCAGATTCATGTCCCTCCATCTCTGCCCTCAGATTCATGTGCCTCCATCTCTGCCCCCAGATTCATGTCCTTCCATCTCTGCCCCCAGATTCATGTCCCTCCATCTCTGCCCCCAGAGTCATGTCCCTCCATCTCTGCCCCCAGAGTTATGTCCCTCCATCTCTGCCCCCAGAGTCATGTCCCCCATCTCTTCCCCCAGATTCATGTCCCCCCATCTCTGCCCCCAGATTCATGCTCCCCCATCTCTGCCCCCAGATTCATGTCCCCCCATCTCTGCCCCCAGATTCATGTCCCCCATCTCTGCCCCCAGATTCATGTCCCCCCATCTCTGCCCCCAGATTCATGCCCCCCATCTCTGCCTCCAGATTCAAGTCTCCCATCTCTGCCCCCAGATTCATATCTCCCATCTCTTCCCCCAGATTCATATCCCCCATCTCTGCCCCAGATTCATGTTCTCCCATCTCTGCCCCAGATTCATGTTCCCCCATCTCTGCCCCTTGATTCATGTCCCCCATCTCTTCCACCTGATTCACGTCTCCCCATCTCTGTCCCCAGATTCATGTCCCCCCATCTCTGTCCCCAGATTCATGTCCCTCCATCTCTGCCCCCAGATTCATGTCCCTCCATCTCTGCCCTCAGATTCATGTGCCTCCATCTCTGCCCCCAGATTCATGTCCCTCCATCTCTGCCCCCAGATTCATGTCCCCCCATCTCTGCCCCCAGTTTCATGTCCCCCCATCTCTGCCCCAGTTTCATTTCACCCCATCTCTGCTTCCCGATTCATGTCCCCCCATCTCTGCCCCCAGATTCATATCCCCCCATCTCTGCCCTCAGATTCATGTTCTCCCATCTCTGCCCCAGATTCATGTTCTCCCATCTCTGCCCCAGATTCATGTCCCCCCATCTCTGCCCCAAGATTCATGTCCCCCCCATCTCTGCCCCTTGATTCATGTCCCCCCATCTCTGCCCCCAGATTCATGTCCCCCCATCTCTGACCCCAGATTCATGTCCCTCCATCTCTGCCCCCCAGATTCATGTCCCTCCATCTCTGCCCCAAGATTCATGTCCCTCCATCTCTGCCCCCAGATTCATGTCCCCCCATCTCTGCCCCCAGTTTCATGTCCCCCCATCTCTGCCCCAGTTTCATTTCACCCCATCTCTGCTTCCCGATTCATGTCCCCCCATCTCTGCCCCCAGATTCATATCCCCCATCTCTGCCCTCAGATTCATGTTCTCCCATCTCTGCCCCAGATTCATGTTCTCCCATCTCTGCCCCAGATTCATGTCCCCCCATCTCTGCCCCCAGATTCATGTCCCCCCCATCTCTGCCCCTTGATTCATGTCCCCCCATCTCTGCCCCCAGATTCATGTCCCCCCATCTCTGACCCCAGATTCATGTCCCTCCATCTCTGCCCCCCAGATTCATGTCCCTCCATCTCTGCCCCAAGATTCATGTCCCTCCATCTCTACCCCCAGATTCATGTCCCTCCATCTCTGCCCCCAGATTCAAGTCCTCCCATCTCTGCCTTCAGATTCATGTCCCCTCCACCTCTGCCCCCAGATTCATGTCCCCTCCACCTCTGCCCCCCAGATTCATGTCCCCTCCACCTCTGCCCCAGATTCATGTCCCTCCATCTCTGCCTCCAGATTCATATTCCCCCATCTCTGCCCCCAGATTCATGTCCCCCCATCTTTTCCCCCCAGATTCATGTCCCTCCATCTCTGTCCCCAGATTCATGTCCCCTCCACCTCTGCCCCCAGATTCATGTCCCTCCATCTCTGTCCCAGATTCATGTCCCAGATTCATGTCCCTCCATCTCTGCCCCAGATTCATGCCCCCTCCACCTCTGCCTCCAGATTCATATTCCCCCATCTCTGCCCCCAGAGTCATGTCCCTCCATCTCTGCCCCCAGAGTCATGTCCCACCATCTCTGCCCCTAGAGTCATGTCCTTCCATCTCTGCCCCCAGAGTCATGTCCCTCCATCTCTGCCCCCAGATTCATGTCCCCCCATCTCTTCCCCCAGATTCATGTCCCCCCATCTCTGCCCCCAGATTCATGTTCCCCCATCTCTGCCCCCAGATTCATGTCCCCCCATCTCTGCCCCCAGATTCATGCCCCCCATCTCTGCCCACAGATTCATGTCCCCCCATCTCTGCCCCCAGATTCATGCCCCCCATCTCTGCCTCCAGATTCATGCCCCCCATCTCTGCCCACAGATTCATGTCCCCCCATCTCTGCCCCCAGATTCATGTCCCCCCATCTCTGCCCCCAGATTCATATCTCCCATCTCTGCCCCCAGATTCATATCCCCCATCTCTGCCCCAGATTCATGTTCTCCCATCTCTGCCCCAGATTCATGTTCCCCATCTCTGCAACCTGATTCATGTCCCTCCATCTCTTCCCCCCAGATTCATGTCCCCCCATCTCTGCCCCCAGATTCATGTCCCCCCATCTCTGCCCCCAGATTCATGCCCCCCATCTCTGCCTCCAGATTCAAGTCTCCCATCTCTGCCCCCAGATTCATATCTCCCATCTCTTCCCCCAGATTCATATCCCCCATCTCTGCCCCAGATTCATGTTCTCCCATCTCTGCCCCAGATTCATGTTCCCCCATCTCTGCCCCTTGATTCATGTCCCCCATCTCTTCCACCTGATTCATATCTCCCCATCTCTGTCCCCAGATTCATGTCCCCCCATCTCTGTCCCCAGATTCATGTCCCTCCATCTCTGCCCCCAGATTCATGTCCCTCCATCTCTGCCCTCAGATTCATGTGCCTCCATCTCTGCCCCCAGATTCATGTCCCTCCATCTCTGCCCCCAGATTCATGTCCCCCCATCTCTGCCCCCAGTTTCATGTCCCCCCATCTCTGCCCCAGTTTCATTTCACCCCATCTCTGCTTCCCGATTCATTTCCCCCCATCTCTGCCCCCAGATTCATATCCCCCATCTCTGCCCTCAGATTCATGTTCTCCCATCTCTGCCCCAGATTCATGTTCTCCCATCTCTGCCCCAGATTCATGTCCCCCCATCTCTGCCCCCAGATTCATGTCCCCCCCATCTCTGCCCCTTGATTCATGTCCCCCCATCTCTGCCCCCAGATTCATGTCCCCCCATCTCTGACCATAGATTCATGTCCCTCCATCTCTGCCCCCCAGATTCATGTCCCTCCATCTCTGCCCCAAGATTCATGTCCCTCCATCTCTGCCCCCAGATTCATGTCCCCCCATCTCTGCCCCCAGTTTCATGTCCCCCCATCTCTGCCTCAGTTTCATTTCACCCCATCTCTGCTTCCCGATTCATGTCCCCCCATCTCTGCCCCCAGATTCATATCCCCCATCTCTGCCCTCAGATTCATGTTCTCCCATCTCTGCCCCAGATTCATGTTCTCCCATCTCTGCCCCAGATTCATGTCCCCCCATCTCTGCCCCCAGATTCATGTCCACCCATCTCTGACCCCAGATTCATATCCCCCATCTCTGCCCTCAGATTCATGTTCTCCCATCTCTGCCCCAGATTCATGTTCTCCCATCTCTGCCCCAGATTCATGTTCTCCCATCTCTGCCCCAGATTCATGTTCTCCCATCTCTGCCCCAGATTCATGTCCCCCCATCTCTGCCCCCAGATTCATGTCCCTCCATCTCTGCCCCAAGATTCATGTCCCTCCATCTCTACCCCCAGATTCATGTCCCTCCATCTCTGCCCCCAGATTCAAGTCCTCCCATCTCTGCCCCCAGATTCATGTCCCCTCCACCTCTGCCCCCAGATTCATGTCCCCTCCACCTCTGCCCCCCAGATTCATGTCCCCTCCACCTCTGCCCCAGATTCATGTCCCTCCATCTCTGCCTCCAGATTCATATTCCCCCATCTTTGCCCCCAGATTCATGTCCCCCCATCTTTTCCCCCCAGATTCATGTCCCTCCATCTCTGTCCCCAGATTCATGTCCCCTCCACCTCTGCCCCCAGATTCATGTCCCTCCATCTCTGTCCCAGATTCATGTCCCAGATTCATGTCCCTCCATCTCTGCCCCAGATTCATGCCCCCTCCACCTCTGCCTCCAGATTCATATTCCCCCATCTCTACCCCCAGAGTCATGTCCCTCCATCTCTGCCCCCAGAGTCATGTCCCACCATCTCTGCCCCCAGAGTCATGTCCTTCCATCTCTGCCCCCAGAGTCATGTCCCTCCATCTCTGCCCCCAGATTCATGTCCCCCCATCTCTTCCCCCAGATTCATGTCCCCCCATCTCTGCCCCCAGATTCATGTTCCCCCATCTCTGCCCCCAGATTCATGTCCCCCCATCTCTGCCCCCAGATTCATGTCCCCCATCTCTGCCCCCAGATTCATGCCCCCCATCTCTGCCCACAGATTCTTGTGCCCCATCTCTGCCTCCAGATTCAAGTCCCCCATCTCTGACCCCAGATTCATATCTCCCATCTCTGCCCTCAGATTCATATCCCCCATCTTTGCCCCAGATTCATGTTCTCCCATCTCTGCCCCAGATTCATGTTCCCCCATCTCTGCCCCTTGATTCATGTCCCTCCATCTCTGCCTCCAGATTTATGTCCCTCCATCTTTGCCCTCAGATTCATGTGCCTCCATCTCTGCCCCCAGATTCATGTCCCTCCATCTCTGCCCCCAGATTCAAGTCCTCCCATCTCTGCCCCCAGATTCATGTCCCCTCCACCTGTCCCCCAGATTCATGTCCCCTCCACCTCTGCCCCCCAGATTCATGTCCCCTCCACCTCTGCCCCCAGATTCATGTCCCTCCATCTCTGCCTCCAGCTTCATATTCCCCCATCTCTGCCTCCAGATTCATGTCCCCCCATCTTTGCCCCCCAGATTCATGTCCCTCCATCTCTGTCCCCAGATTCATGTCCCCTCCACCTCTGCCCCCCAGATTCATGTCCCTCCATCTCTGCCCCAGATTCATGTCCCAGATTCATGTCCCTCCATCTCTGCCACAGATTCATGTCCCCTCCACCTCTGCCCCCAGATTCATGTCCCCTCCACCTCTGCCTCCAGATTCATATTTCCCCATCTCTGCCCCCAGATTCATGTTCCCCCATCTCTGCCCCCAGATTTATGTCCCCCCATCTCTGCCCCCAGATTCACGTCCCCACATCTCTGCCCCCTGATTCATGTCCCTCCATCTCTGCCCCCAGATTCATGTCTACCATCTCTGCCCCCAGATTCATGTCCCCCATCTCTGCCCCCAGATTCATTTCCCCCCATCTCTGCCCCCAGTTTCATGTCCCCCCATCTCTGCCCCCAGTTTCATTTCACCCCATCTCTGCTTCCCGATTCATGTCCCCCCATCTCTGCCCCCAGATTCATGTCCCGCCATCTCTGCCCCCAGATTCCCTATCACATCGCGTCTACACAGCCACTAGCTGGAATGCAAAGCAAGGAACTGGGCTGTGACAACCCCTTGCTTTATTCGCGTATGTATTCAACTCAGACGCAGATCTGAATTAAAATCGGGACATACCTCCCGATTTACCGGGACCGCGGGACACGTCACCGAAATCGTGAATGTCCCACGGAAATCGGGACGTTTGGGAGGTATGCCTACCCCTGATATATATAGCATGTTATTATATATATCTGTATACATTGTGAGCCTTCAGGCAGTATTTCTAGACTGTAAGCTCTTCGGAGCAGGCGTCAGGTTTCTGGTCAGCAGTAGGCAGATGGATAGACATGATCCAGGGTTATATCACCGATCGCCATATTTGGGGTCAGGAAGGAATTATTTTTTCCCCTGAGACGTAGATCTCCGGGGTTTTTCTTTGCCTTTTTCTGGATCATAGGGTTGGGGTTCTTATCTCAGGACCTTATTTATGGATGGTCAGATGGACTATCACAGGAGCTCAAACCTGAGATAAGAACCACAACCCCCATCGTTTAGTCGGATATAATACAAGCCTTTATTATTAATAATGGCTCCTCTGCTTATTGCTAATAAAAGGTATAACATTAGTTTTTCCCATGTCCTCCGCGTCTCCTCAATCGTTCACTGAGTAAATAGAAGACGTCAGAAGTTTACCTTTAGGTTACATTCATATGGAGTTTCGTGGCGCTGTTTTTGCCACAAAACTCTGTGAAGAATCAACGCTGTAAGAACAGAATCCCATTGGGTTCAATGTCTAACGCGCTTAAGACGGAACTCATTGAACTCAATAGGATTCTGTTTTTACAGCGCTGATTCTTCACACGAGTTTTGTTGCAAAAACAGCACCACAAAACTCTGTGTGAATGCCCCCTTACTGCCATTTAGTTAGACAGGTTTGCTTTGTTATGGTAAGTTCACACAGAGTTTTTTGGTCAGGATTTTGTGGCCGTATCCGCCTCAATATCCTGACCAAAAAGACGTCTCCCATTCAATTCAATAGGAGCCGCTCAGGAGTTTTTTTCGGTAGCCGTTTCTTCCGATTCCCGGAAAAAAGAAGCGAGGTGCTCATTCTTCAGTCCGAGTCACCTCACAATTCGGCCTGAAGACACTCCCTCCTCCAGACTAGGCCCATTCATTAGACCTAATCCGGAGTGGAGTGCGCGGCTGGATGATGGTGCAGTGCACTGGCTTTCAGTCGCGGCCACCTGGCTTTTGGTCTGGAACCTGAGGCGGCCTCCACCTCAGGTTCCGGACCAAAAATTGTCGTGTGAACTTACCCTTAGTTAGAGTAGGGACTCGCAAGAAAATGAGGACCCTTGACGTGGGTTGCGAGCTGACATATTTTTGCCAAAATATTTTTTTGTACCTTTCTTTTTTTTTTTTTTTAAAAGAACAATTTAATAGAACTTTTTTACATTTTGGCAAAACTATAACCAATACCTCATTATCCAACTGATTAAATAAAAGTTGTTAAAAATATGTTTCTGTGTTTCAATTTGTAAAATGTTTAATGTGAAGAAATTTCTGCAGTTCTGTGGACATTGTATGAGCTGAGCTGCAGTAATGTCTTCACAGAACGTGAGATGTGAGATGTGGACCAGGCCTGAGAGGTGGATTAGAAATTATTCTTGTGGGGAGAAAAATCCAAGATTTGGCCATTTCTATGAATGTTATAAAGTGATGCGAGTCTACAATTGTCAAATATATAGAGCTGCCAGGTCTCTACCTGTATACTATTACATTGTAGGATCTCTGTAGATCAATGTCTGTCAATCTCAGCCTATATAGGGCAGCCAATAAGTAGTGGTCCCACCTCTAGAAGGAACCAGACTAGACCTGGTGAAAGGTAAGAAATGTTTCTAAGTCAGGATAATAGGGGTAGCTGAATAGAGGGATAGTAATAGGTCTAATCATAAGCCAAAATAAGTGTGTACATTGTCTGCAGCCCCTGCCACTAAACAGCGCTGCTGCACTTGATATTTTAACCCCTTCCTGCACCCCACATCTCCTTCCCACACAGTACACCCTGCACCCCACATTTCCCTCCCACACAGTACACCCTGCACCCCACAACTCTCCCCAACACAGTACACCCTGCACTCCACATCTCTCTCCTCTACACACAGTACATCCTGCATCCCACTACTCCCTTCCACACAGTACACCCTGCACCTCACATCTCTCCCCCACACACAGTACACCCTGCACCCCACATGTCCCTCCCACACAGTATGCCCTGCACCCCACATCTCTCCCTCCCACACAGTACACCCTGCACCCCACATCTCTCCCCCACACACAGTACACCCTGCACCCCACATCTCCCTCCCACACAGTACACCCTGCACCCCACATCTCTCCCCACAGCAGACCCCACAAGACAACTGCTCAGGAGGAACGTTTGTTGGTTAGAAAATCAAAAGCCTGCCCCTCTTCCACTGCACCCTCATCCTAAATATAGCATTGGTTGCAGAATGTGGTCAGTTCACTTCATTGAGACTTCACTGACATAAAACTAGTGAGGGCGTTCTGCGTCCACCCATTCTTTTCTAGATTGGGGCGTCTGTCATGTTTCAGCAGGTTTCAGATTCCTGACTGAGCATTATAGTGAAAACAAATGCCCATAGACCTGGACATGACCATATAATAAACCTCTATACGCTGTATATTCCTATAGAGTAATGTTCAGTCTCCTGTGTAGGCCATAAAGACATCTATGGTACCGAATTATAAGCTACAATGGAATCCAACATCCATATTCTGGAGGGTCAGGCCATTACAAAGAGCTACAATATCAAGAGCCCAGACCAGGGAACACATGGACACATTTTGAAGACGACATAGATATGTGAACAAGGTCAAAATAAAGCTGGTTATGTATGGACTGTAGACTATGGGAAAGGAAAGATGGCTACTGTGAGATATGAGGTTGTGCCAATAAACGTAACCTTTATTACATCTATATATATAGAACTTACAATCTGTAGTAGTCTGCTCTATACAAATCCACAGTTGTCGCCCAATTTGGATGAAATTTTGAACGCCCCCTCTCCAGCCACAGGAGCAGAATACTGTGCAAGCTAAATCTTGCTAGCACAGGGACAGATTATAACAACAGCGCCAAAGAGTCGCTGCTAAAGGGGCCGCACCACCACACACAACACACAAACATCACACAGACAGCACACGTACACCAACCCACAAGCACAACACATCAGACCACTCTAGATACACACAACACAAACACCACAACACCACCCAATAAATACCACACACACACGCATGCACGCAAGTACCACACAGGCACACAAACACACTCAGATGGATGCTCACTACACACATGGACGAACAGAGCACATGCGTAATCACACACAACTATCACACACAACTATCACACACATGGACACTTGCACTGCACACGCACAAACACATGGATCACATGCGCACATACACGCACACATATACTCACACACATGCATACATACTCATGGATTACACTGGATTACACACGCACGCACTGACAAAACAGGTCTGGTATCCTTAGTGGCTGCTTGCACACTGCAGTATTTTTCACAGGACTCCGGTCCATGGATTTGGCGGTTCCATAGACTTCTTTGTGCACAAAGCTGTGAATTTTGCAGCTCTATAGAGATGGAGATGTGGAATATCAGGGGAAAACTGCCTGATAGTAAGATTGTCATTATTGCTGACTATACCGGGAGCTTTCATCACTGAAGTCCTACAATAGATAGTTGTGTAACGGGAAACCAATTTTACTCTTTTGTCTGTGAACTACTTATAGATGACACTGGAGGGAGGTGGAAGGGCTGCACTATGTTGTTCATTGGGTGGAATTGTTTTATATGTTTGTGTAAGGGGCAGAAATTTTAATCTTTGAGGAAAAATAGTGCAAAAAATCATTGTAATAGTTTCTACCACATAATATGTATTGGATATGTAAAAACAATAAAAATGTTGAAATAAAATAAAAGTTGTTCACATCAATGTTCTGACAAATTAGTAAAATGTCAAAATAATAAAAAATTTAAAGTGGAAAAATAGATTTACTGTAGTGTGACATGGAAAATTTTACTAAAACCAATAATTAAACATATTTTGCGCGAGCGAAGCCGCCGGGTATTCTACTAGAATGTCATAAGATACACGAGACCACATCCAAGTATTAACCCCTTCCCGCCGATGGCACTTTTTGACTTCCTGACCAAGCTCGATTTTTCAAAACTGACATGTGTCACTTTATGTGGCAATAACTTTGGAACGCTTTAACTTACCAAAGTGATTTTAAGATTGTTTTTTTCGTAACAAATTGTACTTCATGTTAGTGGTAAATTTTGGTTGATATGTTTTGTGTTTAATTATGAAAAAATTGGAAATTTGGTGGAATTTTTGAAGTTTGAAATGATGTGCATTACATACAGATAGTCAGACCGCCAAAATTATATCATAAATCTCATGTTCCAGATCTCTGCTTTATGTCGGCATCAAACTTTAGGAGCCCTTTTAATTTTTGCAGACATTATAAGATTTACAAGTGAAACAACAATATTCAAAATTTTCAAGAAATTTCCAAAATCCAATTTTTTAAGGGACTAATCCAGTTATGAAGGCGTTTTGAAAGACCCTTGTATTAAAGCCCCCCATATATCACCCCATTTTCAAAACTGCACCCCTTAAATAAGCCAAAACAACATATACCTAGTAATTTAACCCTATAAGTGCTTAACAGGAATTAATACAAAATGGAGGTGAAATTTTCAAATTTGAATTTATTTTACTAATATTTTCGTTTAGCCCTAGAATTTGAACATTCACAAGGGGTTAAAGGAGAAAACGCGTCCCACAATTTGTTAGGCAAGGTCTCCCGACTACCATAGTACCCCACTTGTGGGTGTAAACTAATATATGGACGCACAGCGAGACGCAGGAGGGAAGGCGCGCCAAAGAGCTTTTAGAGGGCAGATCTGGCTGTGATCAGTTTCAGGAACCATGTCGCATTTACAAAGCCCTTGAAGAGTCAAAACAGTGGAAACCTCTAGAAAGTGACCCCATTTTGAAAACCGCACCCCTCAAAGAATTTATCAAGTGATGTAGTGAGCATAGTAATCCAGAAGTGAATATGTAAGCTGTGCGGAGTAAATTGGGTACACCAAATCCCATTCTATTTTCCCACCAGCTCCTATGACACGGATGGGGAAGAAGAGTATTCTGGGGGATCAGCGCTGCTGTATTATCTCTCATAAGCTGTAAATATGGGGAGTCCCCTGACAACGCTCGCACCGCTTACACATTTCCTTCTAGTCGCAGCCACTTATGTCCTAATGATTTGGCGACTTTTAGGGTTTTTGTCTTCACATTGTACAAGCTAGATTTTTATTTTTATTTTCTGGCAATGTGGCCATATGAGGGCTTGGTGTTTGCGGTATTAGATGTGCTTTTCAATGCCACCATTTTGGGCCCTGTAACTTATTGACTACATTTTATTAACTCTTTCTGGGTGGGATGTAAAAGGAAACATCAATTCTGGCATTACTTTTTAGCATTTATTTTTTTTCCCGTGCAGCGTACAGTATAAGTAACATGTTACCTTTATTCTGTGGGTCGGTACGGTTACGGCGTGCAGTGTACAGTATAAGTAATATGTTACCTTTATTCTGTGGGTCGGTACGGTTACGGCGATACTTCATTTATATGATTTTTTAATGCGTTGCTATTTGTGCAGAATAGAATTTAATTCAGGGAAAAAAATCAATTATTTTTGCATCGCCATCTTCTGAAAGGCATAACGTTTTTATTTTTCGCTAGACAGAGCTGGTTGAGGGCTTATTTTTTGCGGGAAGACCTCTTCTTTTTATTGGTACCATTTTGGTTTTCATCTGACCATTTGATTACTTTTTATTGAACATTTTGTAAGGGAAAGGTGGTGAATAATCATTTTTTTGTGCGGTTTTCTACGTTTTTTTTTTACGAAATTTGCCATTCGGGTTAAATTATGTTTTAATTTTATTGTTCAGGTTACTACGGACGCGGCGATACCAAATATGTAATGTTTTTTTCTATTTTTCTTTATTTTACATAATAAAACATTTTATATGGGGAAAAAGGGATTTTTGGGGCTTTATTTATTTCTAATTTATTTTAAACTTATTTAACCCCTTCCCGACATGTGCCGTAATAGTACGGCGCATGTCGGGTCTGTAACTATGACGACCGCCCGGGAGTCGGGCGGCCGTCATAGCCGCCGGGTGTCTACTGCTTTAAGCAGTAGACAACCGGCTCTAATGCCTCCGATCGGTCCCCGGACCGATCGGAGGCATTAACCCCTCCGGCACTGCTGTCAAAGGCGCCGGAGGCGCCATCTTCCCGGCGGCGCATGGGCGCCGCCATTTTGGCAAGGATCGCCGGCTCCTGGAGCATGCTCCAGGGCCGACCCCCCGTTGCCATGACAGCCGGGAGCCTTGTTAAGGGCTCCCAGCCAGTCTGCAAATTCTCTCTTTTGCAGGCTGGTGTATACAGCCTGCAAAAGAGATGATGATTTTTTGCAATGCATTGCAATGCATTAGCATTGTAATGCATTGCATTAGTGATCAGACCCCCTGGGGTTCAACACCCCTAGGGGGTCTAATAAATGCAAAAAAAAAAAAAAAAAAAAAAAGTAAAAAAAAATATAAAAAAATATAAAAAGTATTAAAAGTTCAAATCACCCCCCTTTCCCTAGAACACATATAAAAGTAGTTAAAAACTGTGAAACATATACATGTTAGGTATCCCCGTGTCCGAAATCGCCCGCTCTACAAATCTATAAAAATATTTTTCCTGTTCGGTAAACGCCGTAGCAGGAAGAATAGTCAAAAGTGCCAAACCGCCGTTTTTTCACTGTTTTAATTCTGATAAAAATTTGAATAAAAAGTGATCAAAGCAATAACATTTCCCGAAAATGGTAGAACTAAAAAGTACACCCGGCCCCGCAAAAAAAGACGCCCTATGCATCCCCGTACACCTATGTATAAAAAAGTTACGGCCGTCGGAATATGGCGACTTTTAGAAAAAAAATTTTTTAACACCGTTTTGGAATTTTTTTTAGGGGTCAAAATGTAAATAAAACCATATAAATTTGGTATCCATGGAACCGTACCGAAACACAGAATATAGGGGACATGTTATTTTGGCTGCACAGTGAACGCCGTAAAACCAAAGCCCGTAAGAAAGTCGCAGAAATGCATTTTTTCTTCAAATCCACCCCATTCTGAATTTTTTTCCTGCTTCCCAGTACATTATATAGAATAATTAATGGCGGCATCATGAAGAAAAAATTGTCCCAGAAAAATTAAGACCTCATATGACTCTGGGAGCGGAGAAATAAAAAAGTTATGGGGTTTAGAAGGAGGGGAGTCAAAAACGAAAAACGAAAATCAAAAAATGCCATCGGCGGGAAGGGGTTAAACTTTTTTATTTTTACTTTTATCCAACTTTTTTTTTCTGTCCCCATGGGGGATTGAAGCAGTGATCGGCTGATCACCTCTTCACTACATATACACTGCAATACACGTGTTACACGTGTATTGCATTGTATAGGCAGCTGTCAGCCTGTGTGGACGCACAGGCTGACAGCTTCATTTACGGCAGGATCAGCCAGGTGCGAGGACGGGGTAAGTGAAGGGGCAAACCCGGGGTCACTGATTAGACCCCGGGCTGCCCCCTACGAACACCGGCACCCCCCGAAACCGGAGCGGGGGGTGCCGATCGCCAACTTAACAAAGTGAAACCCCGGAGATGTCGGCGGTCATGTTGACCGCCAGCATATCAGGGGTTAACACCCGCGATCGGACCCGGTTCCGACCGCGGGTGTCACGGGGCATTGTCAGCTGTGTATTACAGTTTCTGTGTGCGCACCATGCATCCGCAGTAATAGTACGGCGGTTTGCGGGAAGCCCTTCCCAGCAGCGCCGTACTATTACGGCGAATGTCGGGAAGGGGTTAAACGGGTTTACAGGGTTTAAAACACATATTCTTGTCAGTGACATATGCAAAAGAGGTTGACCTTTACTGCGTATTTAAATGAGGTTGACCTTTTGCATTGGAATTCCAAGACCATTATGACATCACTAGAACATGATGACAACACAATGATGTCATATGCAAATGAGATTGACCTTTACTGCGTATTTAAATGAGGTTGACCTTTTGCACTGGAATTCCAAGACCATTATGACATCACTAGAACATGATGACATCACAATGATGGTAAAGGTATAAAACGACCTGACACTACCGGAGCTGCTCAGAGGACGGTGACAGATGAAGATGTCCATGCTGAGGAGAGGACTACAACAGGTAAGTCCAATAGGGAAGATTTAGCCCAGTACTATAGGGGGCATCCATTATGAGGAGAGGACTACAGCAGGTATGTACAGTAGCCCAGTACAGTACAGTAGCAGGATCGGGGAGACCCCAGTGGATATGTCAGGATCGGGGAGGCACCAGTGGATATGTCAGGATCGGTGAGACCCCAGTGGATATGTCAGGATCTGGGAGGCCCCAGTGGATATGTCAGGATCGGGGAGGCCCAAGTGGATATGTCAGGATTGGGGAGGCCCCAGTGGATATGTCAGGATCGGGGAGGCCCCAGTGGATACGTCAGGATCGGGGAGACCCCAGTGGATATGTCAGGATCGGGGAGGCCCCAGTGGATATGTCAGGATCGGGGAGGCCCCAGTGGATATGTCAGGATCGGGGAGGCCCCAGTGCATATGTCAGGATCGGGGAGGCCCCAGTGGATATGTCAGGATCGGGGAGGCCCCAGTGGATATGTCAGGATCGGGGAGGCCCCAGTGGATATGTCAGGATCGGGGAGGGCCCAGTGGATATGTCAGGATCGGGGAGGCCCCAGTGGATATGTCAGGATCGGGGAGGCCCCAGTGGATATGTCAGGATCGGGTAGGCCCCAGTGGATATGTCAGGATCGGGGAGGCCCCAGTGCATATGTCAGGATCGGGGAGGCCCCAGTGGATATGTCAGGATTGGGGAGGCCCCAATGGATATGTCAGGATCGGGGAGGCCCCAGTGGATATGTCAGGATTGGGGAGGCCCCAGTGGATACGTCAGGATCGGGGAGGCCCCAATGGATATGTCAAGATCGGGAAGGCCCCAGTGGATATGTCAGGATCGGGGAGGCCCCAGTAGATATGTCAGGATCGGTGAAGCTCCACCCAATCTGATAAGCCACACTCACTAGAAATTGATGTTTGTGCAAATGTCGGCAGAGCCAAAATTTTCCATTTTAGTAACTCCAAACAACCTTAGATTAATTCTCCCATGGAACATCACTAGCTCGTATGACATCACAAGGCCATGTGACATCACAGTCAGGATGCAGTGGAGAGAAATCATTTTGATTTTCCCTTTGTTTTTTTTATTTGCAGAAGTTCTCTACGCAAAGTCTTCTCAACACATCAACAACACAGGTATTAGACTAGGGAATGGAGGGTTCCTTCCTTTAGATTGTAAGCTCCTTGGAGCAGGGCAGACATTAATGATGGTTTCCTTTAGATTGTAAGCTCAGAAGAGCAGGGCTGGTCTTATCATGGAAGGTTGGAAGGAACTTTCCGGAATACATTGTAAGCCTTTAAAGTCAATAGACATCTTAAAGAGGACCTTTCATGGGTTTGGGCACAGGCAGTTCTATATACCGCAGGAAAGCCAACAGTGCTCTGAATTCAGCACACTGTCGGGTTTCCTGATCTGTGCCCCAGGTGAAGAGCTACCGGTGCCAGTACCGTAGCTCTTCACCGTCAGAAGGGCGTTCCTGACAGTCTATCAGGAACGACGCCCTTCTCCACAGCAGCGCCTATCGCGCTGTACAGTGTGAGCGAGGAGGAACACCCCCCTCCCCTCCTGATAATACTCGTCTATGGACGAGCACTGTGAGAGGAGGGAGGGGGCGTTCCTCCCCGCTCACACTGTACAGCCGATAGGCGCTGCTGTGGAGAAGGGCGTCGTTCCTGATAGACTGTCAGGAACGCCCTTCTGACGGTGAAGAGCTACGGTACAGGGACTGATAGCTGTTCACCTGGGGCACAGATCAGGAAAGCCGACAGTGCATTGAATACAGCGCACTGACAACTTTCCAGCGGTATATAGAACTGCCTGTGCCCAAACCCATGAAAGGTCCTCTTTAAAACTGACTTTATTGGCAGGAATCCTCTCCTTTAGTCTAGGGCTAATGATGACCAGGATGGCTCCTATCTCTGAGGCCGGGGCTACATGGCAGCTTTGGCTGCAGCATATGTCATGTGGTTGGAGATTACAGTGTTAGGGCTTTTCCATTTAATGGAAGTGAATGTGGTTGCGTTATGACAAGCAAGTAATCTGCTATATTCTGGCAGTGGTTACAAATGGTGGTCAGACCATCACTGAGCCCTTGTGAGTCACCGAGACACAACCACATTCACGTTACTGGCGGTGATGCCGGAATTTGGCCACTACACAGTGGTCTTTGACTGTGTGATGTGTGTTGTGGCTGAAGTTGGCGTGTAGCCCCTGCCCCGCAGATAAGCAGCCATCATGGTCATCATTTATTATGTATCATCATAGAGAGGATTTCTTACTAGTCTGTAAGCTCTCCGGAGCAGGATAACTACCATCATTAGAGGGGATTGTATTATATTATATACATATTACTACATACATATCTGTATACATTGTGAGACTTCAGACTCCTGCAAAGAAGAAGAGGAGAGGAGAAGAGCTCCATCTGCCTCATGCGGGGTGTGGGGTGGACTGGTGGGTATGGGGGTGGGCAATGTCAGGCATTTGGTTATTAATATAGTTGTAGTAAGCCCATGTGCCTCATGCGGGGTGGGAGAGGGGGACTGGTGGGTATGGGGGTGGGCAATGTCAGGCATTTTGTTATTAATATAGTTGTAGTAACCCCTTGTGCCTCACGTTAATAGCAATTAACCCCATCATGTCCCTGATATACGGGTTGGAGTTAATAATAAAGGACCTTAATGATGAAGATACTTAATTATTACCTCCATATGTCTCATATATTAGTAACCTTTATGTAAAGCACACAGAGGTTAATGTGAGGGCCATGATGGGGTTAACTGTACTCAGCGCACTGTCTGTATTCCCTTTATGTGCCCCTTGTGAAGAGCTATTGGTGCATTTACCCAGAGCTCTTCACTGTCAGAAGGGTGTACCTGACAGACTAGCCGGAAACGCCGCACCTGACCGTCTGTCTGTAGCATTGTACTGTGGCGTTCCTCACCGCTCAGCGTCATACCTACCCCCATACCTCCCAACTTTATAAAAGTTGAAAATGGGAGAAAATGTGCGGATGTCCCTCCATGTCTGCCCCCAGATTCTTGTCCACACATCTCTACCCCCAGATTCATATCTCCCCATCTCTTCTCCCAGATTCACATCCCCCATCTCTGCCCCCAGATTCATATCCCCCCATCTCTGCCCCCAGATTCATGGCCCCTCATCTCTACCCCCAGATTCACATCCCCCCATCTCTGCCCCCAGATTCACATCCATCATCTGTTCCCCCAGATTCATATCCCCCATTTCTGCCCCCAGATTCATAACCCCCATTTCTGCCCCCAGATTCATAACCCCCCATCTCTGCCCCCAGATTCATGTCCCCTCCATCTCTGCCCCCAGATTCATGTTCCCCACATCTCTGCCCCAGATTCATGTTCCCCACATCTCTGCCCCCAGATTCAGATCCCCCCATCTCTGCCCCCAGATTCAGATCCCCCCATCTCTGCCCCCAGATTCATATCCCCCCATCTCGGCCCCCAGATTCATGACCCCCATCTCTGTCCCCAGATTCATATTCCCCCATCTCGGCCCCCGGATTCATGTCCCCAATCTCTGCCCCCAGATTCATGTCCCCCATCTCTATCCCCAGATTCATGTCCCACCATCTCTGCCCCCAGATTCATGTCCCCCATCTCTTCCCCCAGATTCATGTCCCCATATCTTCCCCCAGATTCATATCCCCCATCTATGCCCCAGATTCATATCCCCCATCTATGCCCCCAGATTCATGTCCCCTCATCTCTGCCCCCAGATTCATATCCCCACATTTCTGCCCCCAGATTCATGTTCCCCACATCTCTGCCCCCAGATTACTGTCCCCCCATCACTTCCCCCAGATTCATATTCCCCCATCTCTGCTCCCAGATTCATGTCCCCCCATCTCTGCCCCCAGATTCATGTTCCCCACATCTCTGCCCCCAGATTCATGTCCCCCATCTCTGCCCCCAGATTCATGTCCCTATCTCTATCCCCAGATTTATGTCCCACCATCTCTGCCCCCAGATTCATGTCCCCCATCTCTTCCCCCAGATTCATGTCCCTATATCTTCCCCCAGATTCATATCCCCCATCTATGCCCGCAGATTCATGTCCCCTCATCTCGGCCCCCAGATTCATATCCCCACATTTCTGCCCCCAGATTCATGTTCCCCACATCTCTGCCCCCAGATTACTGTCCCCCCATCTCTGCCCCCAGATTCATGTCCCCTCATCTCTGTCCCCAGATTCATGTCCCACCATCTCTGTCCCCAGATTCATGTCCCACCGTCTCTGCCCCCAGATTCATGTCCAACAATCTCTGCCCCCAGATTCAGGTCCCCCCATCTCTGCCCCCAGATTCATGTTCCCCACATCTCTGCCCCAGATTCATGTTCCCCACATCTCTGCCCCAGATTCATGTTCCCCACATCTCTGCCCCCAGATTCACATCCCCCCATCTCTGCCCCCAGATTCATATCCCCCCATCTCTGCCCCCAGATTCATATCCCCCCATCTCGGCCCCCAGATTCATGACCCCCATCTCTGTCCCCAGATTCATATTACCCCATCTCGGCCCCCGGATTCATGACCCTCATCTCTGTCCCTAGATTCATGCTGCCCCATCTCGGCCCCCAGATTCATGACCCTAATCTCTGTCCCCAGAGTCATATTCCCCCATCTCTGCCCCCAGATTCATATTCCCCCATCTCTGCCCCCAGATTCATATCCCCCATCTCTGCCCCCAGATTCATGTCCCCCCATCTCTGCCCCAGATTCATATCCCCCATCTCTGCCCCCAGATTCATGTCACCCCATCTCTGCCCCCAGATTCATGTCCCACCATCTCTGCCCCAGATTCATATCCCCATCTCTGCCCCCAGAATCATATCCCCCATCTCTGCCCCAAGATTCATATCCCCATCTCTGCCCCAGATTCATATCCCCCCATCACTGCCCCCAGATTCATGTCCCCTCATCTCTGCCCCCAGATTCATATCCCCTCATCTCTGCCCCCAGATTCATGTCCCCTCATCTCTGCCCCCACATTCATATCCCCATTTCTGCCCCCAGATTCATGTCCCCCCATCTCTGCCCCTAGATTCATGTTGCCCACATCTCCACCCCCAGATTCATGTCCCCCCATCTCTGCCCCCAGATTTATGTCCCTCAATCTCTGCCCCCAGATTCATATCCCCAATCTCTGCCTCCAGATTCATATCCCATCTCTGACCCCAGATTCATGTCCCCCAATCTCTGCCTCCAGATTTGTATCCCCCATCTCTGCCCCCAGATTCATGTCCCCCAATCTCTGCCTCCAGATTTATATCCCCCATCTCTGCCCCCAGATTTATGTCCCTCAATCTCTGACCCCAGATTCATATCCCCAATCTCTGCCTCCAGATTCATATCCCCTATCTCTGCCTCCAGATTCATATCCCCTCTCTGACCCCAGATTCATGTCCCCCAATCTCTGCCTCCAGATTTATATCCCCCAGCTCTGCCCCCAGATTCATGTCCTCCAATCTCTGCCTCCAGATTTATATCCCCCATCTCTGCCCCCAGATTCATATTCCCCATCACTGCCCCCAGATTCATGTCCCCTCATCTCTGCCCCAAGATTCATGTCCCCTCATCTCTACCCCCAGATTCATGTCCCCTCATCTCTGCCCCCCGATTCATGTCCCCTCCATCTCTGCCCCCAGATTCATGCCCCCCCATCTTGGCCCCCAGATTCATGCCCCCCCATCTCGGCCCCCAGATTCATGCCCCCCCATCTCAGCCCCCAGATTCATGCCCCCCATCTCGGCCCCCAGATTCATATTCCCCAATCTCTGCCCCCAGATTCATGTCCCCCATCTCCGCCCCCAGATTCATGTCCCCATCTCTGCCCCCAGATTCATGTCTCCCCTTCTCTATCCCCAGATTCATGTCCCACCATCTCTGCCCCCAGTTTCATGTCTCCCCATCTCTATCCCCAGATTCTTGTCCCACCATCTCTGCCCCAGATTCATGTCCCCCATCTCTTCCCCCAGATTCATGTCCCTATATCTTCCCCCAGATTCATATCCCCCATCTATGCCCGCAGATTCATGTCCCCTCATCTCGGCCCCCAGATTCATATCCCCACATTTCTGCCCCCAGATTCATGTTCCCCACATCTCTGCCCCCAGATTACTGTCCCCCCATCTCTGCCCCCAGATTCATGTCCCCTCATCTCTGTCCCCAGATTCATGTCCCACCATCTCTGTCCCCAGATTCATGTCCCACCGTCTCTGCCCCCAGATTCATGTCCAACAATCTCTGCTCCCAGATTCAGGTCCCCCCCATCTCTGCCCCCAGATTCATGTTCCCCACATCTCTGCCCCAGATTCATGTTCCCCACATCTCTGCCCCAGATTCATGTTCCCCACATCTCTGCCCCCAGATTCACATCCCCCCATCTCTGCCCCCCGATTCATATCCCCCCATCTCTGCCCCCAGATTCATATCCCCCCATCTCGGCCCCCAGATTCATGACCCCCATCTCTGTCCCCAGATTCATATTACCCCATCTCGGCCCCCGGATTCATGACCCTCATCTCTGTCCCTAGATTCATGTTGCCCCATCTCTGCCCCCAGATTCATATTCCCCCATCTCTGCCCCCAGATTCATATCCCCCATCTCTGCCCCCAGATTCATGTCCCCCCATCTCTGCCCCAGATTCATATCCCCCATCTCTGCCCCCAGATTCATGTCACCCCATCTCTGCCCCCAGATTCATGTCCCACCATCTCTGCCCCAGATTCATATCCCCATCTCTGCCCCCAGAATCATATCCCCCATCTCTGCCCCAAGATTCATATCCCCATCTCTGCCCCAGATTCATATCCCCCCATCACTGCCCCCAGATTCATGTCCCCTCATCTCTGCCCCAGATTCATATCCCCTCATCTCTGCCCCCAGATTCATGTCCCCTCATCTCTGCCCCCACATTCATATCCCCATTTCTGCCCCCAGATTCATGTCCCCCCATCTCTGCCCCTAGATTCATGTTGCCCACATCTCCACCCCCAGATTCATGTCCCCCCATCTCTGCCCCCAGATTTATGTCCCTCAATCTCTGCCCCCAGATTCATATCCCCAATCTCTGCCTCCAGATTCATATCCCATCTCTGACCCCAGATTCATGTCCCCCAATCTCTGCCTCCAGATTTGTATCCCCCATCTCTTCCCCCAGATTCATGTCCCCCAATCTCTGCCTCCAGATTTATATCCCCCATCTCTGCCCCCAGATTTATGTCCCTCAATCTCTGACCCCAGATTCATATCCCCAATCTCTGCCTCCAGATTCATATCCCCTATCTCTGCCTCCAGATTCATATCCCCTCTCTGACCCCAGATTCATGTCCCCCAATCTCTGCCTCCAGATTTATATCCCCCAGCTCTGCCCCCAGATTCATGTCGTCCAATCTCTACCTCCAGATTTATATCCCCCATCTCTGCCCCCAGATTCATATCCCCCATCACTGCCCCCAGATTCATGTCCCCTCATCTCTGCCCCAAGATTCATGTCCCCTCATCTCTACCCCCAGATTCATGTCCCCTCATCTCTGCCCCCCGATTCATGTCCCCTCCATCTCTGCCCCCAGATTCATGCCCCCCCATCTTGGCCCCCAGATTCATGCCCCCCCATCTCGGCCCCCAGATTCATGCCCCCCCATCTCAGCCCCCAGATTCATGCCCCCCATCTCGGCCCCCAGATTCATATTCCCCAATCTCTGCCCCCAGATTCATGTCCCCATCTCTGCCCCCAGATTCATGTCCCCATCTCTGCCCCCAGATTCATGTCTCCCCATCTCTATCCCCAGATTCATGTCCCACCATCTCTGCCCCCAGTTTCATGTCTCCCCATCTCTATCCCCAGATTCATGTCCCACCATCTCTGCCCCCAGATTCATGTCCCCCATCTCTTCCCCCAGATTCATGTCCCCATATCTTCCCCCAGATTCATATCCCCCATCTATGACCCAGATTCATATCCCCCATCTATGCCCCCAGATTCATGTCCCCTCATCTCGGCCCCCAGATTCATATCCCCACATTTCTGCCCCCAGATTCATGTTCCCCACATCTCTGCCCCCAGATTACTGTCCCCCAATCACTTCCCCCAGATTCATATTCCCCCATCTCTGCCCCCAGATTCATGTCTCCCCATCTCTGTCCCCAGATTCATGTCCCACCATCTCTGTCCCCAGATTCATGTCCCACCGTCTCTGCCCCCAGATTCATGTCCAACAATCTCTGCCCCCAGATTCAGGTCCCCCCATCTCTGCCCCCAGATTCATGTTCCCCACATCTCTGCCCCCAGATTCATGTCCCCCATCTCTGCCCCAGATTCATTTCCCCCATCTCTGCCCCCAGATTCATGTCCCTTAATCTCTGCCCCCAGATTCATGACCCTCAATCTCTGCCCCTAGATTCAAGTCCCCCATCTCTTCCCCCAGATTCATGTCCCTCAATCTCTGCCCCTAGATTCAAGTCCCCCATCTCTGCCCCCAGATTCATGTCCCTCCATCTCTGCCCCTAGATTCAAGTCCCCCATCTCTGCCCCCAGATTCATAATCCCCATCTTTGCCCCCAGATTCATGTCCCCTCATCTCTGCCTCCAGTTTTATATCCCCCATCTTTGCCCCCAGATTCATATCCCCCATCTTTGCCCCCAGATTCATATCCCCCATCTCTGCCCCCAGATTCATGTCTCCTCATCTCTGCGCCCAGATTCATATCCCCCCATGCCTGCCCCAGATTCATATCCCCTATCTCTGCCCCAGATTCATATCCCCCTATCTCTGCCGCCAGAATCATGTACCCCCATCTCTGCCCCCAGATTCATATCCCCCCATCTCTGCCCCCAGATTCTTATTCCTCCATCTCTGTCCCCAGATTCATATTCCCCCATCTATGCCCCCAGATTCATGTCCCCTCATCTCATCCCCCAGATTCATATCCCCACATTTCTGCCCCCAGATTCATGTTCCCAACATCTCTGCCCCCAGATTACTGTCCCCCATCACTTCCCCCAGATTCATATTCCCCCATCTCTGCCCCCAGATTCATGTCCGCCCATCTCTGTCCCCAGATTCATGTCCCACCATCTCTGTCCCCAGATTCATGTCCCACCGTCTCTGCCCCCAGATTCATGTCCAACAATCTCTGCCCCCAGATTCAGGTCCCCCCATCTCTGCCCCCAGATTCATGTTCCCCACATCTCTGCCACCAGATTCATGTCCTCCCATCTCTGCCCCCAGATTCATGTCCCTTAATCTCTGCCCCCAGATTCATGTCCCTCAACCTCCGCCCCTAGATTCAAGTCCCCGATCTCTGCCCCCAGATTCATGTCCCTCCATCTCTGCCCCCAGATTCAAGTCCCCCATCTCTGCCCCCAGATTCATAATCCCCATCTTTGCCCCCAGATTCATGTCCCCTCATCTCTGCCTCCAGTTTTATATCCCCCATCTTTGCCCCCAGATTCAAATCCCCGATCGTTGCCCCCAGATTCATATCCCCCATCTCTGCCCCCAGATTCATATCCCCCCATGTCTGCCCCAGATTAATATCCCCTATCTCTGCCCCAGATTCATATCCCCCTATCTCTGCCCCCAGAATCATGTACCCCCATCTCTGCCCCCAGATTCATATCCCCCATCTCTGCCCCCAGATTCGTATTCCTCCATCTCTGTCCACAGATTCATATCCCCCATCTCAGCTCCCAGATTCATATCCCCCATCTCCCCCAGATTCATATCCCCATCTCTGCCCCAGATTCGTATCCCTCCATCTCCGCCCCTATATTCATATCCCCCCATCTCTGCCCCTATATTCATATCCCCCATTTCTGCCCCCAGATTCATGTTCCCCCCATTTCTGCCCCCAGATTCATGTTCCCCCCATCATTGCCCACAGATTCATGTCCCCCATCTTTGTCCACAGATTCATGTCCCCCATCTCTTCCCCGATTCATATCCCCCATCTCTGCCCCCAGATTCATATCCCCCATCTCTGCCCGAGATTCATATCCCCCATCTCTGCCCCCACATTCATGTCCCCTCATCTCTGCCCCCAGATTCATATCCCCCATCTCTTTCCCCAGATTCATATCCCCCATCTCTTTCCCCAGATTCATATCTCCCATCTCTGCCCCAGATTCATATCCCCCCATCTCTGCTCCCAGATTCGTGTCCCCCCCATCTCTGTCCCCAGATTCATGTCCCCCCATCTCTGCCCCCAGATTCATGTCCCACCATCTCTGCCCCCAGATACATGTCCCCCTATCTCTTTCCCCAAATTCATATCCCCCATCTCTGCCCCCAGATTCATATCCCCCAACTCTGCCCCAGATTCATATCCCCCCCATCTCTGCCCCCAGATTCATGTCCCCTCCTCTCTGCCCCTAGAATCATATCCCCCATCTCTTTCCCCAGATTCATATCCCCCATCTCTGCCCCAGATTCATATCCCCCATCTCTTCCCCCAGATTCATATCCCCCCATCTCTGCCCCAGTTTTATATCCCATATCTCTGCCCCAGTTTTATATCCCATATCTCTGCCCCCAGATTCTTTTCCCCCCATCTCTGCCCCCAGATTCATATCCCCCTATCTCTGCTCCCAGATTCATATCCCCTCATCTCTGCCCCCAGATTCATGTTCCCCACATCTCTGCCACCAGATTCATGTCCCCCCATCTCTGCCCCCAGATTCATGTCCCTTAATCTCTGCCCCCAGATTCATGTCCCTCAATCGCTTCCCCTAGATTCAAGTCCCCCATCTCTGCCCCCAGATTCATGTCCCTCCATCTCTGCCCCTAGATTCAAGTCCCCCATCTCTGCCCCCAGATTCATAATCCCCATCTTTGCCCCCAGATTCATGTCCCCTCATCTCTGCCTCCAGTTTTATATCCCCCATCTTTGCCCCCAGATTCATATCCCCCATCTTTGCCCCCAGATTCATATCCCCTATCTCTGCCCCAGATTCATATTCCCCTATCTCTGCCCCCAGAATCATGTACCCCCATCTCTGCCCCCAGATTCATATCCCCCCATCTCTGCCCCCAGATTCTTATTCCTCCATCTCTGTCCCCAGATTCATATTCCCCCATCTATGCCCCCAGATTCATGTCCCCTCATCTCATCCCCCAGATTCATATCCCCACATTTCTGCCCCCAGATTCATGTTCCCCACATCTCTGCCCCCAGATTACTGTCCCCCATCACTTCCCCCAGATTCATATTCCCCCATCTCTGCCCCCAGATTCATGTCCCCCATCTCTGTCCCCAGATTCATGTCCCACCATCTCTGTCCCCAGATTCATGTCCCACCGTCTCTGTCCCCAGATTCATGTCCAACAATCTCTGCCCCCAGATTAAGGTCCCCCCATCTCTGCCCCCAGATTCATGTTCCCCACATCTCTGCCACCAGATTCATGTCCCCCCATCTCTGCCCCCAGATTCATGTCCCTTAATCTCTGCCCCCAGATTCATGTCCCTCAATCTCTGCCCCTAGATTCAAGTCCCCCATCTCTTCCCCCAGATTCATGTCCCTCAATCTCTGCCCCTAGATTCAAGTCCCCCATCTCTGCCCCCAGATTCATGTCCCTCCATCTCTGCCCCCAGATTCAAGTCCCCCATCTCTGCCCCCAGATTCATAATCCCCATCTTTGCCCCCAGATTCATGTCCCCTCATCTCTGCCTCCAGTTTTATATCCCCCATCTTTGCCCCCAGATTCATATCCCCCATCTTTGCCCCCAGATTCATATCCCCCATCTCTGCCCCTAGATTCATGTCTCCTCATCTCTGCGCCCAGATTCATATCCCCCATGTCTGCCCCAGATTCATATCCCCTATCTCTGCCCCAGATTCATATCCCCCTATCTCTGCCCCCAGAATCATGTACCCCCATCTCTGCCCCCAGATTCATATCCCCCCATCTCAGCTCCCAGATTCATATCCCCCCATCTCAGCTCCCAGATTCATATCCCCCCATCTCCCCCAGATTCATATCCCCATCTCTGCCCCCAGATTCATGTCCCCTCATCTCTGCCCCTATATTCATATCCCCCCATTTCTGCCCCCAGATTCATGTTCCCCCCATTTCTGCCCCCAGATTCATGTTCCCCCCATCTTTGCCCACAGATTCATGTTCCCCCATCTTTGTCCCCAGATTCATGCCCCCCATCTCTTCCCCGATTCATATCCCCCATCTCTGCCCCCAGATTCATATCCCCCATCTCTTCCCCAGATTCATATCCCCCCATCTCTGCCCCCACATTCATGTCCCCTCATCTCTGCCCCCAGATTCATATCCCCCATCTCTTTCCCCAGATTCATATCCCCCATCTCTTTCCCCAGATTCATATCTCCCATCTCTGCCCCAGATTCATATCCCCCCATCTCTGCTCCCAGATTCGTGTCCCCCCATCTCTGTCCCCAGATTCATGTCCCCCCATCTCTGCCCCCAGATTCATGTCCCACCATCTCTGCCCCCAGATACATGTCCCCCTATCTCTTTCCCCAAATTCATATCCCCCATCTCTGCCCCCAGATTCATATCCCCCAACTCTGCCCAGATTCATATCCCCCCATCTCTGCCCCCAGATTCATGTCCCCTCCTCTCTGCCCCTAGATTCATATCCCCCATCTCTTTCCCCAGATTCATATCCCCCATCTCTGCCCCAGAGTCATATCTCTCATCTCTTCCCCCAGATTCATATCCCCCTATCTCTGCCCCCAGATTCTTTTCCCCCCATCTCTGCCCCCAGATTCATATCCCCCTATCTCTGCTCCCAGATTCATATCCCCTCATCTCTGCCCCCAGATTCATGTCCACCCATCTCTGCCCGCAGATTCATGTCCCCTCATCTCTTCCCCCAGATTCATGTCCCCTCATCTCTGCCCCCAGATTCATATCCCCCATTTCTGCCCCCAGATTCATATCCCCCATTTCTGCCCCCAGATTCATGTTCCCCCATCTCGGTCTCCAGATTCATGTCCCCCCATCTCTGTCCCCAGATTCATGTCCCCCCATCTCTACCCCCAAGTTCATATTCGCCCATCTCTGCCCCAGAATCATGTCCCCCCATCTCTTCCCCCAGATTCATGTCCCCTCCTCTCTGTCCCCAGATTCATATCCCCCATCTCTTTCCCCAGATGCATATCCCCATCTCTGCCCCAGATTCATATCCCCCCATCTCTTCCCCCAGATTCATATCCCCCCATCTCTGCCCCAGTTTTATATCCCATATCTCTGCCCCCAGAATCATGTCCCCCCATCTCTGCCCCTAGAATCATGTACACCATCTCTGCCCCTAGATTCATGTCCCCCCATCTCTGCCCCCAGATTCATATCCCCCAACTCTGCCCCAGATTCATATCCCCCAACTCTGCCCCAGATTCATATCCCCCAACTCTGCCCCAGATTCATATCCCCCATCTCTTTCCCCAGATTCATATCCCCCATCTCTGCCCCAGATTCATATCCCCCATCTCTTTCCCCAGATTCATATCCCCCATCTCTGCCCCAGATTCATATCCCCCATCTCTTCCCCCAGATTCATATCCCCCCATCTCTGCCCCAGTTTTATATCCCATATCTCTGCCCCCAGATTCATATCCCCCTATCTCTGCCCCCAGATTCTTTTCCCCCCATCTCTGCCCCCAGATTCATATCCCCCTATCTCTGCTCCCAGATTCATATCCCCTCATCTCTGCCCCCAGATTCATGTCCCCCCATCTCTGCCCGCAGATTCATGTCCTCTCATCTCTTCCCCCAGATTCATGTCCCCTCATCTCTGCCCCCAGATTTATATCCCCCATTTCTGCCCCCAGATTCATGTCCCCCATTTCTGCCCCCAGATTCATGTTCCCCCATCTCGGTCTCCAGATTCATGTCCCCCCATCTCTGTCCCCAGATTCATGTCCCCCCATCTCTACCCCCAAGTTCATATTCGCCCATCTCTGCCCCAGAATCATGTCCCCCATCTCTTCCCCCAGATTCATGTCCCCTCCTCTCTGCCCCCAGATTCATATCCCCATCTCTTTCCCCAGATTCATATCCCCCATCTCTGCCCCAGATTCATATCCCCCCATCTCTTCCCCCAGATTCATATCCCCCCATCTCTGCCCCAGTTTTATATCCCATATCTCTGCCCCCAGAATCATGTCCCCCCATCTCTGCCCCTAGAATCATGTACCCCATCTCTGCTCCCAGATTCATGTCCCCCCATCTCTGCCCCCAGTTTCATGTTCCCTTATCTCTGCCCCCAAATTCATATCCCCCCATTTCTGCCCCCAGATTCATGTCCCTCCATCTGCCCCCAGATTCATGTCCCCCCCATCACATCGCGTCTGCACAGCCACTAGCCGGAATGCAGCGGCAAAGCAAAGAGCTGAGCTGTGACAGTTCATTGCTTTAGTCACGTACGTATTCAATTCAGATCTGCGTCCGGAGGACAGGACATACCTTCCTCCAACTGGGACCGTGGGACACGTCACCAAAATCATGAATGTCCCGCGGAAATCGGGACGGTTGGGAGGTATGCCTACCCCTGATATATATAGCATGTTATGATATATATATATATATATATATATATATATCTCTGTATACATTGTGAGCCTTCGGGCAGTATTTCTAGACTGTAAGCTCTTCGGAGCAGACGTCAGGTTTCTGGTCAGCAGTAGGCAGATGGATAGACATGATCCAGGGTTATATCACTGATCGCCATATTTGGGGTCAGGAAGGAATTATTTTTTCCCCTGAGACGTAGATCTCCGGGGTTTTTCTTTGCCTTCTTCTGGATCATAGGGTTGGGGTTCTTATCTCAGGACCGTATTTATGGATGGTCAGATGGACTATCACAGGAGCTCAGACTCCATGGACCTGAGAAAAGAACCACAACCCCCATCATGTAGTAGGATATAATACAAGCCTTTATTATTAATAATGGCTCCTCTGCTTATTGCTAATAAAAGGTATAACATTAGATTTTCCCATGTCCTCCGCGTCTTCTCAGTCATTCACTGAAAAAATAGAAGACGTCAGAAGTTTACCTTTAGGTTACGTTCATACTGAGTTTTGTTGCGCTGTTTTTGCCACAAAACTCGTGTGAAAAATCAGCGCTGTAAAAACAGAATCCCATTGAGTTCAATGTCTAATGCGCATAAGACGGAACCCATTGAACTCAACAGGATTCTGTTTTTACAGCGCTGATTCTTCACACGAGTTTTGTTGCAAAAACAGCACCACAAAACTCTGTGTGAATGCCCCCTTACTGCCATTTAGTTAGACAGGTTTGCTTTGTTATGGTAAGTTCACACAGAGTTTTTTGGTCAGGATTTTGTGGCCGTATCCGCCTCAATATCCTGACCAAAAAGACGTCTCCCATTCAATTCAATAGGAGCCGCTCAGGAGTTTTTTTCGGTAGCCGTTTCTTCCGATTCCCGGAAAAAAGAAGCGAGGTGCTCATTCTTCAGTCCGAGTCACCTCACAATTCGGCCTGAAGACACTCCCTCCTCCAGACTAGACCCATTCATTAGACCTAATCCGGAGTGGAGTGCGCGGCTGGATGATGGTGCAGTGCACTGGCTTTCAGTCGCGGCCACCTGGCTTTTGGTCTGGAACCTGAGGCGGCCTCCACCTCAGGTTCCGGACCAAAAATTGTCGTGTGAACTTACCCTTAGTTAGAGTAGGGACTCGCAAGAAAATGAGGACCCTTGACGTGGGTTGCGAGCTTACATATTTTTTTGTACCTTTCTTTTTTTTTTTTTTTAAAAGAACAATTTAATAGAACTTTTTTACATTTTGGCAAAACTATAACCAATACCTCATTATCCAACTGATTAAATAAAAGTTGTTACAAATATGTTTCTGTGTTTCAATTTGTAAAATGTTTAATGTGAAGAAATTTCTGCAGTTCTGTGGCCATTGTATGAGCTGAGCTGCAGTAATGTCTTCACAGAACGTGAGATGTGAGATGTGGACCAGGCCTGAGAGGTGGATTAGAAATTATTCTTGTGGGGAGAAAAATCCAAGATTTGGCCATTTCTATGAATGTTATAAAGTGATGCGAGTCTACAATTGTCAAATATATAGAGCTGCCAGGTCTCTACCTGTATACTATTACATTGTAGGATCTCTGTAGATCAATGTCTGTCAATCTCAGCCTATATAGGGCAGCCAATAAGTAGTGGTCCCACCTCTAGAAGGAACCAGACTAGACCTGGGGAAATGTAAGAAATGTTTCTAAGTCAGGATAATAGGGGTAGCTGAATAGAGGGATAGTAATAGGTCTAATCATAAGCCAAAATAAGTGTGTACATTGTCTGCAGCCCCTGCCACTACACAGCGCTGCTGCACTTGATATTTTAACCCCTTCCTGCACCCCACATCTCCTTCCCACACAGTACACCCTGCACCCCACATCTCTCCCCAACACAGTACACCCTGCACTCCACATCTCTCTCCTCTACACACAGTACATCCTGCATCCCACTACTCCCTCCCACACAGTACACCCTGCACCTCACATCTCTCCCCCACACACAGTACACCCTGCACCCCACATGTCCCTCCCACACAGTATGCCCTGCACCCCACATCTCTCCCTCCCACACAGTACACCCTGCACCCCACATCTCTCCCCCACACACAGTACACCCTGCACCCCACATCTCTCCCTCCCACACAGTACACCCTGCACCCCACATCTCTCCCCACAGCAGACCCCACAAGACAACTGCTCAGGAGGAACGTTTGTCGGTTAGAAAATCAAAAGCCTGCCCCTCTTCCACTGCACCCTCATCCTAAATATAGCATTGGTTGCAGAATGTGGTCAGTTCACTTCATTAAGACTTCACTGACATAAAACTAGTGAGGGCGTTCTGCGTCCACCCATTCTTTTCTAGATTGGGGCGTCTGTCGTGTTTCAGCAGGTTTCAGATTCCTGACTGAGCATTATAGTGAAAACAAATGCCCATAGACCTGGACATGACCATATAATAAACCTCTATACGCTGTATATTCCTATAGAGAAATGTTCAGTCTCCTGTGTAGGCCATAAAGACATCTATGGTACCGAATTATAAGCTACAATGGAATCCAACATCCATATTCTGGAGGGTCAGGCCATTACAAAGAGTTACAATATCAAGAGCCCAGACCAGGGAACACATGGACACATTTTGAAGACGACATAGATATGTGAACAAGGTCAAAATAAAGCTGGTTATGTATGGACTGTAGACTATGGGAAAGGAAAGATGGGTACTGTGAGATATGAGCTTGTGCCAATAAACGTAACCTTTATTAGATCTATATATATAGAACTTACAATCTGTAGTAGTCTGCTCTATACAAATCCACAGATCTCGCCCAATTTGGGTGAAATTTTGAACGCCCCCTCTCCAGCCACAGGAGCAGAATACTGTGCAAGCTAAATCTTGCTAGCACAGGGATGGATTATAACAACAGCGCCAAAGAGTTGCTGCTAAAGGGGCCGCACCACCACACACAACACACAAACACAAAGACAGCACACATACACCAACCCACAAGCACAACACCACACAAACACCAGACCACTCTAGATACACACAGAGTCGGACTGGCCCGCCAGAGCACCGGGGAATCCCCCGGTGGGCCCCAGGCCCCAACTATAAATTGCTGCTCGTTTTATTTAATAAAAAGCATAGGCAGGGTCGGACTGGCCTGCCGGGGAACTAATAGTCAGGCCCCCGAGCCTGACTATTAGTTTTATCTAAATGCACTTGTCAGGGGCCCGATCGAGATCTTCAGGGGCCTGATCGGGATCCTGACCATGCCAAAATGGGCCCCTGTACCAAACAGTGCGAGTGTGTGTGTCTGCTCCCTGCACTGCACACTGCCGTCATTAGAAGGAGCTGTGCTGCCCCTCCCCCACACAGATCACAGTGTGCAGGGGGAAGTCTGCCGGCTACTGTAAACGAAGAGCTTTCACCACAGCCAGACAGGACAGACAGGACACAGCCAAATGTAAGTACATTTTTTGGGTAAAATATGTATATTGAATGTGTGTATATTTGTGTAAAGTGTCTGATATACTGTGTGAGTCCTGTATATTTGTAGATAGGTGTGTGTGTGTGTGTGTGTGTGTGTGTGTGTGTGTGTGTGTGTAAATGTATGTTATATGTATTAGGCCTGGTTCACATCTTCCCTTTTCGGGAAGTCCACTGTGGGGAATAATACTGTGTGCAGGGGCCACTATGGGGCATAATATTGTGTGCAGGGGCCACTCTGGGGGATAATACTGTGTGCAGGGGCCACTATGGGGGATAATACTGTGTGCAGGGGCCACTATGGGGGATAATACTGTGTGCAGGGGCCACTATGGGGGATAATACTGTGTGCAGGGGCCACTATGGGGCATAATACTGTGTGCAGGGGCCACTATGGGGCATAATACTGTGTGCAGGGACCACTATGGGGGATAATACTGTCTGCAGGGGCCACTCTGGGGGATAATACTGTGTGCAGGGGCCACTATGGGACATCATACTGTGTGCAGGAGCCACTATGGGACATCATACTGTGTGCAGGGGCCACTATGGGGCATAATACTGTGTGCAGGGGCCACTATGGGGCATAATACTGTGTGCAGGGGCCACTATGGGACATCATACTGTGTGCAGGGGCCACTAGGGGGCATAATACTGTGTTGAGGGGCCACTATGGGGGATAATACTGTGTGCAGGGGCCACTCTGGGGTATAATACTGTGTGCAGGGGCCACTATGGGGCATAATACTGTGTGCAGGGGACACTATGGGGGATAATACTGTGTGCAGGGGCCACTATGGGACATCATACTGTGTGCAGGGGCCACTATGGGACATCATACTGTGTGCAGGGGCCACTATGGGGCATAATACTGTGTGCAGGGGCCACTATGGGGCATAATACTGTGTGGAGGGGCCACTATGGGGGATAATACTGTGTGCAGGGGCCACTGTGGGGTATAATACTGTGTGCAGGGGCCACTATGGGGTATAATACTGTGTGGAGGGGCCACTATGGGACATAATACTGTGTGCAGGGGCCACTGTGGGGTATAATACTGTGTGCAGGGGCCACTATGGGGCATAATACTGTGTGCAGGGGCCACTATGGGGCATAATACTGTGTGCAGGGGCCACTATGGGGGATAATACTATGTGCAGGGGCCATTCTGTGGGATAAGTACATTTTTTGGGTAAAATATGTATATTTAATGTGTGTATATTTGTGTAAAGTGCCTGATATACTGTGTGAGTCCTGTATATTTGTAGATTGGTGTGTGTGTGTGTGTGTATGTATATGAATGTATGTGTGTAAATGTATGTTATATGTATTAGGCCCGATTCACATCTTCCTTTTTCGGGAAGTCCACTGTGATGCATAATACTGTGTACAGAGGCCACTGAGGGACATAATACTGTGTGCAGGGGCCACTATGGCGCATAATACTGTGTGCAGGGGCCGCTCTGGGGGATAATACTGCGTGCAGGGGCCACTAATGGGGATAATACTGTGTGCAGGGGCCGCTCTGGGGGATAATACTGTGTGCAGGGGCCGCTCTGGGGGATAATACTGTGTGCAGGGGCCACTAAGGATTAGGCCCTACTGAGCAAAACACAGTTAACGCTGGGTTCACACCAGCGTCTGGTCTCCATTCTGAGGTTTCCATCTTCTGCATGTAGAAGACGGAAACCTGTCGGTTCGAGTCTGGCCGTGAGCGCCGGTGAGTGTTTTATGTTATCTGCGGCAAAACCGTTTTTTTTTTTTAAACCAGACACAAAGTCCTGCATGTCCGACTCTGTGTCTGATTAAAAAAAAAAAAAAAAAGTTTCGCCGCGGTGAGCACAAAACGCTCACAGGAGCTTACGGACGCACACTTTCATTTGAATGGGTTTGAAAAATGCCTGCAGGGCGGAGACCCCGGGCGCAGATGTGAACGAGCCCTTAAAAACACTTTCTATTTTTTTAAGCACACTGCCGATCGGAGTGTGCAGGGGGAAGTCTGCCTGTCCCAGTGTCTCCCAGTGCGGTCCAGTCCGGCATGTAACTACCAGCAGAACTGCAGGACCGGAGCACTGGGAACAGATGAGTGCGGGGTTTTTTTTATGTGTACTTTGTTTTTCACCTCCCCGGACTAATTATAAACCAAAAAAAATAAATTATGCTGGATGACCTCTTTAAAGTGTGGGGCATTTGGGGGGAAAATTAAAGGGGTTGTCCAGGCATAATTTTCTATGGTTTATCGTCAGAATAGGCTATAAATGCCTGATCTGTAGGGGGCTGACTCCCAGCCCTCAGACCGATCAGCTGTATGGAGCCACTTCTGGCACCAGTCCTGTACACAATACGGGGCCAGAAGCAGAAAGCTCTGTCCACTGTATATCAGCCGGCACCTTCTCTGCATCTCGGCACTTATTGAAGTCAGTGGGAGCTGAGCTGCAGTGAATCTGCCAGGCAACTATACAGTGGATGAAGCTTTCTGCTCCCAGTCCTGTGTCGTGTACAAAACGAGTGCGGAAACGGAAACCTCTGTGGAGTTTCTGCAAAAAGCGCTGCAGGAAAAACTGATGTGTCGGCGCCGGGGGTTTTCCCGCAGCGTTTTTTTTTGCTGCGGGACGCTGTGTTAGGCCTTGTCCTTACAGTGTGATGTACAGTATGTTGAGATGGTAAAGAGGAGCTCTCACCTCCTGGGACAGGTGCGGTTTAATACACTGCTAGAGAGCTGACAGTGTGATGATTTCAGCGCACTTTCAGCTTTCCCATTCTATGCCCCCGGTAAGGAGCTATCAGTCCGTAGCTCTTCACTGTCAGAAAGGCGTTTCAGACAGTCAGTCCGGAACGCTCCTTCCTCACAGCAGCGCCTATAGTGCTGTACTGTGAGAGCGCTATAGGCACTCAGCGTCATCGCTGGCTGGTAAGCAACAACCCCTCTCACAGTACAGCGCTATAGACGCTACCGTGAGGAAGGCCGTTCCTGACTGACTGTCATAACGCCCTTCTGATGATGAAGATCTACGGTACCGGCACAGAACGTGAAAGCCAATAGTGCACTGAATTCAGCGCACTGTTGGCTTTCTAGCGGTGTATTAAACCTCATGTGCCCCAGATGGTGAAAGGTCTTCTTTAAGGATTAGGCGCAACAGCGAGATGCAGCTAAAAAAACATTGTGGGAAAAAATTGCAGTGAATCCCAATATATTTTTTTCCACAGTGTTTTTCATTGAGCTTTTGTCCCCAGCACTCCGTTGTCCCCGCCTGTGTCTGTTAGATACAGGATTTCCGGAAATGAGACGTAATTGGTTTCAGTCATCCCATGAGGTGCAGGACTCCCAGCATGGAGGCACCGGCGCGAGACTGAATGGACACTGGCAGCGGACAATTGAGCAACAGGAACAGGTGAAGGCGCTTTTTATTTTATTTTTTATTTTACACCTTCCTCCCAGCACATGGGTCGCTTCAATTCCTGGACAAATCTTTAAAGGGTTTATCCATCTTTTTAATATTGATGGTCTGTCCTTAGGATAGGCCATCAATATTACATCTGTGATGACACAACAGCCAGGACCTCTGCAGATCAGCTGTTCCAGGACAGCGTGGCTATAGGTAATGGTAACATTTCTAGGAGCCACGCTGTACACTTTCCATACAGTATGTAGCAATAGGTTTAGGTAGTGCAGTGTTGCACATTGTATGGCGGGTGGGCAGCATGGCTCCTGATATGTTATTACCTTCAACTGGTCAACTGTCTTGGTATCGCTGGTTTGCAGGGATCCTGATGGTGGGCCCCTAGAAATAATTCCACTGGTGGGCCCTAGACACCCCAGTCCGACACTGGATACCACCTCTCCACCTTCCTCTATTGATTGGCTGAGAAGTGCTGTCACCCTGATCATTTTGGTGTATTGTTTACCCTAATCCGTTCAGCCATTCCAAAGATAAAAGCCCTTTTAATGTGTATGCAAATTCGGGTATAAAAGCCAAGTAGGCAGTAACACTGTGGTTTTTTGGGGGAGGGGTCTCTATGTGTCGTATGTCATGCAGTGTACCTCCCACTTGGCTACTATACCCTAATTTGCATCAATACCAAAAAGGGCTTATAGCTTTGGAATGGCTGTACAGATATGGATAAGCAAAACACTATAATCCTATAGTTTACAGATGGTGTATGTGATTGGGCTTTTTAGACCTGGTGATAGGTCCACTTTAAGAATGAAAAGGGCTTTACTTTGTTTTTCCCAAATGAATATAATTCTCCATAATCCCTCTTCTGCAGTCCTGTGGTTTGTGCTTTTTCTTCAAACCACTTAAAAACTGAATTTTGTAATTCCTTTTATTTCAGTGGGTGGCGCTGAAGATTGTCTGACGTTGTACAGTGCTCTGCAGGCGTTTACTTAAAGGGATTCTACCACTAAAACACTTTTTTTTCTAGTTACCACGTCGGAATAGCCTTTAAAAAGGCTATTTGTCTCTCACCTGTGGAAGTGCTCTCCGCCGCGCCGTTAGTTCAAAATACTGGTTTGTACCAGTATGCTAATGAGTTCTCTCGCAGCGATGGGGGCGTCCCCATCGCAGGAGCAGCGATGGGGGCGTCCCCATTGCAGCTCGAAAACTGACCGCAGCGCCGCCTCTCTGGTCTTCGGTGTCCTCCCCTTGCTTCTTCAGCGTACTATCGGACGCCTGCGCAGTACGCTCTGTTCGACGAAGATTGCCGAACGTACTGTGCATGCGCGAAATTGCGATCCCAGCCATAGTGTGGGCACCGAATTTTCGCGCATGCGCAGTACGTTCGGCAATCTTCGCCGAACAGAGAGCATACTGCGCAGGCGTCCGACAGACGCTGAAGAGGCAAGGGGAGGACACCGAAGACCGGAGAGGCGGCGCTGCGGTGAGTTTTCGAGCTGCAATGGGGACGCCCCCATCGCTGCAAGAGAACTCATTAGCATACCGGAACAAACCGGTATTTTGAACGAACGGCGCGGCGGAGAGCACTTCCACAGGTAAGAGACGAATAGCCTTTTTAAAGGCTATTCCGACGTGGTAACTAGAAAAAAAAGTGTTTTAGTGATAGAATCCCTTTAAAGAAAATGCCATGGATGAAAGGAGTAAAGTGCAACACACTCACTGCCATCTACTGGAGTTTAAGATCTTGCTATACAGTTGGCACAGAAAATTCAATTTGAGATCATTGGCATAAAGTTGATCTTTGGTATAGGGATGTCTTTAAATGTCCAGAAGATCAAGCCTTTATGCTTTCGAACATTGTTTCTCAACCGTTTCAAGTGAAGTACCTCCTAGTGAGAAAAAGACCCATCCAAATATCCCGAAAGTAGTGATCACTTATTAATGTTAATAAATTAAGCCTTCATCTGGAGCCTCAAGTAACAGTTATGCAATGCCCCATCAATGCCCCCCACATATAGTATAATGGACTCTACACTCAGTATAATGGCCCCTTCAATGCTACCACATGTAGTATAATGTCCCCCTCTGGGCCCCCACATGTAATATAGTGACCTCCGCAATCAGTTGAATGGCCCCTCAATGACTCTACATATAGTATATCGGCTACCCCAGTGCTATTACATTTAATATAATGGCCCCAGGGTCGGACTGGACCACCGGGGAACCGGTGAATCCCCCTGTCGGCCCCGACTGTTAATTCCTCATTTAGCCACGGCAGATACATTGTTCAGGGGCCTGAACGGGATCCTGAGCAATGCATTTTCCTCAACACACAGGGGCCCCCATTAGCTGATGCAGAAGCTGTACATGGTGCCCCCCCCCCGATATATAGGGAAAGTATATATATATATAGGAGGACACCAGGTAAAGCTTCAGCATTAGCTAATGACCACTTGTAATCCTATCTGCTGTAGCGATTGATCGCTGCTTTCTTCCCTGTCCATGACGTGGTGTGATTTTGGAAATTGCAGCATGTCAATTATACCTACGGAAACACCGGCAGTTCCCCCATAGGTATAATTGTAAGAGAAAGTTTGCAGAGGAAAACTCTGCAAACTTTCCGTCTAAAGTGCTGCAGGAAGAACCGCGATGTATTGCTGCCGCAGTTATTCCCACAGCGCTTTTTTGCTGCAGGACGACCTGTGGGGTTTTAGCCTAAGGATTAGGTCAAGTACAGCAAAACGCTGCAAAAACAACACTGGAGAAAAAAAAGCAGCAAAAACACAGTTTTTTTTCGCCACAGTGTTTTTCATTGAGCTTTTGCTGCCTTTATCTCTGCAGTTTCGCGACCCCACAGCTAAAATTAACCTGCTGTGGATGAGATTAAAATACAACATTTTGTACACTTTGCTGGCATTTTCTTCAGCCGCCATAAACTCTGTGTGTCATTACGGAAAATCAGATTTTTTTTTGCAGATTTTGATGCATTTTTTGTGCAATGTGTGTATGGGATTAGCCAGAATCTCCTCCACTTTGTAGGTACTGTAAAACGCCGCGTTTTTTTGCTGCAATGTTTTTGCTGTGGTCAAAATGGTGTGTTTTCGCAATGTGGGGCCCTGGCCTTAACCCTTTCCCGCCGATGGCATTTTTTGATTTTCGTTTTTCGTTTTTGACTCCCCTCCTTCTAAACCCCATAACTTTTTTATTTCTCCACTCCCAGAGCCATATGAGGTCTTAATTTTTGCGGGACAAATTTTTCTTCATGATGCTACCATTAATTATTCTATATAATGTACTGGGAAGCAGGAAAAAAATTCAGAATGGGGTGGATTTGAAGAAAAAATGCATTTCTGCAACTTTCTTACGGGCTTTGGTTTTACGGCGTTCACTGTGCAGCCAAAATGACATGTCCCCTATATTGTGTGTTTCGGTACGGTTCCAGGGATACCAAATTTATATGGTTTTATTTACATTTTGACCCCTAAAAAAAATTCCAAAACGGTGTTAAAAAATTTTTTTTCTAAAAGTCGCCATATTCCGACGGCCGTAACTTTTTTATACATAAGTGTACGGGGATGCATAGGGCGTCTTTTTTTGCGGGACCGGGTGTACTTTTTAGTTCTACCATTTTCGGGAAATGTTATTGCTTTGATCACTTTTTATTCAAATTTTTATCAGAATCAAAACAGTGAAAAAACGGCGGTTTGGCACTTTTGACTATTTTTCCTGCTACGGCGTTTACCGAACAGGAAAAATATTTTTATAGATTTGTAGAGCGGGCGATTTCGGACGCGGGGATACCTAACATGTATATGTTTCACAGTTTTTAACTACTTTTATATTTGTTCTAGGGAAAGGGGGGTGATTTGAACTTTTAATACTTTTTATATTTTTTTATATATTTTTTTTACTTTTTTTTAATTTTTTTTTTGCATTTATTAGACCCCCCTAGGGGTGTTGAACCCCAGGGGGTCTGATCACTAATGCAATGCATTACAATGCTAATGCATTGCAAAAAATCATCATCTCTTTTGCAGGCTGCATACACCAGCCTGCAAAAGAGAGAATTTGCAGACCGTCTGGGAGCCTTTAACAAGGCTCCCGGCTGTCATGGCAACATGATGTCGGCCCTGGAGCATGCTCCAGGAGCCGGCGATCCCTGCCAAAATGGCGGCGCCCATGCGCAGTAGACACCCGGCGGCTATGACGGCCGCCCGGCTCCCGGGCGGTCGCCATAGTTACAGACCCGACACGCGCCGTACTATTACGGCGCATGTCGGGAAGGGGTTAAAGACCTTGGGAACACTCTAGTATACACCATCAAATTAACAATATCAATATGTAGTAGGTGGGGCCCCACTTTTAATTTTGCCCAGGGCCCCATTTTGTCTAAAACCGGCCTTGAGTGTAGTTTCACAACAGCTGCAGGTTTCTGATCACTGTCACACACAATGAATGGAGAGACAGCACAAATGTCTGAACACTGCAGTCTGGCGTATACATGAGGAGAACACTCCCGTCTCTCCTTTTCTGCCCCTCTTAGTGGTGACTGATGGCTGGCTGCTGTATATCTACATACAGAACATCCCGTCCAGCATTGCGAGGAGGGTGGGGAGGAGCGTGCCCCTCATGAATACACCGGACTCATAACTCTAAGGACCTGTCCCCATACTATGCTGCTCCTAGGGACAGTGAAAATGTATAACATATATGTGAAATGTTTGTTGGGAACAAAAGGAGACGACACATAGTTACACTAATAAGAAATAATTTATTTCTAACAATTATATTACCCTAAATAATGCTATAATGTTTTTTAATTAATTTTTTGGATTATTATATATAATAATACTATCATTACTAATATTTCTTTTATAATTCTTCTCTGAATGCTAAACTACATCCCTATCCCTAAAGCTGTTGATCCAGAAGAAGGCAAAAACCCCTGGACACATTCAGCCAATTCGTGTCACAGGGGGAAAATTCCTTCTCGACCCCGGGAAAAGGCGATCAGTCCGAGGACCCCGGATCAAACCTACTAAGTCCTATTAAGGACGTATTAAATATCATATATATTAAGTCAATTATTATTAATACTTTCTTATTAGTAACTGTTACTATGTTATTTTCGCTAATATTATCATAGCTATCTTTATATTATGTATTATCATTATTACTAATAATTCTATTGATATAGTGCTATAAATATAAACTACATCCCTATCCCTAAAGCTGTTGATCCAGAAGAAGGCGAAAACCCCTGGACACATTCGGCCAATTCGTGTCCTAGGGGGAAAATTCCTTCTTGACCCCGAGAAAAGGCGATCAGTCCGAGGACCCCGGATCAAACCTGCTGCTGAAGTCTATTATAATAATAATTATTATAGTTAATTAACTTAAAACTTCTAATATTAGAATTATTATTGAAATCACTATTACTATTCTATATTGTCATTTTATAATTATCACTATCAATATTGTTAGTTGCCTATTATATTTTTTTTTTACTATTTTTATTCCTGTTTCTATTATTATGTTACTATAAACTACATCCCTATCCCTAAAGCTGTTGATCCAGAAGAAGGCGAAAACCCCTGGACACATTCAGCCAATTCGTGTCACAGGGGGAAAATTCCTTCTTGACCCCGGGAAAAGGCGATCAGTCCGAGGACCCCGGATCAAACATGCTGAAGATAATTATAATCTAATAATCATTATAGTTCATTAACCTAAATGCTTATTTTTTTTCCTATTAATATAACTAATATTAAAATAATATTACAAGTCTATATTGGAATTTTACTATTATTGTTATCAATATTACTATTTCTGTTTTATATATTACGATATCTATGAATTGAATCTACTACTACTATTTTTTTGTCATTTTTTTTATTAGTTGATTACTACTATTACTAGTCTGTTTTTTTTAAAAAAAAATTACTTTTTTTTTAATATTAATGTATAATTAGAGTAATCTAGCAATAATACCAGTAAGTCCTATCTCTAAAGCTGATGATCCAAAAGAAGGCGAAAACCCCTGGACACATTCGGCCAATTCATGTCACAGGGGGAAAATTCCTTCTTGACCCCGGGAAAAGGCGATCGGTCCTAGGACCTTGGATCAAGCCTGCTGATTCCTATTCTAATTAATAACTAAGTAACCTTGATATTAATATTATTTTATACTATTTTTTTCTAAGATTATTATTATACTACTTTTACTATTATTAATATTCTATGGCAATTAATATAATTACTATTAATACTATTATATCTGCTGCTGATGTTATAACAGCTTGGGACTCCCATACCTTACCTGCACCATGGATGGAGGAGAATATTGGACAGGATGTTTTTCTTTCCTCCAAGCATCATGTGGATGTACCAGAGGAGGGCATATAGATGAGTCTGGCTGGTTTCTCCATCTTCCCTTTTCTTCTTCCTCGCCATCTCTTCTTCCTCTTCACTGGTCTCCTCAGGGGTCTTCTTTTCTTCTTTCTCTACTCGCTTCCTCTTCACTTGACACTTTTGAGCCTTTTCTTGTATCTTCTCTGTCTCTTCCTTCTTCTCTTGGGATGGCCCAGATTCTTCCTCTTTCTCTTGGGATGGCCCAGGTTCTTCCTCCTTCTCTTGGGATGGCCCAGGTTCTTCCTCCTTCTCTTGGCACGGTCCAGGTTCTTCATCATCCAGCGGAAAAGGCAGATATTTCTTCTGGGCTTCACGGTTGGTCGGCATGAGGCGCTAAAGAATAAGTCAATTGTCTATTGAGACTTTCTTATACAACTTTTATATCTATAGTAAGGACATGTGTGAATCTAATGATAACATAGTAGGTTAGTAGGGGTGAACCTAGCCCTATGATGGCGAACCTGTGGTACACATGGCAATGAGGGCATGCAGAGCCCTCTCTGCTGGCACGTGCGCTGTCGCCCGGATCGCTCACTATCGGGGAATCTGGTTCAGATTCCCTGTTAGTGAGCAATCTCTGCTTTCAGCTGTATGTGTAAATTCACATACAGATGAAAGCTGTCAGTGTAAGCTGCAGTTTGCACGACTGCGGTTTACACTGATTGCAGAGAGTGTTCTCTGACCTGACGCAAGTGCGATGACATAAGTCATCAGCGCCTTCTGTCAGAAGAAGGAGGATGCCTGGCGGCTCTTCATGGGTAAGTATAATACTATGTGTGTGTGGGAGGAGGGGGGGTGTATTGAGGAGCATATAATACTGTGTGTGTGTGGTGGGGGAGCCCTACTGAAGAGCATATAATACATACCTCCCAACTTTTGAAGAGCAGAAAGAGGGACAAAATGTGCAGCGCGCGTAGCACGCCGCGGTAAATTAAGCTCAGCCCACATTTATGTTGACTCCACCCATTCTCAGTCATTTTTCATGTGCTCCCACACAATATAATCCTGGGGCACAGGCAGTTCTATATACTGCTGGAAAGCCGGCAGTGCGCTGAATTCAGAGCACTGTCGGCTTTCCTAATATGTGCCCCAGGTAAAGAGCTAGCGGTGCTGGTACCATAGCTCTTTACAGTCAGGAGGGCATTCCTGATGGTCCTTCTCCACAGCAGCGCCTATTGCGCTGTGCTGTATGAGCGGGGAGGAATGCCCCCTCCCCTTCTGATAATACTCATCTATGGACGAGCATTGTGAGCAGAGGCTGGAGGCGTTCCTCCCCGCTCACACTGTACAGCGCTATAGGCGCTGCTGTGGAGAAGGATGTTCCTGACTGACTGTCAGGAACGCTCTTCTGACTGTAAAGAACTACAGTACTGGCACCGCTAGCTCTTTACCCGGGGCACAGATCGGGAAAGACGACAGTGCGCTGAATTCAGCGCACTGCCGGCTTTCCAGCAGTATATACAACTGCCTGTGCCCCAGACCATGAAAGGTCCTCTTTAATTTTATTTTAAATATGATTTTTATTGAAAAGAACAAAACTTTTACAATATAATAGAAAAACAATTACAAACATAAGGAGAATCGGCATAGGTCCAATCAGTAGAACAGGAATTGCAAGTTGGAACTCCGGGCTGTAACCCAAGTACATGGATGACACAAACATGACCAAATAAACAAAGACCAAAGGACCAGATATACAAACGCTACAAAGACACCAATTCTACGAGAAGACATGAAAGGACTGAAGAAGGGAACACAACCAGAGAGGTACAGGAAGGGAAAGGGGAAAAGAAAGAATAGGGGGGATGGAATAGGGACAGAAGAGAACAAGAAAACCAAACAATAACATAAACAACATAACCACATACCTGAATACAGTACTAAAGAAACACAAGGTACATCCAAAAAAGAAAATAAAATAAAGCCACCTGGGATAACAACATAGTAGGTAGATAGTGATCAAGGGGTCCCCACGGGAGCAGCCTGAGGCCGAGGAAAAAGAACTCCCTGATTAGACTCCACGTACGAAATCCAAAGGGACCACTGGGATCGAAACTTGGCGTAGGTGTGGTTTTTGTTGGACAACAGATGTTCCAAGGTGCATGCCAAGTTCACATGGTGGAGTAATTCAGCTACAGTCAAACAAAGAGCAGACTTCCACTGACGAGCGATCATGGCCCGAGCTGCGAGCACGATCTGCCCCAAAACGACCTGCATCTCTGTGGGAAAACTACCAACGTCTAAGAAGCAAAGGGCGAGACCAGGAGAAGGACTGATATCAAAACCGGCTATGGTGGACATGAAGCGAAATACCGCTATCCAGAAGGCTCGAACCGGAGGGCAGTCCCACCACAAATGCAAGAAGGAACCTACTTGGCCGCATCCCCTCCAGCAGAGTCTGGAACAAGAAGAATCAATGTGCGCCATTTGGGTCGGGGTCCTATACCACCGCAGCATAATTTTCAAGGCCGTTTCCCAATGAGACGCCCCCCTAGATACACGCTTAACAAACCCAGCTGCCGTGTACCAGTCCGACAGAGGGATGGTTCTGGCAAGATCCGCTTCCCAACGGAGCAGACGGAGAGGCTTGACCCGCTCCGGAGGGACAGAGAAAAAGCCATAAAACACAGATAGCCCATCTCTAACAGGCGAGGACCTATTCCACAATTTTAAGGCTAGCCTGGGAAAGGTCAATCTAGAGGGCTCGTAGGACTGAAAAAAATGACGCAACTGCAAGTATTTAAAGAAGTCTGTTTTAGGGAGATGGAACTCTTCCTGTAACATGGAGAACGACTTAAACCCGTCATCAGAGTATAGATGGGCCACTTTATAGAGACCCCTAGAGACCCATCCACGGAGTCGCAGCTGGGGGAGAAAAGAGGTCAAATATAATAGGGGTAACTTCGACAAAGGGACTAGGTCTTCCCTGGAGGTATATGACAAAAAGTAACGCCAAGCAGACACTGAGGCCCTAAGACTCAGCAAGGGAGGGGAAGTGATGGGGGGTTCAAATCCTTAGGACGTAAAATACTCATAAGCGGGGCATCTAGAAGGCTTTCCTCAATTTCGGCCCAACGCCATTTATAAGTCTCATCCCACCCAACCTTAAGTTGATCAAGGATAGACGCCATATAGTATTTTCTAACATCTGGGACGCCCGCACGCCCATGGGACCAAGGACGCGTCATCACCTTAAGTCGGACCCTGGACCTCTTACCCTCCCATATATAATTGGAAAGAATAGACTGAAGCTTAGTAAAATATGAGTCAGGGAGGGGGATGGCAACTGTACGGAACATATACAAAATAAGAGGTAACACCATCATTTTGACAATGGCGATTCTGCTAGCCCAAGACAACATCGGTCGAAGAGAGAGGCAAGGAGATAAGTAATTTTGGTCAGAAGGGGGGTATAATTGGCAGAGAACAGATCCGAACTAGGGGCTGTCAGGGAGATACCAAGGTAAGCTATACGGGAATCATTCCATTGGTAGGGGAATTGAGTACTGAGATCCCGTCTCAACGAGGGAGAGATGGTAACAGGCAAGATCTGTGATTTGGAGGAATTTACCTTATAATAAGAAACTTTACCAAATCTCTCTAGGACCTCCGTAGCAGCACTCAAGGAGGAACCAGGGGAAGTCAGGGCCAGTATAACATCATCAGCATATAGGCCAATTTTATGCTGCTGGCGGCCCACAGTAATACCCTCAATATTTTCCACCGACCGAATGGACTCCGCCAGAGGCTCCATCACCAGCGCAAAGATAATAGGGGAAAGAGGACAACCCTGGCGGGTACCATTCGAGATCCGAAAGGGCTCAGACAAGAAGCCCGATGAGAGCACACGAGCCGACGGTTGGGAGTACAGAGCTAGGATAGCAGATTTAAAGACTGGCCCCATACCAAACTTATCCAAAAGGCTATCTAAGTAATCCCAGTGGACCCTATCAAAAGCCTTTTCAGCATCCAAAGCTAGAAGCAAAGAAGGCGTACCATCTCTTTCGGCTTTTTGAATAAGGTCTATGAACCTCCGCGTGCCGTCTGGAGCCTGCCTACCGAACACAAAACCTACCTGGTCAGGGCTAACTAACTGGGGGAGAAGGAGGAGCAACCGCTCAGCAAGGATTTTAGCGTACAATTTGATATCTGTATTCAGAAGGGAAATAGGTCGAAAATTAGCCGGGGCCGTGGGAGATTTGCCGGGTTTAGGGATGGTCACTATAGTGGCCGACAACATTTCCTCCGGGAAGCATTGCTCCTCCGCCGCCTTCCTGAACACAGCTAAAAGATGAGGGGATAAAATATCTGCGTATTTCTTGTAATAGATCCCTGAGAAGCCGTCAGGGCCAGGAGACTTTAGTGGTTTCAGTGAGGCTATAGCTTCCGTAACCTCAAACAAAGTGATAGGCGAGGCCAGGGAGACAGATTGTGCAGGGGAAAGGCGGGGCAGGGCCACAGAGTCTAGGAATCTATCTATTTCCTCCTTAGATGGCTGGTATGTCTGGGGATCATCCCTAAGATTGTATAGGGACCTATAATATAAGCGAAACTGTTCTGCAATGAGGCGGGGGTCAATAACTTTAGTACCCGAGTCATCCACAAGGTAGGCAATACGGGTTTTGGGGCGTGACTGTTTGATCTTTTTGGCTAAAAAGGCACTAGCCCTACTGTTATGTAAGTAGGCCTGACATTGAAAACGCTTAAAAGCTAAGTCCTGTTGGCAAGCCAGAAGGCCCTGCAATCGGAGTTGACATTGCCTAATCTCCGCAGAGACAATGGGGGTGGGATTAAGCTTATTAAGTGCGGAGAGGGAGGATAGGGAGCGAAGTGCAGCATCTATGTCTTTAGACCGTTCTTTTTTAGCTCTCGCGCAGGCCTGAATAAGCATCCCTCGCATATATGCCTTATGGGCATTCCAGAGCACATGGGGATCTGACACGGAGGGAGAGTTCAGGGAAAAATATTCCCTCAGGGTCTCACAGAGGTGTTCACCATAGGAGGGATGATCTAGGATATACTCATTCAAGCGCCACTGGGTAGGCATAGCAGTGGAGAATTTCTCATGTAGAGAGAGGGACACCGGAGCATGATCAGTCCAAGTGATCAGCCCAATATCAGTAGATTTTGCCTGCATCAGCCCAATTTTATCAGTAAGGAAAAAATCAATACGGGAATAGGAAGAGGACGAAGAGGAGAAATAACTATAATCTCGTTCCCCGCCATGTTGACAACGCCAGACGTCATAAAGGCCCTGGTCAATCAAAGAGGAGGATAATATAGGGGAGCGTCTCTTGGGGTTGGAAGAGTCCAGAGAATTATCTACTAAGCAATTAAAATCCCCACCAATAATCAACATACCAGTAGCAAAAGTTCGGATCTTGGAAAGCACAGATTTCCAATATTGCGCCTGGGAACGATTCGGGAGATAAACAGTTACCAAAGTGTATTTAACATTGTTAATAAGACAATTAAGCCCCAAAAACCGACCCCCGGGATCAACTAAAGTGGAGTCAAGGGAAAAAGCGACAGAGTCCCGCACAGCAATAAGAACACCCTTACGCTTAGCATTACAGGAAGCCTGATATATATGAGGAAAAGAAGGGTTAGAGAACTTAGAATTTTTACCAGCAAAAAATGAGTCTCCTGGAGAAAGAGCACATCACAGCGGAGGCGACGGGCCTCCCTCCAGACAGAACTCAGTTTACAGGGGCTATTCAGACCTCTAACATTAAGTGAAGATATACGAAGAACCATAATAACAAATTAAAGAAAAATGGCGGAAGACCCAGGTGGCAACACACAAAATAACAAGGATGCATAAAGTATGTATGAACAGGCATAATAACCATATGACATTCCAGGTATGAGATAAGAACAAAGAATGCAAACAAAATAGCATAGTGTCAAAAAACACCGAATAACCAAAAGTAATCAGCTGGGGGGGGGGAAAACAGGTCAGTAGCACTCAGTGAGAGTGAGTATTAGGAAGGCACACAGGTCACCTAAATCAAACAATATAGACAAATCAATGTTGGGCAAGGCGGGTCAGTCCGCCGAAGCGGATAGATGGTTCACTTACGACCGCCCACCACAGTCCATTCTTTAGTAAGATGGGAGGGCCGCGCTGAGGATTCAGGAACAGATGAGAGAGATTCAACAGGGGCAAGTTTCCATTTACGGAGGAGGGACATGCCCGCCTCCACATCAGGGACGGAATGGAAAACCCCATTGCGGGGGATCAGCAGCTTGGTAGGAAAGCCCCAACGATACCGTATGCCCCTGTCTCTCTGAGGATCTTGGTAATGGGAGCCAGTTCACGCCTGGCCTGCATAGTAGCTGCGGATAAATCGGGGAACAAGGAAATGGATGCAAACGGAGCTGGTAAGGTACCACATTTTCTGGCTTCCGCAAGAATCGAGTCCTTAACTTGATAGAAATGGACCCTTGTTAAAACATCTCTCGGGACATCTACAGGAGCAGAGTTCGCTTTTGGAATACGATGAGTCCGATCCAGAGTGAGCTCCAGATCAGTAAGCTGTGGTAGAATTTTCTTAAAGAGACGTTGAACATAGGCCACCAAGTCCTCCGATGCCACATCCTCAGGGACTCCACGGATCTTAATGTTATTGCGTCTAGACCGATCCTCAGCGTCCGCAGCCTTAATTTTGAGCCATCTGACCTCCGCCTCAAGGGTGTTATGGGCGTCAACCAATTCATTGTGAGCAGATGAAAATTCCTCCATTTTATTCTCAAGATGGTCAGTCCGTTCCCCCAAAGCGTCGATGTCTCATCGCAAATTACCCACCACAGAGGAGACAGTCTTGGTGATCCCCGCCTGCAGGAGAACAAGCATCCCTTTCAAAGTATCACACGTTACGGGGTCTGAGGAAGCTGAGAAGTCAGAAATATCTGAGTGAGCAAAATCAGGGAGAACACCAGAGGCAGGTAGGGCATCAGCGACCCGTTTACACACCGGCTCCTTACCAGAAGGAGAACCCTGAGGGGACACAGCAAAACTTCTCTTACCACCATCGACCAGTACAGGGGGACGCTCGGCTGCAGGGGAACCCTCCTCAGGCAAAGAGTCCACCAATTCAGACCGTGGAGGTGACTTCGCTGGGGAGCGGGAGCCTGACGGTGAGGAAGGCAGAGAGTGCGACATGGTGCTGGAGAAAAAGTCAGAAAGCTTCCTGGGGGTTTTGGAGGAGGATGGTTTCTTTCGAGGCATAATAGCAACAGCAGGAAAGGTCAGGGACGCAACTGAGGATATCAGGACAGGAGAGCAGATTGATGCGACCGGTACAAAATTTGCAGAGCAGCGCCGCAGATCACACAGCAGCAAGATCCGGCAAGGACGTGGGGGTCGAGCAGCAGGAAGCCCAACAATCAGCTGAGAGCCGCCAGAGGTGACACTGTTGGTGGTTTAATCAAGCATGTTTAAAGAAGTGGCATGCAGTGGAGACATACAGGCATTTACAGTTCAATGGGAGCCCAGTGTGAGAAGCCCCCCCTGTTGTTGGAGTAGGGGCTCAGCACTCACAAAGGGCTCAACCAGAAAAGCAGGGTGCAAGCCAGGTGATACACAAAGTCCAGCCTAGGGGAGAGGAGAGGAGCCCCCCCTGATGGTGGTGTAGGGGCTCAGCACTCTCCTGGACTCCCCAGTCAGTATCAGCAAACAGTCACTTACTTATAACTCCAGGACCAGAGAGAGCAGTGACAGGCAGTGGTGCAAGGAGCAGGAGGAGATCACAGTATGTCCTCAACACAGGTGCACAGGCAGCAGGAAATCCACAGCAGGTGGGAGAAGGCAGTGCAGCAGCCAAATCAGTCCAGGGTAGGAGTATCACCGCAGGGTCCACTTAAAATGGCCGCCGCCTCACATCCGACTATAGGCCGCAGACTACACGCCGGCTTCCACTAGCGCAGGAGGAACGGAGGAGCACAACAAATCAGTGCCCCGCAGCTGGACGGGCTCCGCTCACCACCAGGGAGGATCCGGAGGAAGCAGGACGGGACCCGACCGCTGCACAGCACGAGGATGAAGAAGGCCTGGACACCAAGATGGCGGCGCGCTTCGGAGCGGTGAGTAGGCCGCAAGGAGTCCGCCGGGGTTCTCAGGGAGGGAAAGTGCCGCTGACCCAAGGCAGGTAAGATAGTTAGGGATGCCGAGGAGATTCGGGCAGGAACACCGGGAGCTCCAGTGAACACGTCCGCACTCCTAGCCGGCTAGCCACGCCCCCCCTTCGAAAGGTCCTCTTTAAAGCAGTGAGTGTCTCGCGGAAATCAGGACGGTTGGGAGGTATGTATAATACTGTGTGTGTGGGGGCTACTGTAGAGCATATAATACTGTGGGGGGGCTACTGTAGAGCATATAATATCATGGGGGGCTACTTTGGAGCATATAATACTGTGGGAAGGCTACTGTGGAGTATATAATACTGTGCGCAGGGCTACTTTACAGCATATAATACTATGGGGGGGCTACTGTGGAGCATATAATACTGGGGGGCTACTGTGGAGCATATAATACTGTGGGAGGCTATTGTGGACTACATAATACAGTACAAAGTTGTTGGTATTATTGAAAGCTCTGCAAAGCCCCATTCATGCGATTTGTGGGTCCATAACTGTCTGCAATTGTGGATTCGCACAGTATTAAAGGGGCTCTATCAGCAAAATCATGCTGATAGAGCCCCACATATGCGTGAATAGCCTTTAAAAAGGCTATTCAGGCACCGTAAAAGTTATATTAAACTACCCCCCCCCCCATTTTAAAATAAAACCCTAAAACAGAATGTGATCTACTTACGCATCGTGCACGGTGGGCGGGCATTCAGGGTCCGCCGTCTTCATCCACGCCTCCTCTTCCTCCGATGTCCTCGGGTCCCGTCCTCGTCCGGCGCTCGCGAACTGACATTGCTTAAAAAAAATGGCCTGGGCACATGAGCAGTAGCCGTAGTAGAAGCAGCATGCTACTGTACATGCGCCCAGGCCATTTTTTATAGCAAATGTCAGTTCGCGAGCGCCGGAGGAGGACGGGACCCGAGGACATCGGAGGAAGTGGAGGCGTGGATGAAGAAGACGGCGCACCCTGAATGCCAGCTCACCGTGCACGTTCGGTAAGTTTATCACATTCTGTATTAGGGTTTTATTTTAAAACGGGGGCTGGGGGGGGGTGGGGGGGTGGTGGTGGTGGTTTAATATAACTTTTTTTTACGGTGCCTGAATAGCCTTTTTAAAGGCTATTCATACATATGTCAGGCTCTGTCAGCATGATTTTGCTGATAGAGCCCCTTTAAGGTTAAATTACCATGTTGGCACTTTGCGATAATTTTGTGGGTTGCAGTTTGGGCACTCGGTCTCATAAAGGTTCTCCATCACTGATCTAGCCTCTCTGCTGTCTGAGGCAAACTATAGAAAGGTCACCCCCATACCCTTCCCCAAATAAATTTGAGTTTACATCCGACTAGCATCACATGCTCCTATAGTCACATAATAAATGTACTATAACTCATGACAGAAATCTGTGGAGGGGAGACTATAACTTACTGACAGCTTCACTGTAAAGTTATTTAGTAACGTTGTACTACGCAAATGTTCATTTGGAAAAAAAATAATAATAAGACATAATAATATGGTCAATGAGGCCTTTCACACATCCACAGTCTTTCAAGGATGGAGAGACACTGAGAAAAAAAAAAACTGTGTGTCAATTCCACCTGCCACCCCCCACTTCAATGCAATTGTGTTACTCGCAGTCATATTGACAGTGACACAGCTAGTGCAGGGATTCCTATGCAGCATTAAGGGTATGTTCACACTGACAATTTGCCGCTGAATTTGTCAGCCAGAAAATATCTGCTGCTGGAATTTGAAGCAGTTCTTTCGGGGCTGTTTCTGAAATTCTGCTTCAAAAAACAGCTCCAAAATCTGACTCTCATTTAGAATGTACCTGAGGTACAAGCCGGATGCTTCCTTTTTCTGCTAGCTGGAAAAAATCAGCTGCCAGAAAATTTCTGCTTCTTTCTCCCATTAAAATGAATGGGAGGCAGATTTCAGGTGGAATTTGGAGGTGATTTTGAAGCAGATTTCAGGTCCAAATTTCTCTGTATGAACATACCATAAGATTTCTTACAGTAGTTCATTCTGACAGGGGACATGCAGATGCATCAGTATTAACTAGTGACTCCTAAAGCTACAAAGGAATCCCTGCATTAGCTGGGTGACTGCTGTTACTGTCAGACAGATTAAAATTAACCTACTGAAGTGCCGTACTGTCATTGTGACCAGGAGTAACCCAATCCCATTGAAGCGTTAGTTGGGAGGAGGGGGGAGCAGGAGCGGGCTGTTCATAAGAATTGCTGGGCAGCTCCTGACATACAAATAAACAGGGACCACCCAGCAATTCAAATGAATAGCTGGCATCAAGATAACACTAACAACATACTTTTTCTGAATAAGGGGTTCTTTCTTTATATCCCCTACTACTATTTGCAGCAAGGAGGCATCTTTTTACATAAGGCTGAGGCCCACATTATGGAAATGTTGCATTTTTTGTTGCAGATTTTTCTGAAAATTTCTTTTTTTTTTTTTTGAGCCAAAGAGTGGCCTGAAAAGGAGTGGAAAATACTCTTCTGTTAAATATACTCCTGACTTTGGCTCAAAAGAAAAGCTGTGTTTCCACAGCATTGAGCCTCAATTTAGGGCCCCATGTGGTGTAAATGCTGTAGTTTGCTGCAGTGGAAAAGTTGTGGCAAAAACCACAATATTTTACAGTCCTTGCAAAGTGAATGGGATTCTAGTGAATTCCATCCACACATTGCAGAAAATTACCCAAAGCAGAAATGCAGTGATCTCCAAAACCATTGTGTTTTTGGAAATCTCAGCATGTCTATTATACCTATGGAAATGGTTTCCCTATACGTATAATTGATGCAGAAAAGCCCGCAGAGGAAAACTGCTGGCATTCTGTGAAAAGTGCTGTGTGAAAAACCACAATACCTTGCCACCACGGTTTTTCCTACAACACTTTTTCACAGTGGCCCACTGCATGGGGCCTTAGCCTAAAGGAGTTTATGCCATGAGAAATATTTATCCTCTACCCTTAGGATAAAGGATAAATACCTAATTGTTGGGGGTCTGACTGCAGAGAGCCCCAGTGATTCTGAGGACGGGTAGGAGTAATGGTAATTATTATCTCCATTATGAATTCAGCCTGCCTGCAGCCAGCATGACTATAGGAGTACCACTTGGTGGATATACAAACCTGCGCTCCTATTCACTTGGATAGCAGCGCCAAATATAGCCGAACTACAGTACTCAGCTATCTGTGGCACTCCCATTGAAGAGAATAGGAGCGAGGATTTGTATATCCACCAAGTGACACTCCTATATTCAGGCTGGCTGTAGTCAGGCTGAATTCACAACAGAGGGAAAAAGACCCCCGTCCTCAGGATCAGTGAGGGTCTCAGCGGTCAGACCACCACCTATCCAGTATTTATCCTCTATCCTAAGCATATAGGATAAATACACTTCTTAGTATTACGAGTATCTATATTTACATAGTATTGATGCTTTCGTGATGTGTAAGGTGGTGAACCAGGGGGCACAGGAAGGGCTCCAGGCAGACAGAAGGACTAGACCAGATATAGTTGGGGTGAGAGAAGAGAGACTTCAGGAGTCTTACAGCAAGCTAGTGCTGGACAGACAGAAGGAGTTTTCCTCAATGTAAGAGTATGTTCACACAGTTTTTTGCAGGCGGATTTTGATGCGGAATCCGCCTCCAAATCTACCTGCAAAAAAGGCTCCTACACCAGCCCAGCACTGGTCCCGCTCAGCATGTTTTGAAATCACTAACCTCCATATTGAAGATAGGTAACGGCAGGAACTTGACGGAGTAGATGAGGAGTTGTGCGTTTCTTTCTTCCACGGTGCAGGGATAATCTGAAGAGAGAAAAAATAAATAATGGGGTCATAGCAGTAATCATAATATCCAAAAAAATACAGTAAAATTCATTTATCCACCAACAATGCAGCCTGTTAGGTGCTGGATTATCAAATATGCTGGATTATGGGATGGGCATAAAAACATATAAATAAACAACATTCAGTTTCATCAATGAGATTATGGGGTTAAAAATACTCACTTAAGAAGGGTGTGAGTCCATAAATGCATTCCTGGCGGCGGTAGACGTGCTAAGGAGAAGAGAATACAGTAAGTGTCACTTATCAGGAATCAGGGAAGGAGCAGAGGACAATAGGACAAGGGATCAGGTTATAATGAAGACACTGACCTCCATTGATCTGTGATCCATAACTGTAATCCGTAGCAAAATCTGTAAACCCAAAAACAAACTCACAGATGTGATAAAGTCTCAAACACTGCAGCTTTCTGATGTACAGATAGGGGGTGTACGTCCTGGTGTCGCCCCCCTGTATAATGAAATACTGCTATACTATCCCAGTGGTGTTACCCCTCTCATTTCTTATAAAAGCTTTATAGCAGTCAGACAGTTTCTCCCCCACAGAGGTCACAATCCCCTGAAATACCACAGAATAAAACTATAAATTCTAGCTGCCTGCAGCCACCACTAGGGGGAGAATAGAGGCATACTGGTCACTGTTATGTAAGTTCAATGTCTAAGTCAGGGATCGGCAACCTTTTATGTACAGCGCGCTGATTTAAAGCAACACTGATTCCTGATAATGTGAGTGAGGCCCCATGGGAGATAAATCGGAGTCAGTCCTATCAGATGATGGGAAGATCTTACCTCGGCGTTGCTCTGTAACAAACTGAGGAAAACTGCCAGTTGTTTTTTTTCAAATTCTTTTCCAGCGATCCTATTGGCTGCTGACCAGTGATGTAAATTTAACCCTTTAATGGCCAGACACTTTTCTAGCATTTCTCTGCACATGGTGGTTTACTGGCCCTTTCTCATTGGTTAGGCTACCAGAATAATTTTACAACATTCCTTCATGAAATATAGGGCAGTGTATTAACACATTACTTAAAGATTTTCTGTCTTGCTAGCTTTATTCTGGGTTACCTGTATAAAAGGTGAGAAAGCTAGCCTCTTTTTTAATTTGTAAAGTTGGGTATGCCTCAGTTCTGCCATGCCAAGGGGCACCTGGTAAATAAGACACCCCCGGAGCCATCAGCAAAGGGGGACATGACTTTGGGATGGGGGAACTAATAACTCCTGCAGTTTCTTCTTCATGTAGTAGTTGTGTAGATTTATACAGACTGGTTCAGCTATAAGAGTATATCTGTGTATATTCAGCTTTAGTATATAGTGCTTAGTGTGTTACTGTAGGGAGGGAGGAGTTAGGAATAGACGTCACTTCTTGTCTCCTCCATCTTCATCCTCTTTCTCATCACAAGACCTGGATGAAGCATGTCTGCTGTATCAGGGAGTATAAGACTGGGGTTTGTCACCTCACACAGGACTGGTGTCACCACATTCATATTACACCGCACTACTAGTGTAGTATCACCAACTATACTGTATATGATGCAGTATTAGCACAAAATGTATGTAGTCGCAGAGTCCCCTCATGTATTTACCACACACTGGAGACACGGCTGATATATGATATATACTACAGTATTACCTCAGGTTATATACAGTCACAGAGTCCCCTCATGTATTTACCATAGACACTGGAGACATGGCTGATATCTCATATACATACCTCCCAACCTTTGAAGAATAGAAAGAGGGACAAAATGTGCGGCGCGCATAGCGCGCCGCAGCAAATTTAGCCCCGCCCACTTTTGCGTTGACCCCGCCCACTCATTAATTTTTCATGTGCCCGCACACAGTATAATCCTCCTACAGTCACCCGTAAATTATATGTCCCCCCTCTATCTCTCCCCCAGTTTCATATACACCCTTCATCTGCCCCCAGTTTCATGTCCCCCCATCTCTGCCCCCAGATTCATGTCCTCTTGTCACGATACTAGTGGTACGGGATCAGGAGTCCAGTCGTCGGGTAACACAGAGGAGGCTGGAGACAGCAGGTGGATAGCCCACAGGGGGCTGAGGTAGTAGTCCAAGGGCAGATGGGTAAAGACCAGGTAGAAGTCTGTAGTCTTACAAGAGCTGTAGTAAAGCTACGGCGAGCTTTCAGCTAGCAGGTGAAGTTCCAAAGAACTGAAGAGGATCTCCAGCAAGGAGGTCTCCTGGGTGTTCAGGCTGTATCCGGAATAAACAGAACACAATACCAACACAAACAAGAAGTGTCAGAGTCACCTATATATAGCCAGTCCAATCAAGGTTAATACAGGGCGGGTTTCAATCACTAGCAGCAGCTGATGAGCCTCAGCAGTAGGCTTCACACAAAAGTCCAACAGGCCATTATTCCACAAGCCTGATAGCTCAGGCAGCAAGGAGACACCGGGCTAAACAGCAGGTCACAGGTTCAAATCCTGACACCTCTCCATCTCTGCCCCCAGATTCATGTCCTCTCCATCTCTGCCCCCAGATTCATGTCCCACATCTCTGCCCCCAGATTCATGTCCCCCATCTCTGCCCCCAGATTCATGTCCCTCCATCTCTGCCCCCAGTGTCATGCCGTCCTCTCCTTCATCTGCCCCCAGATTCACGTTCCACCCTCACATTAAACTTACCTTCTCCTCCGCTCCCTCGCCGCTGCCCGCCTCTCTTCCTGACACATGTGGCTGAAGCTGCTCGCTTCGCCGCTGCGTCTCTCTCTCTCTCGCTGACACATGCGGCTGAAGCGAGGAGCTGACCTGTGTCAGCTCCTCGCTTCGCTGCTGCCGCCGGCTCCTGGCTTGTACATCGCGTCTACAAGCCAGGAGCCGGCGGCAGCAGTGAAGCGAGGAGCTGACACAGGTCAGCTCCTCGCTTCAGCCACATGTGTCAGCGAGAGAGAGAGAGACGCAGCGGCGAAGCGAGCAGCTTCAGCCGCGTGTGTCAGGGCGAGAGGCGGGCAGCGGCGAAGCGAGGAGCTGACCTGTGTCAGCTCCTTGCTTTAGCCGCATATGTGTTCAACTCAGATCTGCGTCCTTTGGACGCAGATCTGAGTTGAAATCGGGACATACCTCCCTCCAACCGGGACATGTCACCCAAATCGTGACTGTCCCGCGGAAATCGGGACGGTTGGGAGGTATGCATATATACTACTATATAATACAGACTGTTCATGAGTGCTGGGGACTGAGGGTCTCTCTATGTTGGAGCTGAGAGGACACATGTAATGGAGGTCCTGTGGTGAGAGAGGGACAGCCTGGTACAGTGTAGTGAGGGTAATGGAGGCCGCACTGATACTCCCTGTATATACCTCCAGCTCTTCTAATACTGACCATGCTGGGGATAATTTAAAGTTAATCATTTCTATGTAATTTCTCAGGGCTGTATACAGGTCATACTGTATATACTGGCTATACTGTATACAGGTCATATTGTATATACTGGCTATATTGTATACAGGTTATTTTTAATTGGTAGGGAGTTCTTGGAGCTGGTTGAAATTGTAAATGGTGGGAAACATGGTGGTTAGTTTCCCCTAGGATTATTTATCTTGGTCTGGCTGGTCTTTGGGCTCCTGCTGGGGGGTGTCCCAGGGAGTGGGTTATTATATATGGAAAACTGCCATTCTGGGTGTTATGGTGCCCCTGAGCCAGTGCTTGCAGCTGGGGGTAATTTGGCGTGATGGAACAGATTGGCGGACAGATTTTTGTAGCTCCAAGGACCTCCCCCTTAAGAGGAAGGGGTTTGTATCCGGAAAAGTTAAGAGCTTGTGTTATTATTCCTTTATTTGGCGTCTAATGATCTATTTATGACCTCCTTATTAAGGCCGAACACATTTAGATAATGGATATCAAACAAATACTGCACCAGATTATTGTATTTCTTAGTCTTCATGTAGCCGGTGTCTTAAGAGCATTTACAGTCTGTATCCAGATATGTATATGGATCACCACTATGTTATGTTACATCATATAATGCAGCCGGTCCCATTACTATGGCATATACTATGTGATGGGATATGGACCCTGTGTGTCTGGGTCTCCCATTTTTAGGCCAGTGTTTTACTTTGTTACTGTCAGGTTGTTTGCGATACACTAACACTTTTTTTGGGTTTTTTTGCCACTTCTTGTTCAAACGTGTTTAACAAAATGTAATATAGTTATCTACTATTGTGTTTTCTTAATACTTTAGCTTAAATATAATCCTAAACTATAGCTATTGTTGTGCATTATAATTCGTACTATTGACATTAAACATGTTTATTAATGGGTCCTTGAAGTTACTTATAATTTGGCCAGTAATGGGCAACCACCTTGGCCCCCTGGTGTGGAGGGGTAACCATCGGAGGTATGGCCCCCTGGTGTGGAGGGGTAACCATCGGAGGTATGGCCCCCTGGTGTGGAGGGGTAACCATCGGAGGTATGGCCCCCTGGTGTGGAGGGGTAACCATCGGAGGTATGGCCCCCTGGTGTGGAGGGGTGACCATCGGAGGTATGGCCCCCTGGTGTGGAGGGGTGACCATCGGAGGTATGGCCCCCTGGTGTGGAGGGGTAACCATCGGAGGTATGGCCCCCTGGTGTGGAGGGGTAACCATCGGAGGTATGGCCCCCTGGTGTGGAGGGGTAACCATCGGAGGTATGGCCCCCTGGTGTGGAGGGGTGACCATCGGAGGTATGGCCCCCTGGTGTGGAGGGGTGACCATTGGAGGTATGGCCCCCTGGTGTGGAGGGGTGACCATCGGAGGTATGGCCCCCTGGTGTGGAGGGGTGACCATTGGAGGTATGGCCCCCTGGTGTGGAGGGGTGACCATCAAAAGTATGGCCCCCTGGTGTGGAGGGGTGACCATCGGAGGTATGGCCCCCTGGTGTGGAGGGGTGACCATCGGAGGTATGGCCCCCTGGTGTGGAGGGGTGACCATCGGAGGTATGGCCTCACGGTGTGGAGGGGTGACCATCAAAAGTATGGCCCCCTGGTGTGGAGGGGTGACCATCGGAGGTATGGCCCCCTGGTGTGGAGGGGTAACCATCGGAGGTATGGCCCCCTGGTGTGGAGGGGTGACCATCGGAGGTATGGCCCCCTGGTGTGGAGGGGTGACCATTGGAGGTATGGCCCCCTGGTGTGGAGGGGTGACCATCGGAGGTATGGCCCCCTGGTGTGGAGGGGTGACCATTGGAGGTATGGCCCCCTGGTGTGGAGGGGTAACCATCGGAGGTATGGCCCCCTGGTGTGGAGGGTAACCATCAGAGTTATGGACCCCCTGGTTATGGCAAACTAATTAAATTTAAGAAGACCCTGTTAGGGTAAGTCCCTAGGATCATGGCTGTCAATGTTCACATGCCTGTGCACTAAATTGAGCCCTCCGAGCTGGGGCTGGTTGCAGCTGGAGAGAGAGAAAAATATTTTATTTAAAAAAAAAGGGGCATGTTTTGCTAAAAATCTTTAGCTTCAAGGACCCTTTCTGATGATTTGTACTTTTCTTAGTGAAGATATATGACCGCTTATATTGACCAACTCATGTTTCTCTTAAAGTTGCCAACAGTTTGATACCACCATAGCTGCAGTAGAGTGTCTATCGCAGCCAGCTAGTGATTGGAGCCCAGCACTGCTTACCATGTTAACCCCATGCTCTGTGTGCAGGAGTTATATAGGCCTATGCCCCCCTCCCCCTCTTCCATGCAGAACAGGCAGTATCAGGATGGTGCTGGTCCATGTTCAGCAAAGACGAGAATTTCAGCTTCTACTTTCAGTCTTGGTGCCCTTGGGTCGGTGCATGCGGCTAAAGGTAAAGGTCATCAAGTGCTCTGAAAAAGATTGAGAGATGAGATTACAGGGTCTCTCGCTGCCTTCAGAGACTACTGTATCTCAAGCGGATCATGGGCTTCTTCTCATCATGCTAAGCATCATTTAATGGCTTGTTTTGCTGTTGATGTGGTTGTGACCCATCAAACAACAATGGAGGGTTATTTCACTCCAGTAAGTGCCCTGGGGTTGCTGTAGTATCTGGAGAAGCCGCAGCACCACAAGTACTTCTCTCTTCCCTTCTTTATACTCTCTATGTCTTTCCTTGCAGTATCAGTGGGTATAGGGTTGCCAATGTATGTAAATCGACAGTTCTAGTTTTTAGTGGGAGAGGTATTCCTTGAAGAGGTGTTATCTTGTACATGGTATATACATCTGTATCATGTGTATACAGTTACCACCATAAGTGGGACCTCACAACTCATAAGTGGGAAGTATATACTTATGTGCGGAAATGGTTGGCAATGACATGTTTGTGGTATGGCAATATCCCCATGTATACTGGTTTATGGAAATTTCAGTGTTATAGTCTATTTCTCTTTACTAGTTTCTGACTACAGCCATATCACTTTACTTGCATCTTCAGCAACATTCATAGCTTGGTATTGTCGGGCAGGTAGTATGGGGACTTGTAGTATATAAGGTTTCTAGAGGCTAGTGTATTCCTAATCAGTTTGGTGGCGGTTGTGTCCATTTAAGGTGTCAAATGACTTCTTCTGTGGCGGTTGAGGAGTCAGGTGGAAGTTGCAGGCAAGTTATTGTGGACTTATTTTAACTAATAGAGGAAGTTAAAGGGGTATTCCCACGTCGCATACTCACCAGTCTTCGCTGCTGTAAAATCTTCTGTCTTCCTGCTTTGTTGCGTCATTGGTGGGCGGGGTTACATATGCAAAGTCAGCGGCGAGATGCCACTGGCCCTGCGTGCGTGCTCATAGATGGTGAGACCAGTCAGTTCTCCAGCCTTCACAATGCCAATACAGACCCGGCATCCGCTGTAATAGAGAGGCGGATGCTGGGGAGGGTTAGACACCGACACAGGTGCCTGCAACATCGCTACACTCCTGCCCTGCATGAAGCCAGCAGCAGCAGGAGCGATGTTGCTATTCCGGGGGGGAGGGGCGGAATAGCAGCATCGCTCCTGCCGTTGCTGGCTTCATGCAGGGCAGGAGCGTAGCGATGTTGCAGAAACCTTATGCTATACCAGCGCTTCTATTGCAGGCTACGTAGCATAGGCTGCAGCAGGAGCGAAAGACAACGTGATGCCGGCGCTTGGTCCGGGTACCGGCGCGGAGAAGGAACATAGCAGAGAAGGAACATCGCAGCGCCCACGCGCCGGTGGAGGATATGGCGCCTCGGCTGTGACTGAGGCGCCGTTAGGGTTAATGGGGACGCTCGTTGCGGACACCGGCCACCCCTCACCCCACTGGACTCACCTTGTGCATGCTGTGTAGGCCGCAACATCTGCCGGCATTAGCGGTCCTGTGTAGCCAGCGGGCGGAACATGCTAGCTACCGTCATGTTGACTACCGTCTCCCCAGTCAATCGCCCCGCCCACACTTTGTTGGCAACGTATGGTGCAGCAGCGCTGGCTCCATAGCCAGCCCACACCCTGCCATGCACCAAAAGGAGGTGCGTGGAAAGACCTGCACTGGCCAGCGCCTACAACAGAGCCGGAGTGAACTTTTGAGGGTCGCGATGGCAATTTGGGGTGAGTGACCCACATTTAGAGTAGCCTATCCTTCCTTCCTGGGCAATATGTCGGTGTGTGTGAAATTTCAACAAAATCCATTCAGCCGTTTGGCTGTGATTGAGGAACAAACATCCAAACCCACAAACATCCAAACACACAAACTTTCACCTCAGTCTCTTCTTGTTAGGTGGATGGGATTGCCTTTGTTTTTCTTGTTTGCAGGGCCGGCGAGGGGAGGGGGGGCAAATTGAGCAATTGCCCAGGGCCCCCACAGCTCAAGGGATGCCCTGCGCTGCCTAATATTTCACTATTATGTTTATGGAATGATGGACCGTCTGTTCTCACTTACAGTCGGGTCACTCACTGTGCAGGGGCCGCTGGGCTGTGTAGTCACTTGTAGCTGCACAGCGGCCGTGCAAGCAGGAACTCCGTGGTGGATTCTATATGAGCTGCTGTATGATGTTGTAGCCCCAGCCTCACCTCCAGTTCAACAAGGTCTGCGGGTGCTGTCTGAAGCCTTGCTCACCTCAGACTAAGTGTACACTGCTGCTACAGCTGAGCTCCTGCTCTGCATCCTGCATTGTCTCCCTGAGGAGAGGAGAGTGAAAGTAAAAAAGAAAACATACAGGTACATGTTGGGGCTACTATTCCTATTAATGTCAGGCATTTGGGGTTATTAATTTAGTTTCAGTAACTCCATGTGCCTCACATTAATAGCAGTTAACCCCATCATGTCCCTCATATTAAACCCTGTATATCTCACATAAGGCTTACTGATATGTGAGACATATGAGGGCACTAATGAAATTCCTCAATGATGAACATGCTTAATTATTACCTCCATATATCTCACATCAGTAATCCTTATGTAAAGCACAGGGGTTAACGTTAGGGACATGATGAGGTTAACTGCTATTAATATGAGGCACATGGAATTGCTAAACTGTAATGCACATAACTATACTTCTTATCCACAACCAGGGTCGGACTGGCCTACCAGGGAACTGGTGAATCCCCCGATGGGCCCCAACCCCCAACTGTTAATTCCTCATTTACCCACGGCAGATGCATTGTTCAGGGGCCCGAACAGGATCCTGAGCAATGCATTTGCCTCAACACACAGGGGCCCCCATTAGCTGATGCAGAAGCTGTACATGGTGCCCCCCCGATATATAGGGAAACTATATATATAGGAGGACACCAGGTAAAGCTTCAGCATTAGCAAATGGCCACTTGTAATCCTCTCACTTCTCCCGATTGCATAGCTGAAAGTAACCAGCCATGTTTTTTGAAGCGCATGCATTTTAGAGTTTGCGGCTGTTCCACATCTTATTTTTTCCTGCAATGTGTGGATGAGGTAAATTTCATTCACTTTGTTGATTCTGTAAAACACTTTTTTTTTTCTGTAGTAGCCAAAGATGTTGCGTTTCTGCAATGTGGGGTTTCAGGTATTTATGACCTATACTGAGCATAGGCCATAAAAAAGTTTAACCCTGGACAACCCCTTTAATATGTCCCATACAGTTTAATATCCCCTTTCTGCACAGGATGTTACCCCATCACTGCTCCCACACAGTATAATGGCCCCATCACTATTCCCCATACATTATGGGGGACCAGTGAAGAGGCCACTGTATGATGGGGAGCAGTGAAGAGGCCATACAAGATTTGGCCCAGACAACCCCTTAAAAGAGGTTGTCTATAAACAGGAGTTATCACTGTAGCGGCCACCAGAGAGGTGTAAAAAAAAGTATACTGACCTGTCCCCAGCACCCCGTTGTCCCCCGCCTGTATCTGTTCAGTCTCATGGCAGCAACTCATTTCTGGAAATCCTGTACCTAATTGGTCTCAGCGATCACATGACATGCTGGACTCCTAGCAAGGATGCGCCAGCACGAGACTGAACGGACACTGGCGGCGGACAATGGAGACAGGTGAGTATGCTATTTTATTTGTTTTTTATTTTACACCTCCCGCCTGGCACATGAGTTGCTCCAATTCCTGGACAACCACTTTAAAGGATTTATCCATGTTTCTAATATTGATGGTCTGTCCTTAGGATAGACCATCAATATTACATCTGTGATGATACAACAGCCAGGACCTCTGCAGATCAGCTCTACCAGGACAGCGTGGCTACAGGTAATAGTAACATTTCTGAGAGCCGCACTGTTCACTTGCCATACAAAGTGTAGCAGTAGGTTTAGGTAGTGCAGTGGTGCCCATGGTATAGTGCGTGAGCAGCATGGCTCCTGACATGTTATTACATTTAGCCGTTGTGTCTCGGTACCGCTGATTTGCAGGGTCCTGGCGGTGGGCCCTAAAACTAATTCCACTGGTGGGCCCTAGACACCCCAGTCCGACCCTGGATACACAACACGAACACCACAACACCACCCAATAAATACTACACACACACGCAAGGACCACACAGGCACACAAACACACTTAGATGGATGCACACTACACACACGGACGAACAGAGCACATGCGTAATCACACACGACTAACACACACATGGACACTTGCACTGCGCACGCACAAACACATGGATCACATGTGCACATACACGCATACATATACACGGACCACACACATGCATGCACACATGCATACATACGCATGGATTACACTGGATTACACACACACGCACTGACAAAACAGGTCTGGTATCCTTAGTGGCTGCTTGCACACTGCAGTATTTTTCACAGGCCTCCGGGCCATGGATTTGGCGGTTCCATAGACTTCTTTGTGCACAAAGCTGTGATTTGCAGCTCTATAGAAGTCTATGGAGATGTGGAATAGCAGAGGAAAACTGCCTGATAGTAAGATTGTCATTATTGCTGACTATACCGGGAGCTTTCATCACTGAAGCCCTACAATAGATAGTTGTGTAACTGGAAACCAATTTTACTCTTTTGTCCATGAACTGCATATAGATGACACTGGAGGGAGGGGGGAAGGGCTGCACTATGTTGTTCATTGGGTGGAATTGTTTTATATGTTTGTGTAAGGGGCAGAAATTTTAATCTTTGAGGAAAAATAGTTCAAAAAATCGTTGTAATAGTTTCTACTACATAATATGTATTGGATATGTAACAACAATAAAAATGTTGAAATAAAATAAAAGTTCACATCAATGTTCTGACAAATTAGTAAAATGTCAAAATAATAAAAAATTTAAAGTGGAAAAAAAGATTTACTGTAGGGAGACATGGAAAATATTACTATAACATAACCAATAATTAAACATATTTTGCGCGAGCGAAGCCGCCGGGTATTCTACTAGAATGTCATAAGATACACGAGACCACATCCAAGTATTAAACAGGTTTCCAGGGTTTAAAACACATATTCTTGTCAGTAACATATGCAAATGAGGTTGACCTTTACTGTGTATTTAAATGAGGTTGACCTTTTGCATTGGAATTCCAAGACCATTATGACATCACTAGAACATGATGACATCACAATGATGTCATATGCAAATAAGGTTGACCTTTACTGCGTATTTAAATGAGGTTGACCTTTTGCATTGGAATTCTAAGACCATTATGACATCACTAGAACATGATGACATCACAATGATGTCATATGCAAATGAGGTTGACCTTTACTGCGTATTTAAATGAGGTTGACCTTTTGCATTGGAATTCCAAGACCATTATGACATCACTAGAACATGATGACAACACAATGATGGTAAAGGTATAAAACGACCTGACACTACCGGAGCTGCTCAGAGGACGGTGACAGATGAAGATGTCCATGCTGAGGAGAGGACTACAACAGGTAAGTACAATAGGGAAGATTTAGCCCAGTACTATAGGGGGCATCCATGCTGGGGAGAGGACTACAGCAGGTATGTACAGTAGCCCAGTACAGTACAGTAGCAGGATCGGGGAGACCCCAGTGGATATGTCAGGATCGGGGAGGCCCCAGTGGATATGTCAGGATCGGGGAGGCCCCAGTGGATATGTCAGGATCGGGGAGGCCCCAGTGCATATGTCAGGATCGGGGAGGCCCTAGTGGATATGTCAGGATCGGGGAGACCCCAGTGGATATGTCAGGATCGGGGAGACCCCAGTGGATATGTGAGGATTGGGGAGGCCCCAGTGGATATGTCAGGATCGGGGAGGCCCCAGTGGATATGTCAGGATCGGGGAGGCCCCAGTGGATATGTCAGGATCGGGGAGGCCCCAGTGGATATGTCAGGATCGGGGAGGCCTCAGTGGATATGTCAGGATCGGGGAGGCCTCAGTGGATATGTCAGGATCGGGGAGGCTCCACCCAATCTGATAAGCCACACTCACTAGAAATTGATGTTTGTGCAAATGTCGGCAGAGCCAAAATTTTCCATTTTAGTAACTCCAAACAACCTTAGATTAATTCTCCCATGGAACATCACTAGCTCGTATGACATCACAAGGCCATGTGACATCACAGTCAGGATGCAGTGGAGAGAAATCATTTTGATTTTCCCTTTGTTTTTTTTTATTTGCAGAAGTTCTCTACGCAAAGTCTTCTCAACACATCAACAACACAGGTATTAGACTAGGGAATGGAGGGTTCCTTCCTTTAGATTGTAAGCTCCTTGGAGCAGGGCAGACATTAATGATGGTTTACTTTAGATTGTAAGCTCAGAAGAGCAGGGCTGGTGTTATCATGGAAGGTTGGAAGGAACTCTCTGGAATAGATTGTAAGCCTTTAAAGTCAATAGACATCTTAAAGAAGACCTTTCATGGGTTTGGGCACAGGCAGTATTATATACCGCAGGAAAGCCCACAGTGCTCTGAATTCAGTGCACTGTCGGGTTTCCTAATCTGTTCCCCAGGTGAAGATCTATCGGGGGCCGGTACCGTAGCTCTTCACCGTCAGAAGGGCATTCCTGACAGTCTGTCAGAAACTACGTCCTTCTCCACAGCAGCGCCTATCGGCTGTACAGTGTGAGCGGGGAGGAACGTCCCCTCCCCTCCTGATAATACTCGTCTATGGACAAGCACTGTGAGAGGAGGGAGGGGGCGTTCCTCCTCGCTCACACTGTACAGCCGATAGGCGCTGCTGTGGAGAAGGACGTTTTTTCTGAATGACTGTCAGGAACGCCCTTCTGACTGTGAAGAGCTACGGTACCGGGACTGATAGCTCTTCACCTGGGGCACAGATCAGGAAACCCGACAGTGTGCTGAATTCAGAGCACTGTCGGCTTTCCAGCAGTATATAGAACTGCCTGTGCCCAAACCCATGAAAGGTCCTCTTTAAAACTGACTTTATTGGCAGGAATCCTCTCTTTTAGTCTAGGGCTAATGATGACCAGGATGGCTCCTATCTCTGAGGTTGGGGCTACATGGCAGCTTTGGCTGCAGCATATGTCATGTGGTTGGAGATTACAGTGTTAGGGCTTTTCCATTTAATGGAAGTGAATGTGGTTGCGTTATGACAAGCAAGTAATCTGCTATATTCTGGCAGTGGTTACAAATGGTGGTCAGACCATCATTGAGCCCTTGTGAGTCACCGAGACACAACCACATTCACGTTACTGTTGGTGATGCCGGAATTTGGCCACTACACAGTGGTCTTTGACTGTGTGATGTGTGTTGTGGCTGAAGTTGGCGTGTAGCCCCTTCCCCGCAGATAAGCAGCCATCATGGTCATCATTTATTATGTATCATCATAGAGAGGATTTCTTACTAGTCTGTAAGCTCTCCGGAGCAGGATAACTACCATCATTAGAGGGGATTGTTGTATATTATATACATATTACTACATACATATCTGTATACATTGTGAGCCTTCAGACTCCTGCAGAGAAGAAGAGGAGAAGAGAAGAGCTCCATCTGCCTCATGCGGGGTGAGAGGGAGACTGGTGGGTATGGGGGTGGGCAATGTCAGGCATTTGGTTATTAATATAATTGTAGTAAGTCCATGTGCCTCACGTTAACAGCAATTAACCCCATCATGTCCCTCGTATAAAAGTTGGAGTTAAAAATAAAGGACCTTAATGATGAAGATACTTAATTATTACCTCCATATGTCTCATATATTAGTAACCTTAATGTAAAGCGCACAGAGGTTAATGTGAGGGCCATGATGGGGTTAACTGCATTCAGCGCACCGTCTGTTTTCCCTTTATGGGCCCCCGGTGAAGAGCTATTGGTGCATTTACCAAGAGCTCTTTACTGTCAGAAGGGTGTACCTGACAGACTAGCCGGGAACGCCCCTCCTGACAGTCTGTCCGTAGTGCTGTGCTGTGAGGAGTCATTCATTACTGCCCAACCATGACACTGAGCTGTGAGGAAGGGGGGGGTCGTTCCTTACCGCTCAGCGTCACACCTACCCCCATACCTCCCAACATTTGATAAGTAGAAAGAGAGAGAAAATGTGCGGCGCGTGTGTGTTGTCTCCGCCCATTCTCATTCATTTTTCACGTGCTCCCACAAAGTATAATCCTCCTACAATCACCCGTAAATTATATGTCCCCCCTCAATCTCTCCCCCGGTTTCACATACACCCTCCATCTGCCCCCAGTTTCATGTCCCCCCATCTCTGCCCCCAGATTCATGTCCCCCATCTTTGCCCCAGTTTAATGTCCCCCATCTCTGCCCCAGTTTCATGTCCCCCATCTCTACCCCCAAATTTATGCCCCCCATCTTTGCCCCAGTTTTATGTCCCCCCACACCTCTGCCCCAGATTCATGTCCCCTCCATTTCTGCCCCCAGATTCATATCCCTCCATCTCTGCCCCCAGATTCATGTCCCCCATCTCTGCCCCTAGATTCATGTCCCCCATCTCTGCCCCGAGATTCATATCCCCCATCTCTGCCCCAGATTCAAATCCCCCATCTCTGCCCCCAGATTCATATCCCCCCATCTTTGCCCCCAGATTCATATCCCCCCATCTCTACCCCCAGATTCATGTACCCCCATCTCTGCCCCCAGATTCATGTCCCCCATCTTTGCCCCAGTTTAATGTCCCCCATCTCTGCCCCAGTTTCATGTCCCCCATCTCTACCCCCAAATTTATGCCCCCCATCTTTGCCCCAGTTTTATGTCCCCCCACACCTCTGCCCCAGATTCATGTCCCCTCCATTTCTGCCCCCAGATTCATATCCCTCCATCTCTGCCCCCAGATTCATGTCCCCCATCTCTGCCCCTAGATTCATGTCCCCCATCTCTGCCCCGAGATTCATATCCCCCATCTCTGCCCAAGATTCAAATCCCCCATCTCTGCCCCCAGATTCATATCCCCCCATCTTTGCCCCCAGATTCATATCCCCCCATCTCTACCCCCAGATTCATGTACCCCCATCTCTGCCCCCAGATTCATGTCCCCCAATTCTGCCCCAAGATTCATGTCCCTTCCATCTCTGCCCCCAGATTCATGTCCCCTCCATCTCTGCCCTCAGATTCATGTCTCCCCATCTCTGCCCCCAGATTCATGTCCCCCCATCTCTGCCCCCAGATTCATGTCCCCCCATCTCTGCCCCCAGATTCATATCCCCCATCTCTGCCCCTAGATTCATATCCCCCATCTCTGCCCCTAGATTCATATCCCCCCATCTCTGCCCCCAGATTCAGATTCCGCCATCTCTGCCCCCAGATTCATGTCCTCCCATCTCTGCCCCCAGATTCATGTTCCCCCCATCTCTGCCCCCAGATTCAGATTCCGCCATCTCTGCCCCCAGATTCATGTCCCCCCATCTCTGCCCCCAGATTCATGTCCCCCATCTCTGCCCCCAGATTCATGTCCTCCCATCTCTGCCCGCAGATTTATGTCCTCCCATCTCTGCCCCCAGATTCATGTCCTCCCATCTCTTGCCCCCAGATTCATGTCCTTCCATCTCTTGCCCCAGATACATGTCCTCCCATCTCTGCCCGCAGATTTATGTCCTCCCATCTCTGCCCCCAGATTCATGTCCTCCCATCTCTTGCCCCCAGGTTCATGTCCTTCCATCTCTTGCCCCAGATTCATGTCCCCCATCTCTGCCCCCAGATTCATGTCCCCCATCTCTGCCCCCAGATTCCTGTTCCCCCATCAATGCCCCCAGACTCATGTCTTTCCAACTCAGCCCCCAAACTTGTCTTTCCAATTCTGCCCCAGACTCATGCCCCCATCTATGCCCCCAGATTCATATACCCCCATCTCTTCCCCCAGATTCATATCCCCCCATCACTGCCCACAGATTCATGTCCCACCATCTATTCCTCCAGATTCATGTTCCCCTATCTCTGCCCCCAGATTCATGTCCCCCTATCTTTGCCCCTAGATTCATGTCCCCCCATCTCTGCCCCCCCGATTCATGTCCCCCATCTCTGCCCCCAGATTCATGTTTCACATCTCTGCCCAAAGACTTATGTCCTCCCATTTCAGCCTCCAGATTCATGTACCCCCATCTCTGCCCCCAGATTCATGTCCCCCATCTCTACCCCCAAATTTATGCCCCCCATCTTTGCCCCAGTTTTATGTCCCCCCACACCTCTGCCCCAGATTCATGTCCCCTCCATTTCTGCCCCCAGATTCATATCCCTCCATCTCTGCCCCCAGATTCATGTCCCCCATCTCTGCCCCTAGATTCATGTCCCCCATCTCTGCCCCGAGATTCATATCCCCCATCTCTGCCCAAGATTCAAATCCCCCATCTCTGCCCCCAGATTCATATCCCCCCATCTTTGCCCCCAGATTCATATCCCCCCATCTCTACCCCCAGATTCATGTACCCCCATCTCTGCCCCCAGATTCATGTCCCCCAATTCTGCCCCAAGATTCATGTCCCCTCCATCTCTGCCCCCAGATTCATGTCCCCTCCATCTCTGCCCTCAGATTCATGTCTCCCCATCTCTGCCCCCAGATTCATGTCCCCCATCTTTGCCCCAGTTTAATGTCCCCCATCTCTGCCCCAGTTTCATGTCCCCCATCTCTACCCCCAAATTTATGCCCCCCATCTTTGCCCCAGTTTTATGTCCCCCCACACCTCTGCCCCAGATTCATGTCCCCTCCATTTCTGCCCCCAGATTCATATCCCTCCATCTCTGCCCCCAGATTCATGTCCCCCATCTCTGCCCCTAGATTCATGTCCCCCATCTCTGCCCCGAGATTCATATCCCCCATCTCTGCCCAAGATTCAAATCCCCCATCTCTGCCCCCAGATTCATATCCCCCCATCTTTGCCCCCAGATTCATATCCCCCCATCTCTACTCCCAGATTCATGTACCCCCATCTCTGCCCCCAGATTCATGTCCCCCAATTCTGCCCCAAGATTCATGTCCCCTCCATCTCTGCCCCCAGATTCATGTCCCCTCCATCTCTGCCCTCAGATTCATGTCTCCCCATCTCTGCCCCCAGATTCATATCCCCCCATCTCTGCCCCCAGATTCATGTCCCCCCATCTCTGCCCCCAGATTCATATCCCCCATCTCTGCCCCTAGATTCATATCCCCCATCTCTGCCCCTAGATTCATATCCCCCCATCTCTGCCCCCAGATTCAGATTCCGCCATCTCTGCCCCCAGATTCATGTCCTCCCATCTCTGCCCCCAGATTCATGTTCCCCCCATCTCTGCCCCCAGATTCAGATTCCGCCATCTCTGCCCCCAGATTCATGTCCCCCCATCTCTGCCCCCAGATTCATGTCCCCCATCTCTGCCCCCAGATTCATGTCCTCCCATCTCTGCCCGCAGATTTATGTCCTCCCATCTCTGCCCCCAGATTCATGTCCTCCCATCTCTTGCCCCCAGATTCATGTCCTTCCATCTCTTGCCCCAGATACATGTCCTCCCATCTCTGCCCGCAGATTTATGTCCTCCCATCTCTGCCCCCAGATTCATGTCCTCCCATCTCTTGCCCCCAGGTTCATGTCCTTCTATCTCTTGCCCCAGATTCATGTCCCCCATCTCTGCCCCCAGATTCATGTCCCCCATCTCTGCCCCCAGATTCCTGTTCCCCCATCAATGCCCCCAGACTCATGTCTTTCCAACTCAGCCCCCAAACTTGTCTTTCCAATTCTGCCCCAGACTTATGCCCCCATCTATGCCCCCAGATTCATATACCCCCATCTCTTCCCCCAGATTCATATCCCCCCATCACTGCCCACAGATTCATGTCCCACCATCTCTGCCTCCAGATTCATGTTCCCCTATCTCTGCCCCCAGATTCATGTCCCCCTATCTTTGCCCCTAGATTCATGTCCCCCCATCTCTGCCCCCCCGATTCATGTCCCCCATCTCTACCCCCAGATTCATGTTTCACATCTCTGCCCAAAGACTTATGTCCTCCCATTTCAGCCTCCAGATTCATGTACCCCCATCTCTGCCCCCAGATTCATGTCCCCCAATTCTGCCCCAAGATTCATGTCCCCTCCATCTCTGCCCCCAGATTCATGTCCCCTCCATCTCTGCCCTCAGATTCATGTCTCCCCATCTCTGCCCCCAGATTCATATTCCCCCATCTCTGCCCCCAGATTCATGTCCCCCCCATCTCTGCCCCCAGATTCATATCCCCCATGTCTGCCCCTAGATTCATATCCCCCATCTCTGCCCCTAGATTCATATCCCCCCATCTCTGCCCCCAGATTCAGATTCCGCCATCTCTGCCCCCAGATTCATGTCCTCCCATCTCTGCCCCCAGATTCATGTTCCCCCATCTCTGCCCCCAGATTCAGATTCCGCCATCTCTGCTCCCAGATTCATGTCCCCCCATCTCTGCCCCCAGATTCATGTCCCCCCATCTCTGCCCCCAGATTCATGTCCTCCCATCTCTGCCCGCAGATTTATGTCCTCCCATCTCTGCCCCCAGATTCATGTCCTCCCATCTCTTGCCCCCAGATTCATGTCCTCCCATCTCTTGCCCCAGATTCATGTCCTCCCATCTCTGCCCGCAGATTTATGTCCTCCCATCTCTTCCCCCAGATTCATGTCCTCGCATCTCTTGCCCCCAGGTTCATGTCCTTCCATCTCTTGCCCCAGATTCATGTCCCCCATCTCTGCCCCCAGATTCATGTCCCCCATCTCTGCCCCCAGATTCCTGTTCCCCCATCAATGCCCCCAGACTCTTGTCTTTCCAACTCAGCCCCCAAACTTGTCTTTCCAATTCTGCCCCAGACTCATGCCCCCATCTATGCCCCCAGATTCATATACCCCCATCTCTTCCCCCAGATTCATATCCCCCCATCACTGCCCACAGATTCATGTCCCACCATCTCTGCCTCCAGATTCATGTTCCCCTATCTCTGCCCCCAGATTCATGTCCCCCTATCTCTGCCCCTAGATTCATGTCCCCCCATCTCTGCCCCCCCGATTCATGTCCCCCCATCTCTGCCCCCAGATTCATGTTTCACATCTCTGCCCCCAGACTTATGCCCTCCCATTTCAGCCTCCAGATTCATGTCCCCCTATCTCTGCCCCCAGATTCATGTCCCCGTATCTCTGCCCCCAGATTCATGTCCCCCTATCTCTGCCCCCCGATTAATGTCCTCCCATCTCTTCCCCCAGATTCATGTCCTCACATCTTTGCCCCCAGATTCATGTCCCCCCATCTCTGCCCCCAGATTCCTGTCCCCCCATCTCTGCCCCCAGATTCATGTCCCTCCATCTCTCCCCCAGTTTCATGTCCCCTCCATCTCTCCCCCAAGATTCATGTCCCCTCCATCTCTCCCCCCAGATTCATGTCCTCCCATCTCTTCCCCCAATTCATGTCCCTCCATCTCTCCCCCAGTTTCATGTCCCTCCATCTCTTCCCCAGATTCAGGTCCACCATCTCTACCCCCAGATTCATGCCCTTCCATCTTTGCCCCAGTTTCATGTCCCCCTATCTCTGCCCCAGATTCATGTCCCCTTCATCTCTGCCCCCAGATTCATGTCCCACATCTCTGCAGCCAGATTCATGCCCTTCCTTCTTTGCCCCAGATTCTTGTACGCCATCTCTGCCCCAGATTCATATCCTGCCATCTCTGCCCCTAGATCCATGTCCCTGCATCTCTGACCCCAGATTCATATCCCCCATCTCTGCCCCCAGATTCATGTCCCCCCATCTCTGCCCCCAGATTCCTGTTCCCCATCAATGCCCCCAGACTCATGTCTTTCCAACTCTGCCCCCAGACTCATATCTTTCCAACTCTGCCCCAGACTCATGCCCCCCATCTCTGCCCCCAGATTCATGCCCCCCCATCTCTGCCCCCAGATTCATGTCCCCATCTCTGCCCCCAGATTCATGCCCCCCATCTCTGCCTCCAGATTCATGTCCCCCCATCTCTGCCCCCAGATTCATGTCCCCCTATCTCTGCCCCCAGATTCATGTCCTCCCATCTCTTCCCCCAGATTCATGTCCCCCCCATCTCTGCCCCCAGATTCATGTCCCACAGCTCTGCCTCCAGACTTATGTCCTCCCATCTCTGCCTCCAGATTCATGTCCTCCCATCTCTGCCCCCAGATTCATGTCCCCCATCTCTGCCCCCAGATTCCTGTCCCCCCATCTCTGCCCCCAGATTCATGTCCCTCCATCTCTCCCCCAGTTTCATGTCCCCTCTATCTCTCCCCCCATATTCATGTCCTCCCATCTCTGCCCCCAATTCATGTCCCTCCATCTCTCCCCCAGTTTCATGTCCCCTCTATCTCTGCCCCCAGATTCATGTCCCACATCTCTGCAGCCAGTTTCATGTCCCCCATCTCTGCCCCCAGACTCATGTCCCCCATCTCTGCTTCAAGATTCATGTCCCCATATCTCTGCCCCAATTCATGTCCCTCCATTTCTGCCGCCAGATTCATGTTCGCCCATCTCTGTCCCCAGATTAATGTCAATGCATCTCTGCCCCCAATTCATGTCCCTCCATCTATGCCCATCTCTTCCCTCAGAGTCATGTCCCCCCATCTCTTCCCCCAGATTCATGTCCCACATCTCTGCCGCCAGTTTCATGTCCCCCATCTCTACCCCCAGATTTATGCCCTTCCATCTTTGCCCCAGTTTCATGTCCCCCCGTGTCTTCCCCCAGATTCATATCCCCCCATCTCTGGCCCCAGATTCATAACCCCCATCTCTGCCCCCAGATTCATATCCCCCATATCTGCCCCCAGATTCATGTCCCCCCATCTCTTCCCCCAGATTTATATCCCCCATTTCTGCCCCCAGATTCATGTTCCCATCTCTACCCCCAGATTCATGTCCCCCCATCTCTGCCCCAGATCCATATTCCCCCATCTCAGCCCCAGATTCATATCCCTCCATCTCTGCCACCAGATTCATGTCCCCCTTCTCTGCTCCCAGATTCATATCCCCCCATCTCTGCCCTCAGATTCATGTCCCTCCATCTCTGCCCCCAGATTCATATTCCACCATCTCAGCCCCAAGATTCATGTCCCCTTCTTTTCCCCCAGATTCATGTCCCCTCATTTTTGCCCCAGTTTCATGTCCCCCATCTCTGCCCCAGTTTTATGTCCCCTCCATCTCTTCCCCCAGATTCATGTCCCCCCATCTCTGCCCCAGATTCATATTCCCCTATGTCTGCCCCAGATTCATATCCGTCCATCTCTGCCACCAGATTCATGTCCCCCATCTCTGCTCCCAGATTCATATCCCCCCATCTCTGCCCCCAGATTCATATACCCCCCATCTCTGCCCCCAGACTCATTTCCCCCATCTCTTCCCTTTAGATTCATGTCCCACATCTCTGCCCCCAGATTCATGTCCCCCATCTCTTCCCCCAGATTCATGTTCCCCCCATCTCTGCCCCAGATTCATGTCCATCCATCTCTGCCCCCAGATTCATATTCCCCCATCTCTGCCCCCAGATTCATATTCCCCCATCTCTGTCCCCCCCATCTCTGCCCCCAGATTCATGTCCCCCCCATCTCTTCCCCCAGATTCATGTCCCCCCATCTCTGCCCCCAGATTCATGTCCCCCCATCTCTGCCCCCAGATTCATGTCCGTTCATCTCTGCCCCCAGATTCATGTCCCCCATCTCTGTCCCCAGATTCATGTCCGTTCATCTCTGCCCCCAGATTCATGTCCCCCCGTCTCTGCCCCAGAATCATGTCGCCCCATCTCTGCCCCCAGATTCATATTCCCTCATATCTGCCCCCAGATTCATGTCCCTCCATCTCTGCCCCCAGATTCCTGTCCCTCCATCACATCGCGTCTACACAGCCACTAGCCGGAATGCAGCGTCAAAGCAAAGAGCTGAGCTGTGACAGCTCCTTGCTTTAGTCACGTATGTATTCAATTCAGATCTGCGTCCGTAGGACAGGACATACCTCTCTCCAACTGGGACCGTGGGACATGTCACCAAAATCGTGAATGTCCCGTGGAAATCGGGATGGTTGGGAGGTATGCCTTCCCCTGATATATATAGCATGTTAATATATATATATATATATATATATATATATATATATATATATATATATCTGTATACATTGTGAGCCTTCGGGCAGTATTTCTAGACTGTAAGCTCTTCGGAGCAGGCGTCAGGTTTCTGGTCAGCAGTAGGCAGATGGATAGACATGAGATATATATAGCATGTTATTATATATATCTGTAAACATTGTGAGCCTTCGGGCAGTATTTCTAGACTGTAAGCTCTTCGGAGCAGGCGTCAGGTTTCTGGTCAGCAGTAGGCAGATGGATAGACATGATCCAGGGTTATATCACCGATCGCCATATTTGGGGTCAGGAAGGAATTATTTTTTCCCCTGAGACGTAGATCTCCGGGGTTTTTCTTTGCCTTCTTCTGGATCATAGGGTTGGGGTTCTTATCTCAGGACCTTATTTATGGATGGTCAGATGGACTATCACAGGAGCTCAGACTCCATGGACCTGAGAAAAGAACCACAACCCCCATCATTTAGTAGAATATAATACAAGCCTTTATTATTAATAATGGCTCCTCTGCTTATTGCTAATAAAAGGTATAACATTAGTTTTTCCCATGTCCTCCGCGTCTCCTCAATCATTCACTGAAAAAATAGAAGACGTCAGAAGTTTCCCTTTAGGTTACATTCATACGGAGCTTTGTGGCGCTGTTTTTGCCTCAAAACTTGTGTGAAGAATCAGCGCTGTAAAAACAGAATCCCATTGAGTTCAATGTCAAACGCGTGTAAGACGGAACCCATTGAACTCAATAGGATTCTATTTTTACAGCGCTGATTCTTCACGAGTTTTGTTGCAAAAACAGCACCACAAAACTCTGTGTGAATGCCCCCTTACTGCCATTTAGTTAGACAGGTTTGCTTTGCTATGGTAAATTCACACTGAGTTTTTTGGTCAGGATTTTGAGGCCGTATCCGCCTCGATATCCTGACCAAAAAGACGTCTCCCATTGAAGTCAATGGAAGCCGCTCAGGAGATTTTTTCGGTAGCCGTTTCTTCCGACTCCCGGAAAAAAGAAGCGAGGTGCTCATTCTTCAGGCCGAGTCGCCTCGCAATTCGGCCTGAAGACACTCCCTCCTCCAGACTAGGCCCATTCATTAGGCCTAATCCGGAGCGGAGTGCGCGGCTGGATGATGGTGCAGTGCACCGGCTTTCAGTCGCGGCCACCTGGCTTTTGGTCCGGAACCTGAGGCAGCCTCCACCTCAGGTTCCGGGCCAAAAATTGTCATGTGAACTTACCTTTAGTTAGAGTAGGGACTCGCAAGAAAATGAGGACCCTTGACGTGGGTTGCGAGCTTAAATACTTTTGCCAAAATATTTTTTTTGCACCTTTCTTTTTTTTTTTTTTTAAAAAAAAGAACAATTTAATAGAACTTTTTTACATTTTGGCAAAAGTATAACCAATACCTCATTATCCAACTGATTAAATAAAAGTTGTTACTAATATGTTTCTGTGTTTCAATTTGTAAAATGTTTAATGTGAAGAAATTTCTGCAGTTCTGTGGACATTGTATGAGCTGAGCTGCAGTAATGTCTTCACAGAACGTGAGATGTGAGATGTGGACCAGGCCTGAGAGGTGGATTAGAAATTATTCTTGTGGAGAGAAAAATCCAAGATTTGGCCATTTCTATGAATGTTATACATGTACATTGACTGCAGCCCCCGACACTAAACAGCGCTGCTGCACTTGATATTTCAACCCCTTCCTGCACCCCACTTCTCCCTCCAACACAGTACACCCTGCACCCCACATCTCTCCCTCCCACACAGTACACCCTGCACCCCACATCTCTCCCCCACACAGTACACCCTGCACCCCACATCTCTCCCCCACACACAGTACACCCTGCACGTCACATCTCTCCCCCACACACAGTACACCCTGCACCCCACACCTCTCCCCCCCACACAGTACTCCCTGCACCCCACATCTGTCCCCCACACACAGTACTCCCTGCACGTCACATCTCTCCCCCACACACAGTACACCCTGCACCCCACACCTCTCCCCCCCACACAGTACTCCCTGCACCCCACATCTCTCCCCCACACACAGTACTCCCTGCACCCCACACCTCTCCCCCCCACACAGTACTCCCTGCACCCCACATCTGTCCCCCACACACAGTACTCCCTGCACCTCACATCTCTCCCCCACACACAGTACTCCCTGCACCTCACATCTCTCCCCCCCACACAGTACACCCTGCACCCCACATCTCCTTCCCACACAGTACACCCTGCACCTCACATCTCCTTCCCACACAGTACAACCTGCACCCCACATCTCCTTCCCACACAGTACACCCTTCACCCCACATCTTTCCCTCCCACACAGTACACCCTGCACCCCACATCTCTCCCCCACACACAGTACACCCTGCACCCCACATCTCTCCCCCACACACAGTACACCCTGCACCCCACATCTCTTCCCCCGACAGACCCCACAAGACAACTGCTCAGGAGGAACGTTTGTTGGTTAGAAAATCAAAAGCCAGCCCCTCTTCCACTGCACCCTCATCCTAAATATAGCGTTGGTTGCAGAATGTGGTCAGTTCACTTCAATAAGACTTCACTGACATAAACCTAGTGAGGGCGCTCTGCGTCCACCCATCCTTTTCTAGATTGGGGCGTCTGTCATGTTTCAGCAGGTTTCAGATTCCTGACTGAGCATTATAGTGAAAACAAATGCCCATAGACCTGGACATGACCATATAATAAACCTCTATACGCTGTATATTCCTAAAGGAAACCTTGCCTTCCAAGGCATGTCCTGGAGCTGCGACTGAGTCCTTTGGAACTGAACAAAATTCAAAGTGTCAAAAGACTTTAGAGTAGGGGTCTCAAACTCAAATTACCCGGGGGCCGCTGGAGGTAGAGTCTGGGTGAGGCTGGGCCGCATCAGGTTTTCCCAAATTTTTTTTTTTTTTAAAAGCTGCCATATTCTGACAGCCGTAACTTTTTTATACTTCCGTGTACAGGGATGCATAGAGAGTCTTTTTAGTTTTACCATTTTGAGGAATTGCTATTGCTTTGATCATTTTTGATTCAAATTTTTATCAGAGGCAAAACAGTGAAAAAATGGCGGTTTTATAATATTTTTATAGATTTGTAGAGAGGGCATTTTCGGACACGGGTATCTAACATGTATGTCTTTCACAGTATTCAACTACTTTTATATGTGTTCTAGGGAAAGGGGCGTGATTTGAATTTTTTAAAATTTTTAATTTTTTAAATTTTTTAAAAACTTTTTAAAATTTCTTTTTGCATTTGCAGTTTTTGTGAAGGTAAACCCATATATTCCTGTTTTTATATATCTCTTATACTGCTTAAGAAATTATATTTTTCTCTATGCAAGCTTATTATACCTTATACACATTAAGGCTGCATTCACACAGAGTAACGCCAGGCGTCATTTGTGTGTAATTTGTGTGTCTTTTACGGCCGTCATAAAACGTTTACATAGAGTTCTATAGGAAAAGACGGCCGTAATTTACTGCCGTCATTTACGGCCGTCATCACAATGACGGCCGTAAATGACGGCCGTAAATGACGGGCGTCTTTTCCTATAGAACTCTATGTAAACGTTTTATGACGGCCGTAAAAGACACACAAATTACACACAAATGACGCCTGGCGTTACTCTGTGTGAATGCAGCCTAAGATGGCACCTGTATCCAGTATTGCACCCAGATGCTGACGCACACAATTGTCATGTGATTTACAAGAAAGACAACATCATTTTCCTGGGAATCGAAACTTAAGAAGATGTTTAAAATTGAGGGCCAATGACTGGCCGCCAGTGTATTCGGATACAAGACGTATATGCTTACAGCCTGCCGTTATCTTATCTTTCTTGCATTCCTGTATAAGATTTGTGCTTTTCTCAATAAACCTCAGTTCTGTGTGAATAGGCATCACGCTTGTTGCATGGACTGGGATTAACCCTGATATACTTGTCAGAATTAATTCTATTCAGCGCGCACATGCATGATTAATTTGGAGCAGGTGACTGACCACTGTAAGTGACCCGTACTCTGGCGGGAGTTCTCCCTCAACAAGTGGTGCCGAAACCCGGGAGCGGCCATAGGACCACTGTGGACGACTGACCCGCGCCGGACCCTGGACGCTGGACAATGTCTCACCGACCTGAGGCCTGATCACCCTCATTAGAGTCACGGTAAGTGTATGCATATTCATATATGTGTCATTTGCTGGTGGCCGTCGGTGTGTTGTTGTCTGGCTAACAGGTGATCCAGTTGGATCGATTGTCCAGTCTGAGTGATACAGATAGGTGGGTCCTAGAGCCGTAGTCTGAACTTGTTTTTCCTCACTGATATATATATATACCTATCACCGAGTGTTCAGTCACCTGTGGTGCTGCAGATTCCGGGAAGTGAATTTCTTGCCCTCCTTGATATAGAGTAGTATATGTGATCTTTTTGGACAGTCGCAACTAGTGGTCCCTGGCACTAAGCCTTGCTGTTGTGTGATTTGACTGGTGATCCACTGCATGAGGCCGTCAGGGAGGAGGACGGGTGCAGTGGTGTGATTTGACTGGTGATCCACTGCATGAGGCCGTCAGGGAGGAGGACGGGTGCAGTGGTGTGATTTGACTGGTGATCCACTGCATGAGGCCGTCAGGGAGGAGGACGGGTGCAGTGGTGTGATTTGACTGGTGATCCACTGCATGAGGCCGTCAGGGAGGAGGACGGGTGCAGTGGTGTGATTTGACTGTTGATCCACTGCATGAGGCCGTCAGGGAGGAGGACGGGTGCGGTGGTGGGTGTGATTTGACTGTTGATCCACTGCATGAGGCCGTCAGGGAGGAGGACGGGTGCTGTTGGATTGTTTTAGGCTTTTGATATTGCCCAGTGACTGCAACCTGTGGTCAGGGACCTGACAACAAGAGTCTGAAACCGGTAAAGGTGACTTTGTTGGTGGTGAGGTTGTGGGGTCACATATCTGTCAGTGCACAGGCGGATAAGCAATATCGGGACGCTGACAATGTTGCGGCTGTTCAAGAAGAAACATGTGTTGCCTGATGGGGCACAGACTGCTGTTGATTTAGTTCGAATCAGGGAAGGCAGGAAATATGTGAAGGAAGCTTTGAGAATGTATAAACTGGCTGAGGTGCCTCCTACGGGCCGATTGCAGCCCAGTCTGTGGAGAAAAATGTTGGAGGAGTCACGAGGAATGTTGGAAGATAAGGGTCTCTTGGAGACGGCTCAAGCCCACCTCCGAGTGGCACGAGCACTGCAAATTGAAGGATTTGAAGAAGTTACAGGAGAGATGGGGGGTGAACAGATTTATGGCTATGTAAAGAATGTCATGGAGTCTGAGATGGTTGTTTCCAAGAATCCTGCGCCACCGCCCTACCAAGATGGCGCTGAGAGCGAGCTGAGGGCGTGGACATGTTTTAACTGTGGTATGCAGAACCCTGACTGGCGTGACGTCTGTTCTAACTGTGGAACGCACAGACCACAGCTCGAGGGAAAGGATTCAAAGGCCCCCCTTCTTCCTCCTTCTCCACCACCTCCTCCTTCCTCTCCACTACCTCCTCCTCCTACTCCTGGTGACGTGCCACACACTCAGCCCACCGCCCCTCTATATCCAGTGCTTACTCCTTCCGGTGCTTACTACCAGGGCCCTGCTTCCGCCCCGGCCTCTGGTGAACCGCATGGTGACACGCAAGGCCTCAAGCCTACTACTGGCATTTTTCCAGTAGTACCTAATATGATGGACTGTTTTAGCACTCCGGAAGCATTAGCTGTGCTCCGGGCTAGAAGACAGGTGGTTGACCCTGAAGCCCAATCCACCAGTGACAGATCTGAGTGGGCCGACCCGGACGATGATACTCTGCCTCTTCCACCCAAACCTCTTCAAGAGCCACTGATCCCCCTTCCGCAAACCAACCCTAAGCGCAGGTCCTCAAAGACTCCTCCTCCTCCTCCTTCTCCACCTCCTTCTCCTCTACCTCCTCCTCCGGTTGTTACACCAGCCACTCCAGTGCAACCGGGAAAGGTCAGGCCAGCTAGGCCTCCGGCAACCCTGCTCAGGCCCGCTGAGCAATGGAGTAATAAAACCTGCAAGGGCTATGTAGGGAACACAGGCCGACAGATTGTCTTGACCGTGGGATTAGGAGATATTACCACCACCACTGCTGATGTTATTGTGAATCCTGCCAATGAACAGCTGAAGCATACGGGAGGCCTAGCTAGAATACTGTCCCTGGCAGCTGGCCCAAGTCTTCAAAGAGACTGTGATCTGATAGTCGAACAGGGTTCAGTCCCTACTGGTGAGATAGCTGTTACTGGCCCTGGAAACCTTCCAAATGTTCTGATTGTGCATGCAGTGGGCCCCTGTTATGACTCAAGTCGGGCTCAGGAATGCGAGAAGTTATTACAGACAGTTGTTTGGAATGTACTTGATTACCTGTCCTCCACATCCTGCAACCAACGGGGTATCCAATCTGTCATCTTTCCACTGATATCCATTGGTTTGTTCAAATTCCCGGCCCAGAGGGCAATACCAATCCTCATGGATACTATCAAGACCTTTATCGCTACTCAGAATACACAACTTAATGATATTCGGGTGGTCACTGATGACCCAGACAAGTTGCCACTACTAGAAGCGTGTTTGAAGGAGAATCCCACAGTCAAGCCTGAGAGGTCTGATACCCCCTCTCTGGCGTTTCCACCACTCATGGTGAGTACGCCACCCAATCAACCTCTGAAGGAGTCACAGACTAATCCCGACATGGAATCTTATCTCCAGTCACCAAATCCACTGCCGCCCCCGGAGAAAGGAGAACTAAGATATGTTAAATTTACTCCTCAACAAGTATCTACCTTAGTGGCCACCATGCCTGACCCTGAAAAACAACCTATGCCCTTTTATAGACGCATGTGTCAAATTCAGAAGACATATGCAGCCACCTGGCAAGATCTGCAGGCCCTAACTGACATCAAGGCCTCTGACAGCTTCCTTCCACTGATGGCCTCAGCCTTTGATGCCAGCCAATCACCAGCAACAGATACCTTTGCCTCAGGGCAGTCTTACTGTCAGCAACTGAAGTTGTGGGCACAGGAAGCTCTCACTGAACAACAAGGGTCACTGCAAGATGTGGTACAGGGCCCCCAAGAGACAGTTGACCAATTTTCCTCCAGACTTAATCAGATGTTCGATGATTTGGGATTCTCACACCAGGCCAAGGCACACAGATTACTCCTTACCAAAGCCTTTGTGGAAGGCCTCCGGGAACCACTGAAGGACAGGGTTCTTGCCATCCGACCTGATTGTGTAAGTGGTACCATTCAAGATGCTGTGACAGTGGCCAAGGGGTTTGCCCGATCCATGACCAAAGAAGGGCCTGAGAAAGCCAAAAGGAAAGCTGCGGCCCTCATGGTGCAGGAAGAAAATGATGCTGATGCAGATGATTCCATTTTATGCCCTGTTCTTCCTGCAGTCCCCACATCAGCTCCCACTGGTCAGGTACCCCCATAACAGGCCCTGGCCCAGCAGGCCCCTCAGATTGGCCCGTATCCCCCTCCAGTCAATCCTTATCAGATTTATGGCCAATATCAACTACCTCAACTACCTCAACTACCTCAATTACTTCAGCCTACACAGATGCAACAATTTAGGGGAATCCCTAATGGACCAAGACCACTCCGCTCTTGTTGGGAGTGTGGACAGTTCGGCCACTTGAGGAGACAGTGCCCCCAAAGACCCAGGACCATCGGATACCGTGGAAATGATGTGCCCACTGGACCTGTCAACCAAGTTGGCTGGCCTCGCCAGTGACGGGGAGGACAACCTGGGCCCGCCATGGCTGTTGTGGGCTCATCTCCCACGTGTGGCAAAGTTACTTTGAACGTGGCTGATGTGCCTATGGACTTCTTGGTGGATTCAGGGGCGTCCACTTCTGTTATTCACAAGTCCAAGTTGCCTCCTACAGTTGAACTCTCTGATGATTGGATGTCCTGTATAGGACTTGAAGGCAAACGCCAGAAAAACAGGCTAACGGTCCCAGTCCCCTTGGGTCCTTTCCCAGATGTCACCGCCAGATTTCTTGTCTCAGACACATGCCCACTGAACTTACTAGGCTCAGACTTACTGAAGAAACTTCGAGCACAGATTACCTATGATACTGATGGTATGCAACTCAGACTCAAGCGTCCGGATGATGATGACCCCACCACAGGAGTCTGCGTCCTAAAGGCTCTGCCGTTGATGATTCTCCAGGAGGAACATAACCCAGATTCTGGAATTCCTCAGTATGTTCTTGAGAGTCTTCCCACTACCCTGTGGTCTACCGGTCCTGACGATGTGGGTTTGCTCCCTGTGCCTCCTGTGATGGTACATTTAAAGGAAGGTGTCCCCTTCCCTCGTGTTCCACAGTATCCACTCAAACAGGCCCAAGAAGTTAGCCTTGGAGAGCAGATTGCAGCATATCTGTCCATTGGGGTCCTCAAAGTCTGCACATCACCCTGCAATACGCCCTTGTTCCCAGTCAAGAAGAAAACGGCCAAAGGCCAACCTGACAGATACCGCCTAGTACAAGATCTCAGAGCTGTGAATGCTGTCACTATACTTGAGACTCCTGTGGTACCCAACCCAAACACCTTGCTCAGTGGGGTCCCTCAAGATGCGTGTTTGTTTACGGTAATTGACTTAGCGAACGCATACTTCAGTGTCCCACTACATGAAAACTCACAGCTACTTTTTGCCTTCACCTTTCAAGGGTCCCAACTCACATGGACCAGAACTCCACAAGGAGCGCAAAACAGTCCTAATCAGTTCACCCAAGCTTTGAAACTTTGTCTTTCACCTTGGACTGCAATGCACCCTCAGGCCACCCTGCTCCAATATGTGGATGACCTTCTTTTGTGTGGTCCCTTAAACTACCCTGAAATGGAAAATTTGTCAATCTCCCTACTGCAACATCTCTCCAACATCAACTGCAAAGTCTCAAAGGCTAAAGTCCAGTGGTGCCTTCCAAAAGTTGTATTTCTGGGACATTGTGTTTCACAAGGGGTCAAGCATCTCACGGATGAGAGGAAACAACACATCTGGTCCATACCGTATCCCACCACAACTGCTAAGATGCAAATTTTCCTGGGACTAGTCACCTATTGTCGACAATGGATTTCAGATGCTTCAGAGTACATGCAGCCTCTCTATGAGACTCTCAAGTGCAGCCCGTTCCCTCCTCCTGACCCAGATGAAATCTGTGACCCCCTTACGCACCAGACTTACATGGATTGTTTCCTCTTTTTGAAGAATGCCATAGTCCAAGCACCTGCGTTGGGCCTGCCAGACTACACCAAGATCTTCAACTTATATGTGTCTGAATCCAAGGGACATGCTTCTGGAGTCCTTACCCAAGAGCATGGTGGAAGGCAGCGCCCTCTTGGTTATTACTCTTGCCGCCTTGACCCTGTTGCCAGGACCTCACCTTCCTGCCTCCGGGTTGTCCATGCTGCACAAAGACTGTTGGATAAAGTGGCTGACATTGTCCTGGGCCATGACCTGGTGATTCAAGCTCCTCATGACCTGGCTGCTATCCTCACACTCACCCTACCTCGACACCTCACCCAACAACGTCATCTTCGACTGCAGCTCTCCCTTGTGGTCCCCAGCCATGTTTCCTTCAAGCGCTGTACTACCCTTAACCCTGCCACCCTCCTGCCACAGGTTCCAAGGGGGGAGACAAGAGGAATGGATCCTGATGTAGCCAGACCTTACACTTTGGAACCTGATGAGAATGGTGAACACAACTGTTTAGCAGCCCTTGAAGAAGAAACAGCAGAGCCAGAAAATATGGCCACCTCGGAAATTCCAAATGCAGACCTGGAACTATGGACTGATGGATCAAGATATGCAGATGGTGGTGGAAAATTCCACACAGGATTTGCAGTGACAACTGAAGACCAAGTTCTGGTAGCAGAAGCCTTGCCAGCCAGCAGATCAGCTCAAGAAGCTGAGTTGATTGCCTTGCAAACTGCCCTGGAAATGGCAGAAGGGAAGACAGTGAACATAAGGACTGATTCTCGATATGCCTATGGGATTGCTCATGACTTTGGAATCATCTGGAAGAATAGAGGCTTTATCACTGCTTCAGGAACTCCTGTGAAGCATGCTGCATTAGTCCGAGGTGTCATGGAAGCCATGACCAAACCACTGAAGGTAGCAGTACTCAAAGTGAAGGCTCATGGGAAGATCAACAGCAGAGAAGCCAGAGGAAATCATCTTGCAGATCAAGCTGCAAAACAAGCTGCACTGAAACCTGTGGCAGTCAAGTGGCAGAACCAGGAGCTCCAGTGGAAACCTGGAGGGGCAGAAGTAGCAATGGTGACCACTAGAGCACAGAAAAGAAAAGAGGGGGATGAAGAGCCACCTGGAAAAGAACTAGAGACACCAGCTGCAGTCAAAATATCCCTCCAGAAGCTACAACAGGAACAAGCGCAAACACCACCAGATGAAAGGAGACAATGGAAGAAAGATGGAGCAGAAATGGAAAAGGATACTCAGTTATGGAAACTGAACAGCGTCTACTGTCTCCCTAGGCGCATGTATCCAGCTGTAGCTGCTTGGGCACATGGAATGACACACAGAGGGAAGAACCAGGCTCTAGCCTTTGTGAGAAAATACTACCACGCGCCTGGAATCAGCACTACCCTGACTGCCTACAACCAAGCCTGTCAAGTCTGTCAAACCTGCAATCCAAGCAGCACTCAGCCTGTTCCTACCCAACACCTTGCCAAGCCAGACTACCCATGGCAAAGGATCCAAGTTGACCATATTCACATGCCTCCGGCTGGAGGATATGAATACGTGCTGGTCGTAGTGGATATGTTTTCAGGATGGCCGGAGGCGTACCCAGTGAAGAACATGACTGCCAAGACCACTGCAAAAAGGATGCTGATTGAGATTGCCTGCAGATTTGGGGTCCCAGAGGTCATCGAAAGTGATCAAGGTCCAGCTTTTGCAGCCTCAGTGTTTTCAGAACTATGGTTCATGCTGGGTGCCCACCAAGGTCTCCATACACCTTACCATCCACAGAGTTCAGGGAAGGTTGAAAGGATGAATGGTACCCTCAAGACAAAACTTCTCAAAATGAGCCAGGACAGCCCTCTTCCCTGGCCAGAGTTGCTGCCCATAGCTCTGTATCATGTCAGACATACCCCACAGTCTAAGCATGGGCTCACTCCCTATGAGATTCTGTTTGGTTCCCCACCTAAGATAGCTGAGATAGAGACTCAAGAGTTGCAGAAAGGACAGGATAAGCTTGTGCAGTTTGTGATTTCTCTTGCTCAAGAATTGTCTAACTCCCGCTCTCTAGTCTCTGCTTCTTTTCCAGAGTCCACAGGTGACACAGTGCATCCCTTCAAGCCAGGGGATAGTGTATACCTGAAGAAGCACGTCAGAAAAGACTGTTTGGAACCGAGATTTGAGGGTCCCTATCGAGTCCTGCTGATCACTCCCACTGCTGTGAAGCTCGAAGGGAAGGACCTCTGGATCCACGCTTCTCACTGCAAGAGATCCTCACTTGAAGCAGAATAATGCATATCCTTTTAATAGTACTGAGTATCTTGACTCCAGTAGTACTCAGTCTTCCCAGTACCACTTTTTGGGTAAATACCACGGCCCCGGTAGTCACCTACCAGTTTGATTTCTGTAATGTGGTTGAATGTTTAAACTTCTACTATGACCCAATGTACAGGCAAGGGGGGGGAGGTCAAGCTTACTTGTGTGTTACCCGACCTGGCAATGAGAACTGTTATTACTGGTCTGATGAGGGTTGGAACACGGGGGCAGATTGGGCCTACCGTCCCCAAGAGGGTCTAGATAAGAAAGACAAGAATGGGAAGTCCCTGATAAGTCGAATGACACTGACCAAGGGGGTGTGGAACCCAGCCCATTGCAAAGACAATAAGCCAAAGATTTGTCTCCCTTTATATCTAAACATAGAGAACCCATCCTCAGGGGATGTTGGGAAATATGTCCTGGGTATGTATGGGGGAATCTTAGCTGGGATGCTGGGAGTGATAGAGCTCAAAGATATCGCATCCAGGCCTACTGAAGCCCCAAAAATGGATACCCAAAAACAGGACCAGCTTGTCCAGGAGGTGATTCCCATCCCAGGCCTGACCTGGCAAGATGCATTTTCCATTGAAACCCAAACCAGCCCTAGGAAGAATCTGTGGGTGGAATGGGTCAGGTATACAGTCAGAGCAGCAAACATCACCGTCAGTTGCCTGGCATGTGCTGCAGCCAATGTGCACTTGACCACCATTCCTTTTGAGCTACCTGAAGGGAACTGTACTGATTGCCTACTGAACTTAATGAGGAACAAATCTGATAATAGATGCCCAGAATACCTTCCCCTAGTCACTAGTCACCTAAGGGTGAGACCCCCAGGAGAGATATATGTCCATGATGGTAATTACACCTGTTTTACAGCCAATGAGGTGGCAGGGACTGGGCTGGGGATCTTTGGTCCAGATTTTTGTAAGAAAAATTCATCCATCCCCTCCTCTTCTCTCCAAAACCTTACCCGAGCCCTGTTTGATATATTTTGGTTGTGTGGGGATGGTAGACTCAGAAACAAACTACCACAAACCTGGAGAGGTCAGTGCACATTGGTGAAAGTAGTTATGCCCTTCAGGATAACCCCTTGGGACCCAGAAGAAGGAGATCAGGGTTCTAAGTCGCAGACATCAACAAGGGAGAAAAGATCAGCCCTGTTGAAAGATTTCCAGTCTGACCCTAGTGTGTACATTGATGCCATTGGAGTGCCAAGGGGGGTCCCTGATCAGTTTAAAGCTCAAGATCAGATTGCTGCAGGATTTGCCTCTATAATCCCTCAAGTGCAAGTTAACAAAAACACTGACTGGATTAACTACCTGTGTTACAATCAGCAGAGATTTGTCAACTACAGCCGAGATGCCTTCCAGGGGATAATTGAGGAACTAGGTCCAAACACTAGAATGACCCTCCAGAACAGATTAGCCATTGACATGATCACAGCAGAAAGAGGAGGAGTTTGCTCCATGATCGGTGAAGAATGTTGTACTTACATTCCGGAAAACACTGGGGTGGATGGTAAAATTACGGTGGCCCTAAACAAGTTAAAGGGACTAGCTGGAGAATTAAAGAGAAATACTGGAGTTGACACCTCATGGGCTAGCTGGATGACAGAATGGGCTGGAGGTTGGAAGCAATTCTTTATTACCCTGGGTATGGTGATGGTGGGACTATTGGTCCTGGGACTGATTGCTCTGTGTTGTTGTGTTCCCATTTACAAGAGATTGATGTTGAAGGTTGCTAGCATAGAGATGGTTATCTCCACTGGAGAAGGAGACTCATTACTCCAGATGACTGAGATAGATATGCCTGTGGTAAAACCCCCAAGTTCTCAGAAGAACAATTTCATTTCACGTCAAGGATTGATTTAGGGACAGGTTTAGGGATTGGCAGACTCCCGTGGTGTGATAAGTCTTGATGGAAGGAGTTGGTGTTTGTTAGGAACATTGGCTCCAGTAGTCAAGTGAAGTCTCCAGGTTACCCCTCCCCACCATGGGACAGCTGCAAAGGTCAACTTAGTCAACAACAGTATCAGGGAGAGAAAAATATAATTTAGGGGGGATTGTGAAGGTAAACCCATATATTCCTGTTTTTATATATCTCTTATACTGCTTAAGAAATTATATTTTTCTCTATGCAAGCTTATTATACCTTATACACATTAAGATGGCACCTGTATCCAGTATTGCACCCAGATGCTGACGCACACAATTGTCATGTGATTTACAAGAAAGACAACATCATTTTCCTGGGAATCGAAACTTAAGAAGATGTTTAAAATTGAGGGCCAATGACTGGCCGCCAGTGTATTCGGATACAAGACGTATATGCTTACAGCCTGCCGTTATCTTATCTTTCTTGCATTCCTGTATAAGATTTGTGCTTTTCTCAATAAACCTCAGTTCTGTGTGAATAGGCATCACGCTTGTTGCATGGACTGGGATTAACCCTGATATACTTGTCAGAATTAATTCTATTCAGCGCGCACATGCATGATTAATTTGGAGCAGGTGACTGACCACTGTAAGTGACCCGTACTCTGGCGGGAGTTCTCCCTCAACAAGACCCCCTATGGGTCTTGAACCCCAGGTGGTCTGATCACTAATGCAATGCATTACAATGCTAATGCGTTGCAATACATTGCAAAAAATTGGCATTTCTTTTGCAGGCTGCATAGAGCAGCCTGCAAAAGAAAATCACTGCAGACCGGCCAGGGAACCTTTACAAGGCTCCCAGCTGTCATGCCAACGTGATGTCAGCCCTGGATCATGCTCCAGGCGCTGGCGATCACTGGTATAATGGCCTAGGCGCCTGAGGGGTTAATGCCTCCGATTGGTGCGGGCGCCGACCGAAGGCATTAGCGCTGGGTGTCTACTGTGACAGCTATTCTCCACCTTTGCGGCCCTCTAAACAAAAGTTACCCCCACGACTTGATGCCAAAATGTTATCAATTTCACAATCAAAATGAAGGTCAATGTCTGGGTCCTCAGTCCCATCCACTGCATCAATCCAACACAATGAGAGTGATGGTTCTGGAACCACCGTTTTAGGGGCTAAAAATTTTAAAGGGGCTAACACTCTGCTGGTGCAAGGCTCTACTCACCCAAAGGGTTTAAAACTCTGCAGGTAGAAGGCTGAAGTCACCTAAAGGGCCTCAATCTCTGCTGGTAGCTCAGCTTAAGGGCCTCTAACTTAATTTGGTAGGGCTCACCCCAAGGGCCAGAAAAGTGAAATTTGGAAGGTCTTACCACATCACACACACACACACACACACACACACACACAAACACACACACACACTCAATGACAGTTCAGGGTGAGGGCTTTTGGATTTCCCATTGCCTATTCCATCTATGGTTGTCATGGGCAAAGTGATTTAAAGGGGTGCTTGTTAATGTTTGTTTAGCTTACATTGGGGTTTGTGTCCATCCATTTGGGGAAGAAAGAAGGTTTCCAGGTATTTTCCCACTTTGATAGAGGTTTTTTTTAGTGTGGAAAGTGTGTAGTTGATAGGCTGTGATGTTGGGGTAAAACTGCGACTTGGGCTTGTTAGATGCCCCCAGACATGCTTCCCCTGCTGTCGCAGTTGCATTGCAGGGTGTTGGCATCATTTGCTGAGGTGTCATAGTGGACTTGGTGACCCTCCTGAGTCGAATGGTGGGATCCCCTGAAACAAAGCATTTTCTCCCATAGACTATAATGGGGTTCGATATTCGTTCGAGTAGTCGAATATTGAGCGGCTATTTGAAACGAATAACAAATATCGAATATTTTACTGTTCGCTCATCTCTAGTTATGGTAAATTAGTAAAATGTCAAAATAATGAAAAATTTTAAGTGGAAAAAAAGATTTACTGCAGTGTGACATGGAAAATTTTTACTATAACATAACCAATAATTAAACATATTTTGTGCGAGCGAAGCCGCCAGGTATTCTACTTAAATGTCATAAGATACACGAGACCACATCCAAGTATTAAACGGGTTTCCAGGGTTTAAAACACATATTCTTGTCAGTGACATATGCAAATGAGGTTGACCTTTACTGCGTATTTAAATGAGGTTGAACTTTTGCATTGGAATTCCAAGACCATTATGACATAACTAGAACATGATGACATCACAATGATGTCATATGCAAATGAGGTTGACCTTTACTGCGTATTTAAATGAGGTTGACCTTTTGCATTGGAATTCCAAGACCATTATGACATCGCTAGAACATGATGACAACACAATGATGGTAAAGGTATAAAAAGACCTGACACTACCGGAGCTGCTCAGAGGACGGTGACAGATGAAGATGTCCATGCTGAGGAGAGGACTACAACAGGTAAGTACAATAGGGAAGATTTACCCAGTACTATAGGGGGCATCCATGCTGGGGAGAGGACTACAACAGGTATGTACAATAGGGAAGATTTACCCAGTACTATAGGGGGCATCCATGCTGGGGAGAGGACTACAACAGGTATGTACAGTAGCCCAGTACAGTACAGTAGCAGGATTGGGGAGGCCCCAGTGGATATGTCAGGATCGGGGAGGCCCCAGTGGATATGTCAGGATCGGGGAGGCCCCAGTGGATATGTCAGGATTGGGGAGGCCCCAGTGGATATCTCAGGATCGGGGAGACCCCAGTGGATATATCAGGATTGGGGAGGCCCCAGTGGATATGTCAGGATCGGGGAGGCCCCAGTGGATATGTCAGGATCGGGGAGGCCCCAGTGGATATGTCAGGATCGGGGAGGCCCCAGTGGATATGTCAGGATCGGGGAGGCCCCAGTGGATATGTCAGGATCGGGGAGGCCCCAGTGGGTATGTCAGGATCGGGGAGGCCCCAGTGGATATATCAGTATATGGGAGGCCCCAGTGGATATGTCAGGATTGGGGAGGCCCCAGTGGATATGTCAGGATCGGGGAGGCCCCAGTGGATATGTCAGGATCGGGGAGGTCCCAGTGGATATGTCAGGATCGGGGAGACCCCAGTGGATATGTCAGTTTAGGGGAGGCCCCAGTGGATATGTCAGGATCTGTGAGGCTCCACCCAATCTGATAAGCCACACTCACTAGAAATTGATGTTTGTGCAAATGTCGGCAGAGCCAAAATTTTCCATTTTAGTAACTCCAAACAACCTTAGATTAATTCTCCCATGGAACATCACTAGCTCGTATGACATCACAAGGCCATGTGACATCACAGTCAGGATGCAGTGGAGAGAAATCATTTTGATTTTCCCTTTGTTTGTTTTTTTATTTGCAGAAGTTCTTTACGCAAAGTCTTCTCAACACATCAACAACACAGGTATTAGACTAGGGAATGGAGGGTTCCTTCCTTTAGATTGTAAGCTCCTTGGAGCAGGGCAGACATTACTGATGGTTTCCTTTAGATTGTAAGCTCAGAAGAGCAGGGCTGGTCTTATCATGGAAGGTTGGAAGGAACTCTCCGGAATAGATTGTAAGCCTTTAAAGTCAATAGACATCTTAAAGAGGACCTTTCATGGGTTTGGGCACAGGCAGTATTATATACCACAGGAAAGCCCACAGTGCTCTGAATTCAGTGCACTGTCGGGTATCCTAATCTGTGCCCCTGGGGAAGAGCTATCAGTGCCGGTACCGTAGCTCTTCACCGTCAGAAGGGCGTTTCTTACAGTCAGTCAAGAACTTCCTTCTCCACAGCGGCGCCTATCGCGCTGTACAGTGTGAGTGGGGAGGAACGCCCCCTCCCCTCCTGATAATACTCGTCTATGGACGAGCACTGTGAGAGGAGGGAGGGGGCGTTCCTCCCCGCTCACACTGTACAGCCGATAGGCGCTGCTGTGGAGAAGGACGTTCTCTGACTGTCAGGAACGCCCTTTTGACAGTGAAGAGCTACGGTACCGGGACTGATAGCTCTTCACCTGGGGCACTGTCAACTTTCCAGCAGTATATAGAACTGCCTGTGCCCAAACCCATAAAAGGTCCCCTTTAAAACTGACTTTATTGGCAGGAATCCTCTCTTTTAGTCTAGGGCTAATAATGACCAGGATGGCTCCTATCTCTGAGGTTGGGGCTACATGGCAGCTTTGGCTGCAGCATATGTCATGTGGTTGGAGATTACAGTGTTAGGGCTTTTCCATTTAATGGAAGTGAATGTGGTTGTGTTATGACAAGCAAGTAATCTGCTATATTCTGGCAGTGGTTACAAATGTTGGTCAGACCATCATTGAGCCCTTGTGAGTCATCGAGACACAACCACATTCACGTTACTGGCGGTGATGCCGGAATTTGGCCACTACACAGTGGTCTTTGACTGTGTGATGTGTGTTGTGGCTGAAGTTGGCGTGTAGCCCCTGCCCCGCAGATAAGCAGCCATCATGGTCATCATTTATTATGTATCATCATAGAGAGGATTTCTTACTAGTCTGTAAGCTCTCCGGAGCAGGATAACTACCATCATTAGAGGGGATTGTTGTATATTATATACATATTACTACATACATATCTGTATACATTGTGAGACTTCAGACTCCTGCAAAGAAGAAGAGGAGAGGAGAAGAGCTCCATCTGCCTCATGCGGGGTGGGAGGGGGGACTGGTGGGTATGGGGCTGGGCAATGTCAGATATTTGGTTATTAATATAGTTGTAGTAATTCCATGTGCCTCACGCGGGGTGGGAGGGGGGACTGGTGGGTATGGGGGTGGGCAATGTCAGGCATTTGGTTATTAATATAGTTGTAGTAAGTCCTTGTGCCTCACGTTAATAGCAATTAACCCCATCATGTCCCTCATATAAGGGTTGGAGTTAATAATAAAGGACCTTAATGATGAAGATACTTAATTATTACCTCCATATGTCTCATATATTAGTAACCTTTATGTAAAGCACACAGAGGTTAATGTGAGGGCCATGATGGGGTTAACTGCATTCAGCGCACTGTCTGTTTTTCCATTATATGCCCCCGGTGAAGAGCTATTGGTGCATTTACCGAGAACTCTTCACTGTCAGAAGGGTGTACCTGACAGACTAGCCGGGAACGCTTCTCCTGACCGTCTGTCTCTAGCGCTGTACTGTGAGGAATCATTCATTACCGCTCAGCGTCATACCTACCCCCATACCTCCCAACTTTTGAAAAGTAGAAAGAGGGAGAAAATGTTCGGATGTCCCTCCATCTCTGCCCCCAGATTCGTGTCCACCCATCTCTTCCCCCAGATTCATATCCCCCCATCTCTGCCCCGAGATTCATATCCCCCCATCTCTGCTCCCAGATTCCCATCCCCCATCTCTGCCCCCAGATTCATATCCCCCCATCTCTGCCCCCAGATTCATGTCACCTCATCTCTGTCCCCAGATTCACATCCCCCCATCTCTGCCCCCAGATTCAAATCCTTCCATCTCTTCCCCCAGATTCATATCCCCATTTCTGCCCCCAGATTCCTATCCCCCCATCTCTGCCCCAGATTCATGTTCCCCACATCTCTGCCCCCAGATTCACACCCACCAATCTCTGCCCCCAGATTCATATCCCCCCATCTCTGCCCCCAGATTCATATCCCCCCATCTCTGCCCCCAGATTCATATCCCCTTATCTCTGCTCCCCGATTCATATCCCCCCATCTCTGCCCCCAGATTCACATACCCATCTCTGCCCCCAGATTCACATCCCCCCATCTCTGCCCCCAGATTCACATCCCCCCATCTCTTCCCCAGATTCATATCCCCCATTTCTGCCCCCAGATTCATATCCCCTCATCTCTGCGCCCAGATTCATGCCCCCCTCATCTCGGCCCCCATATTCATATCCTCCATTTCTGCCCCCAGATTCATGTTCCCCCATCTCTGACCCCAGATTCATGTCCCCGCCATCTCTGCCCCCAGATTCATGCCCCTCCATCTCGGCCCCAAGATTCATGCCCCCCCATATCTGCCCCCAGATTCATATTCCCCCATCTCTGCCCCCAGATTCATATTCCCCCATCTCCGCCCTCAGATTCACATCCTCCATCTCTTCCCCCGATTCATATCCCCCATTTCTGACCCCAGATTCATATCCCCCCATCTCTGCACCCAGATTCATGCCCCCCCATCTCGGCCCCCAGATTTATATCCCCCATTTCTGCCCCCAGATTCATGTCCCCCCATCTCTGCCCCCAGATTTATGTTCCCCACATCTCTGCCCCAGATTCATGTTCCCCACATCTCTGCCCCAGATTCATGTTCCCCACATCTCTGCCCCCAGATTCACATCCCCCCATCTCTGCCCCCAGATTCATATCCCCCCATCTCTGCCCCCAGATTCATGTTCCCCCATCTCTGTCCCCAGATTCATGTCCCCTCCATCTCTGCCCCCAGATTCATGCCCCCCATCTCGGCCCCCAGATTCATGCCCCCCCATCTCTGCCCCCAGATTCATATTCCCCCATCTCTGCCCCCAGATTCACGTCCCCCCATCTCTGCCCCCAGATTCATGTCCCCCCATCTCTGCCCTCAGATTCATGTCCCCCCATCTCTGCCCCCAGATTCATGTCCCCCCATCTCTGCCCCCAGATTCATGTCCCACCGTCTCTGCCCCAGATTCATATCCCCCATCTCTGCCCCCAGATTCATATCCCCCATCTCTGCCCTAAGATTCAGATCCCTCATCTCTGCCCCAGATTCATATCCCCCATCTCTGCCCCCAGATTCATGTCCCCCCATCTCTGCCCCCAGATTCATGTCCCACCATCTCTGGCCCAGATTCATATCCCCCATCTCTGCCCCCAGATTCACATCCCCCATCTTTGCCTCTAGATTCATATTCCCTCATCTCTTCCCCCAGATTCATATCCCCATTTCTGCCCCCAGATTCATGTCCCCCCATCTCTGCCCCTAGATTCATGTTGCCCACATATCCGCCCCCAGATTCATGTCCCCCCATCTCTGCCCCCAGATTCATGTCCCTCAATCTCTGCCTCCAGATTCATGTCCCTCAATCTCTGTCCCCAGATTCATGTCCCCATCTCTGCCCCCAGATTCATATCCCCCCATCTCTGCCCCCAGATTCATATCCCCCATCTCTGCTCCCCGATTCATATCCCCCCATCTCTTCCCCCAGATTCACATCCCCCATCTCTGCCCCCAGATTCACTTCCCCATCTCTTCTCCCAGATTCATATCCCCCATCTCTGCCCCCAGATTAACATCCCCCATCTCTTCCCCAGAATCATATCCCCCATTTCTGCCCCCAGATTCATATCCCCTCATCTCTGCGCCCAGATTCATGCCCCCCTCATCTCGGCCCCCATATTCATATCCCCCATTTCTGCCCCCAGATTCATGTTCCCCCATCTCTGTCCCCAGATTCATTTCCCCTCCATCTCTGCCCCCAGATTCATGCCCCTCCATCTCGGCCCCAAGATTCATGCCCCCCCATCTCGGCACCCAGATTCATGCCCCCCCATCTCTGCCTCCAGATTCATATTCCCCCATCTCTGCCCCCGGATTCATGTCCCCCCATCTCTGCCCCCAGATTCATGTCCCCCCATCTCTGCCCCCAGATTCATGTCGCCCCATCTCTGCCCCCAGATTCATGTCGCCCCATCTCTGCCCCCAGATTTATATCCCCCATCTCTGCCCCAGATTCATATCCCCCCATCTCTGCCCCCAGATTCATATTCCCCCATCTCTGCCCTCAGATTCAGATCCTCCATCTCTGCCACAGATTCATATCCCCCATCTCTGCCCCCAGATTCATGTCCCCCCATCTCTGCCCCCAGATTCATGTCCCACCATCTCTGCCCCAGATTCATATCCCCCATCTCTGCCCCCAGATTCATATCCCCCATCTTTGCCCCAAGATTCTTATCCCCTCATCTCTTCCCCCAGATTAATATCCCCATTTTGCCCCCAGATTCATGTCCCCCCATCTCTGCCCCTAGATCATGTTGCCCACATATCCGCCCCCAGATTCATGTCCCCCCATCTCTGCCCCCAGATTTATGTCCCTCAATCTCTGCCTCCAGATTCATGTCCCTCAATCTCTGTCCCCAGATTCATGTCCCCCATCTCTGCCCCCAGATTCATGTCCCTAATCTCTGCCTCCAGATTCACATCCCCCATCTCTGCCCCCAGATTCACTTCCCCATCTCTTCTCCCAGATTCATATCCCCCATCTCTGCCCCCAGATTAACATCCCCCATCTCTTCCCCAGAATCATATCCCCCATTTCTGCCCCCAGATTCATATCCCCTCATCTCTGCGCCCAGATTCATGCCCCCCTCATCTCGGCCCCCATATTCATATCCCCCATTTCTGCCCCCAGATTCATGTTCCCCCATCTCTGTCCCCAGATTCATTTCCCCTCCATCTCTTCCCCCAGATTCATGCCCCTCCATCTCGGCACCCAGATTCATGCCCCCTCATCTCTGCCCCTAGATTCATATTCCCCCATCTCTGCCCCCAGATTCATGTCCCCCCATCTCTGCCCCCAGATTCATGTCCCCCCATCTCTGCCCCCAGATTCATGTCCCCCATCTCTGCCCCCAGATTCATATCCCCCATCTCTGCCCCCAGATTCATATCCTCCATCTCTGCCCCCAGATTCATGTCCCACCGTCTCTGCCCCAGATTCATATCCCCCATCTCTGCCCCCAGATTCATATCGCCCATCTCTGCCCCAAGATTCAGATCCTCCATTTCTGCCACAGATTCATATCCCCCATCTCTGCCCCCAGATTCATGTGCCCCCATCTCTGCCCCCAGATTCATGTCCCACCATCTCTGCCCCAGATTCATATCCCCCATCTCTGCCCCCAGATTCATATCCCCCATCTTTGCCCCAAGATTCTTATCCCCTCATCTCTTCCCCCAGATTAATATCCCCATTTTGCCCCCAGATTCATGTCCCCCCATCTCTGCCCCTAGATCATGTTGCCCACATATCCGCCCCCAGATTCATGTCCCCCCATCTCTGCCCCCAGATTTATGTCCCTCAATCTCTGCCTCCAGATTCATGTCCCTCAATCTCTGTCCCCAGATTCATGTCCCCCATCTCTGCCCCCAGATTCATGTCCCCCATCTCTGGCCCCCAGATTCATGCCCCCATCTCGGCCCCCAGATTCACATCCCCCCATCTCAGCCCCCAGATTCATGCCCCCCATCTCGGCCCCCAGATTCATGCCCCCCATCTCTGCCCCAAATTCATATTCCCCCATCTCTGCCCCCAGATTCATGTCCCCATCTCTATCCCCAGATTCATGTCCCCCTATCTCTGCCCTCAGATTCATGTCCCCCCATCTCTGCCCCCAGATTCATATCCCCCCATCTCTGCCCCCAGATTCATGTCCCCCCATCTCTGCCCCCAGATTCATGTCCCACCGTCTCTGCCCCAGATTCATATCCCCCATCTCTGCCCCCAGATTCATATCCCCCATCTCTGCCCTAAGATTCAGATCCCTCATCTCTGCCCCAGATTCATATCCCCCATCTCTGCCCCCAGATTCATGTCCCCCCATCTCTGCCCCCAGATTCATGTCCCACCATCTCTGGCCCAGATTCATATCCCCCATCTCTGCCCCCAGATTCATATCCCCCATCTTTGCCTCTAGATTCATATTCCCTCATCTCTTCCCCCAGATTCATATCCCCATTTCTGCCCCCAGATTCATGTCCCCCCATCTCTGCCCCCAGATTCATGCCCCCCATCTCGGCCCCCAGATTCACATCCCCCCATCTCGGCCCCCAGATTCATGCCCCCCATCTCGGCCCCCAGATTCATGTCCCCCATCTCTGCCCCCAGATTCATGTCCCCATCTCTATCCCCAGATTCATGTCCCCCTATCTCTGCCCCAGATTCATGTTCCCCCATCTCTGTCCCCAGATTCATGACCCCTCCATCTCTACCCCCAGATTCATGCCCCCCCATCTCGGCCCCCAGATTCATGCCCCCCCATCTCTGCCCCCAGATTCATATTCCCCCATCTCTGCCCCCAGATTCACGTCCCCCCATCTCTGCCCCCAGATTCAAGTCCCCCCATCTCTGCCCCAAGATTCAGATCCTCCATTTCTGCCACAGATTCATATCCCCCATCTCTGCCCCCAGATTCATGTCCCCCCATCTCTGCCCCCAGATTCATGTCCCACCATCTCTGCCCCAGATTCATATCCCCCATCTCTGCCCCCAGATTCATATCCCCCATCTTTGCCCCAAGATTCTTATCCCCTCATCTCTTCCCCCAGATTAATATCCCCATTTTGCCCCCAGATTCATGTCCCCCCATCTCTGCCCCTAGATCATGTTGCCCACATATCCGCCCCCAGATTCATGTCCCCCCATCTCTGCCCCCAGATTTATGTCCCTCAATCTCTGCCTCCAGATTCATGTCCCTCAATCTCTGTCCCCAGATTCATGTCCCCCATCTCTGGCCCCCAGATTCATGCCCCCCATCTCGGCCCCCAGATTCACATCCCCCCATCTCGGCCCCCAGATTCATGCCCCCCATCTCGGCCCCCAGATTCATGCCCCCCATCTCTGCCCCAAATTCATATTCCCCCATCTCTGCCCCCAGATTCATGTCCCCCATCTCTGCCCCCAGATTCATGTCCCCATCTCTATCCCCAGATTCATGTCCCCCTATCTCTGCCCCAGATTCATGTTCCCCCATCTCTGTCCCCAGATTCATGACCCCTCCATCTCTGCCCCCAGATTCATGCCCCCCCATCTCGGCCCCCAGATTCATGCCCCCCCATCTCTGCCCCCAGATTCATATTCCCCCATCTCTGCCCCCAGATTCACGTCCCCCCATCTCTGCCCCCAGATTCAAGTCCCCCCATCTCTGCCCTCAGATTCATGTCCCCCCATCTCTGCCCCCAGATTCATATCCCCCCATCTCTGCCCCCAGATTCATGTCCCCCCATCTCTGCCCCCAGATTCATGTCCCACCGTCTCTGCCCCAGATTCATATCCCCCATCTCTGCCCCCAGATTCATATCCCCCATCTCTGCCCTAAGATTCAGATCCCTCATCTCTGCCCCAGATTCATATCCCCCATCTCTGCCCCCAGATTCATGTCCCCCCATCTCTGCCCCCAGATTCATGTCCCACCATCTCTGGCCCAGATTCATATCCCCCATCTCTGCCCCCAGATTCATATCCCCCATCATTGCCTCTAGATTCATATTCCCTCATCTCTTCCCCCAGATTCATATCCCCATTTCTGCCCCCAGATTCATGTCCCCCCATCTCTGCCCCTAGATTCATGTTGCCCACATATCCGCCCCCAGATTCATGTCCCCCCATCTCTGCCCCCAGATTCATGTCCCTCAATCTCTGCCTCCAGATTCATGTCCCTCAATCTCTGTCCCCAGATTCATGTCCCCCATCTCTGCCCACAGATTCATTTCCCCCCATCTCTTCCCCCAGATTCATATCCCCCATCTCTGCTCCCCGATTCATATCCCCCCATCTCTTCCCCCAGATTCACATCCCCCATCTCTGCCCCCAGATTCACTTCCCCATCTCTTCTCCCAGATTCATATCCCCCATCTCTGCCCCCAGATTAACATCCCCCATCTCTTCCCCAGATTCATATCCCCCATTTCTGCCCCCAGATTCATATCCCCTCATCTCTGCGCCCAGATTCATGCCCCCCTCATCTCGGCCCCCATATTCATATCCCCCATTTCTGCCCCCAGATTCATGTTCCCCCATCTCTGTCCCCAGATTCATTTCCCCTCCATCTCTGCCCCCAGATTCATGCCCCTCCATCTCGGCCCCAAGATTCATGCCCCCCCATCTCGGCACCCAGATTCATATCCCCCATCTCTGCCCTAAGATTCAGATCCCTCATCTCTGCCCCAGATTCATATCCCCCATCTCTGCCCCCAGATTCATGTCCCCCCATCTCTGCCCCCAGATTCATGTCCCACCATCTCTGGCCCAGATTCATATCCCCCATCTCTGCCCCCAGATTCATATCCCCCATCTTTGCCTCTAGATTCATATTCCCTCATCTCTTCCCCCAGATTCATGTCCCCCCATCTCTGCCCCCAGATTCATATCCCCCATCTTTGCCCCCAGATTCATATCCCCCCATCTCTGTCCCCAGATTCATATCCCCCATCTTTGCCCCCAGATTCATATCCCCCATCTCTGTCCCCAGATTCATATTCCCCCATCTCTGCCCCCAGATTCATGTCCCCCCATCTCTGCCCCCAGATTCATGTCCCCCCATCTATGCCCCCAGATTCATGTCCCCCCATCTCTGCCCCCAGATTCATATCCCCCATCTTTGCCCCCAGATTCATATCCCCCCATCTCTGTCCCCAGATTCATGTCCCACCGTCTCTGCCCCAGATTCATATCCCCCATCTCTGCCCCCGATTCATATCGCCCATCTCTGCCCCAAGATTCAGATCCTCCATCTCTGCCACAGATTCATATCCCCCATCTCTGCCCCCAGATTCATGTCCCCCCATCTCTGCCCCCAGATTCATGTCCCACCATCTCTGCCCCAGATTCATATCCCCCATCTCTGCCCCCAGATTCATATCCCCCATCTTTGCCCCAAGATTCTTATCCCCTCATCTCTTCCCCCAGATTAATATCCCCATTTTGCCCCCAGATTCATGTCCCCCCATCTCTGCCCCTAGATCATGTTGCCCACATATCCGCCACCAGATTCATGTCCCCCCATCTCTGCCCCCAGATTTATGTCCCTCAATCTCTGCCTCCAGATTCATGTCCCTCAATCTCTGTCCCCAGATTCATGTCCCCCATCTCTGCCCCCAGATTCATGTCCCTAATCTCTGCCTCCAGATTCATATCCCCCCATCTCTGGCCCCCAGATTCATGCCCCCCATCTCGGCCCCCAGATTCACATCCCCCCATCTCGGCCCCCAGATTCATGCCCCCCATCTCTGCCCCAAATTCATATTCCCCCATCTCTGCCCCCAGATTCATGTCCCCCATCTCTGCCCCCAGATTCATGTCCCCATCTCTATCCCCAGATTCATGTCCCCCTATCTCTGCCCCAGATTCATGTCCCACCATCTCTGCCCCCAGATTCATGTCCCCCATCTCTTCCCCCAGATTCATATCCCCCATCTCTGCCCCCAGATTCATATCCCCCATCTCTGCCCCAGATTCATATCCCCCATCTATGCCCCAGATTCATGTCCCCTCATCTCTGCCCCCAGATTCATATCCCCTCATCTCTGCCCCCAGATTCATATCCCCTCATTTCTGCACCTAGATTCATATCCCCACATTTCTGCCCCCAGATTCATGTCCCCCACATCTCTGCCTCCAGATTCATATCCCCCATCTCTGCTCTCAGATTCATATCCCCCATCTTTGCACCCAGATTCATATCCCCCAGCTCTTCCCGATATTGATGTCCCCTCATCTCTGCCCCCAGATTCATGTTCCCCTATCTCTGCCCCCAGCTTCATGTTTCCCCATCTCTGTCCCCAGATTCATATTCTACCATCTCTGTCCCCAGATTCATGTCCCCTCCATCTCGGCCCCCAGATTCATATTCCCCCATCTTTGCCACCAGATTCATATTCCCCCATCTCTGTCCCCAGATTCATGTCCCTCATCTCTGCCAACAGATTCATGTCCCCCATCTCTATCCCCAGATTCATGTCCCTCTATCTCTGCCCCAGATTCATGTCCCACCTTCTCTGCCCCCAGATTCATGTCCCCATCTCTGCCCCCAGGTTCATATTCCCCCATCTCTGCCCCCAGATTCATATCCCTCATCTCTGCCAACAGATTCATGTCCCCCATCTCTATCCCCAGATTCATGTCCCCCTATCTCTGCCCCAGATTCATGTCCCACCTTCTCTGCCCCCAGATTCATGTCCCCCATCTCTGCCCCCAGGTTCATATTCCCCCATCTCTGCCCCCAGATTCATATCCCCCATCTCTGCCCCCAGATTCATATCCCCCATCTATGCCCCAGATTCATATCCCCCATTTCTGCCCCCAGATTCATGTCCCCCCTTCTTTGCCCCTAGCTTTATGTTGCCCATATCTCTGCCCCCGATTCATGTCCCCCCATCTCTGCCCCCAGATTCATGTCTCTCAATCTCTGCCCCCAGATTCATGTCCCTCAATCTCTGCCCCCAGATTCATGTCCCTCAATCTCTGCCCCCAGATTCAAGTCCCCCATCTCTGTCTCAGATTCAAATCCCCTCATCTCTGCCCCCAGATTCATGTCCCCCAATCTCTGCCTACAGATTTATATCCCCATCTCTGCCACAGATTCATATCCCCACATCTTTGCCCCCAGATTCATATTCCCCATCTCTGCCCCCAGATTCAAGTCCCCTCATCTCTGCCCCCAGATTCATGTCCCCTCATCTCTGCCCCAGATTCATATCCCTCATCTCTGTCCCCAGATTCATGTCCCCTCCATCTCTGTCCCCAGATTCATGCCCCCCATCTCGGCCCCCGAGATTCATGCCCCCCCATCTCTGCCCCCAGATTCATGCCCCCCATCTCTGCCCCCAGATTCATGTCCCCTCATCTCTGTCCCCAGATTCATGTCCCCTCCATCTCTTTCTCCACATTCTAGTCCAGTCCATCTCTATCCCCAGATTCATGCCCCATCTCTATCCCCAGATTCATGCCCCCCATATCTGCCCCCAGATTCATGTCCCCCATCTCTGCCCCCAGATTCATGTCCCACCATCTCTGCCCCAGATTCATATCCCCCATCTCTTCACCCAGATTCATATCCCCATCTCTGCTCCAGATTCATGTCCCCCATCTCTGCCGCCTGATTCATGTCCCCCATTTCTGCCCCCAGATTCATGTTGCCCTATCTCTGTCCCCAGATTCATGTCCCCTCCATCTCTGTCCCCAGATTCATGCCCCCCATCTCGACCCCCGAGATTCATGCCCACCCATCTCTGCCCCCAGATTCATGCCCCCCACCTCTGCCCCCAGATTCATGTCCCCCCATCTCTGTCCCCAGATTCATGTCCCCATCTCTGTCCCCAGATTCATGTCCCCCATCTCTGCCCCCAGAATCATGTCCCCCCATCTCTGCCCTCAGATTCATGTCCCCCCATCTCTGCCCTCAGATTCATGTCCCCATCTCTGTCCCCAGATTCATGTCCGTTCATCTCTGTCCCCAGATTCATATCCGTTCATCTCTGCCCCCAGAATCATGTTCCCCCATCTCTGCCCCCAGATTCATGTCCCCCCCATCTCTGCCCCCAGTTTCATGTCCCCTTATCTTTGCCCCCAGATTCATATCCCCCCAACTCTGCTCCCAGATTCATGTCCCCCCATCACATCGCGTCTACACAGCCACTAGCCGGAATTCATCGGCAAAGCAAGGAGCTGAGCTGTGACAGCTCATTGCTTTAGTCACGTATGTATTCAATTCAGATCTGCGTCCGGAGGACAGGACATACCTTCCTCCAACTGGGACCGTGGGACACGTCACCAAAATCGTGAATGTCCCGCGGAAATCGGGACGGTTGGGAGGTATGCCTACCCCTGATATATATAGCATGTTAATATATATATATATATATATATATATATATATATATATATATCTGTATACATTGTGAGCCTTCGGGCAGTTCTTCTAGACTGTAAGCTCTTCGGAGCAGGCGTCAGTTTTCTGGTCAGCAGTAGGCAGATGGATAGACATGACCCAGGGTTATATCACTGATCGCCATATTTGGGGTCAGGAAGGAATTATTTTTTCCCCTGAGACGTAGATCTCCGGGGTTTTTCTTTGCCTTCTTCTGGATCATAGGGTTGGGGTTCTTATCTCAGGACCTTATTTATGGATGGTCAGATGGACTATCACAGGAGCTCAGACTCCATGGACCTGAGATAAGAACCACAACCCCCATCATTTAGTCGGATATAATACAAGCCTTTATTATTAATAATGGCTCCTCTGCTTATTGCTAATAAAAGGTATAACATTAGTTTTTCCCATGTCCTCCGCGTCTCCTCAATCATTCACTGAAAAAATAGAAGACGTCAGAAGTTTACCTTTAGGTTACATTCATACTGAGTTTTGTGGCGCTGTTTTTGCCACAAAACTCGTGTGAAGAATCAGCGCTGTAAAAATAGAATCCTGTTGAGTTCAATGTCTAACGCGCGTAAGACGGAACCCATTGAACTCAATAGGATTGTGTTTTGTTGCAAAAACAGCGCCACAAAACTCTGTGTGAATGTTACTGCCATTTAGTTAGACAGGTTTGCTTTGTTAGGGTAAGTTCACACGGAGTTTTTTTATCAGGATTTTGAGGCCGGAGTTTTTTCCGGGAGCCGTTTCTTCTGACTCCAGGAAAAAGAAGCGAGATGCTCATTCTTCAGACTGAGTCGCCTCACTATTCGGCCTGAAGACACTCCCTCCTCCGGACTAGGCCCATTCATTAGGCCTAAGCCGGAGCGGAGTGCGCGGCTGGATGATGGTGCAGTGCATCGGCTTTCAGTCGCGGCCACCTGGCTTTTGCTCTGGAACCTGAGGCGGCCTCCACCTCAGGTTCCGGACCAAAAATTGTCGTGTGAACTTACCCTTAGTTAGAGTAGGGACTCGCAAGAAAATGAGGACCCTTGACGTGGGTTGCGAGCTTACATATTTTTGCCAAAATATTTTTTTGTACCTTTCTTTTTTTTTTTAAAGAACAATTTAATAGAACTTTTTTACATTTTGGCAAAACTATAACCAATACCTCATTATCCAACTGATTAAATAAAAGTTGTTACAAATATGTTTCTGTGTTTCAATTTGTAAAATGTTTAATGTGAAGAAATTTCTGCAGTTCTGTGGACATTGTATGAGCTGAGCTGCAGTAATGTCTTCACAGAACGTGAGATGTGAGATGTGAACCAGGCCTGAGAGGTGGATTAGAAATTATTCTTGTGGGGAGAAAAATCCAAGATTTGGCCATTTCTATGAATGTTATAAAGTGATGCGAGTCTACAATTGTCAAATATATAGAGCTGCCAGGTCTCTACCTGTATACTATTACATTGTAGGATCTCTGTAGATCAATGTCTGTCAATCTCAGCCTATATAGGGCAGCCAATAAGTAGTGGTCCCACCTCTAGAAGGAACCAGACTAGACCTGGGGAAATGTAAGAAATGTTTCTAAGTCAGGATAATAGGGGTAGCTGAATAGAGGGATAGTAATAGGTCTAATCATAAGCCAAAATAAGTCTGTACATTGACTGCAGCCCCACTAATCAGCGCTGCTGCACTTGATATTTTAACCCCTTCCTGCACCCCACATCTCCTTCCCTCACAGTACACCCTGCACCTCACATCTCCCTCCCACACACAGTACACCCTGCACCCCACATCTCTCCCCCACACACAGTACACCCTGATCCCCACATCTCTCCCCCACACACAGTACACCCTGCACCCCACATCTCTCCCACACACACAGTACACCCTGCACCCCACATCTCTCCCTCCCACACAGTACACCCTGCACTCCACATCTCTCCCCCACACACAGTACACCCTGCACCCCACATCTCTCCCCCACACACAGTACACCCTGCACCCCACATCTCTCCCCCACACACAGTACACCCTGCACCCCACATCTCTCCCACACACACAGTACACCCTGCACCCCACATCTCTCCCCCACACACAGTACACCCTGCACCCCACATCTCCCCCACACAGTACACCCTGCACCCCACATCTCTTCCCCCGACAGACCCCACAAGACAACTGCTCAGGAGGAACGTTTGTTGGTTAGAAAATCAAAAGCCAGCCCCTCTTCCACTGCACCCTTATCCTAAATATAGTGTTGGTTGCAGAATGTGGTCAGTTCACTTCATTAAGACTTCATTGACATAAAACTAGTGAGGGCGTTCTGTGTCCACCCATCCTTTTCTAGATTGGGGCGTCTGTCATGTTCGGCAGGTTTCAGATTGCTGACTGAGCTTTATAGTGAAAACAAATGCCCATAGACCTGGACATGACCATATAATAAACCTCTATACACTGTATATTCCTAAAGTAAACTTTGCCTTCCAAGGCATGTCCTGGAGCTGCGACTGAGTCCTTCGGAACTGAACAAAATTCTAAGTGTCAAAAGACTTTAGGGGTCAGAACAGGGGTCTCAAACTCAATTTACCTGGGGGCTACTGGAGGTAGAGTCTGGGTGAGGCTGGGCCGCATCAGGTTTTCCCCAAAAAATTTTTTTCTAAAAGCCGCCATATTCTGACAGCCGTAACTTTTTTATACTTCTGTGTACAGGGATGCATAGAGAGTCTTTTTAGTTTTACCATTTTGGGGAATTGCTATTGCTTTGATCATTTTTGATTCAAATTTTTATCAGAGGCAAAACAGTGAAAAAATGGCGGTTTTATAATATTTTTATAGATCTGTAGAGCAGGCTTTTTTGGACACGGTGATACCTAACATGTATGTCTTTCACAGTATTCAACTACTTTTATATGTGTTCTAGGGAAAGGGGAGTGATTAGAATTTTTAAAACTTTTTAATTTTTTAATGTTTTTAAAAACTTAGAGCAGCATAGAGCAGCCTGCAAAAGAAAATCACTGCAGACCGGCCAGGGAACCTTTACAAGGCTCCCAGCTGTCATGCCAACGTGATGTCAGCCCTGGATCATGCTCCAGGCGCTGGCGATCACTGGTATAATGGCCTAGGCGCCTGAGGGGTTAATGCCTCCGATTGGTGCGGGCGCCGACCGAAGGCATTAGCGCTGGGTGTCTACTGTGACAGCTATTCTCCACCTTTGCGGCTCTCTAAACAAAAGTTACCCCCACGACTTGATGCCAAAATGTTATCAATTTCACAATCAAAATGAAGGTCAATGTCTGGGTCCTCAGTCCAATCCACTGCATCAATCCAACACAATGAGAGTGATGGTTCTGGAACCACCGTTTTAGGGGCTAAAAATTTTAAAGGGGCTAACACTCTGCTGGTGCAAGGCTCTACTCACCCAAAGGGTTTAAAACTCTGCAGGTAGAAGGCTGAAGTCACCTAAAGGGCCTCAATCTCTGCTGGTAGCTCAGCTTAAGGGCCTCTAACTTAATTTGGTAGGGCTCACCCCAAGGGCCAGAAAAGTGAATTTTGGAAGGTCTTACCACATCACACACACACACACACACACACACACACACACACAATGACAGTTCAGGGTGAGGGCTTTTGGATTTCCCATTGCCTATTCCATCTGTGGTTGTCATGGGGAGCGTGAATAAAAGCGGTGCTTGTTAATGTTTGTTTAGCTTACATTGGGGTTTGTGTCCATCCATTTGGGGAAGAAAGAAGGTTTCCAGGTATTTTCCCACTTTGATAGAGGTTTTTTTTAGTGTGGAAAGTGTGTAGTTGTTAGGCTGTGATGTTGGGGTAAAACTGTGACTTGGGCATGTTAGATGCCCCCAGACATGCTTCCCCTGCTGTCCCAGTTGCATTGCAGGGTGTTGGCATCATTTGCTGAGGTGTCATAGTGGACGTGGTGACCCTCCTGAGTCGAATGGTGGGATCCCCTGAAACAAAGCATTTTTTCCCATGGGGTTCGAATAGTCGAATATTGAGCGGCTATTCGAAACGAATAACGAACATCGAATATTTTACTGTTCGCTCATCTCTACAGCCTAATACTAAATAAGGTACATGGCAGAAATCACATTGCTTGAGCTCCTTTACCAGAATGCTAGTCCATCACTTCTCCACCAGGTGGCAGGATGTCTCATCTTTTCTTGCACTCCTTTATTATAGATATCACTTATATACTCCAGTAACCATTTATGTTGCACATTCATATGACTTTACAGAATTAATATACTAAATAATTTTTTCTGCTTGAGAATGGTCTTTCATATGAGTTTAGAGGCTTTTCAGAATCCAAAAGACAATTTAAGGGCAGTGTTTTGAGAGCATGAGTCCTAAATAACTGCTCCCATGTCCCAGCCCATAGGACTTACAGGAACAGCATACAGCAGGATAGCTAGGATGTTCCTGCAAGTTCTGGACGTAGTGGTCAAAACATGGAGTAATTATTACCATCTAACCAGTGATGAGAATAAAATAATAACATGTAATAAAACTAAAAATAAAATCGGTTACATTCAGATCCTCCTTTTCCACTGACCACTGCTCTATCTTCTGTTTATAGAATAGAATAGAATAGAATAGAATAGAATAGAATAGAATAGAATAGACCTTTATTAATCCCTGCAGGGAAATTAAGTTTTGTACTAGCAACAATTATATATAAAACATAAAAAGTCATCAAGAAACATAAACCCATACATGTATACCCAGGAATCACATACATTATAATTAGAGATGAGCGAACAGTAAAATGTTCGCTATTCGATATTTGTTTTGAATAGCCACTCAATATTCGACTATTCGATCGAATATTGAACCCCATTATAGTCTATAGGGAAAAATGCTTCGCTACACGGGATCCCACCATTCAACTCAGGAAAGTCACCAAGTCCACTAAGACACCCCAGGAAATGATGCCAACACCCTGGAATGCAACTGGGACAGCAGGGGAAGCATGTCTGGGGGCATCTAACATGCCCAAGTCACTGTATTATATTGGGGTCCCTGTCAGCTTGCGATATGTGGGAGCTGACTTTTTCCCATAGGAATGCATTGATCAGCGTTGATTGGCCGAATGCCATACAGAAGTACGGCATTCGGTCAATCAACGCTGGTTCTGCCGGAGGCTCGTCTGTGAGGAAGCGGAGTCTAAGAATCGGACCAGAATGGAGACTGCTGTGGACCGCTCTTAGACTCCGTCTCCACCGGCAGAACCAGTGTTGATTGGCCGAATGCTATAGCACTCACGTCTCCCCGCCCACACTCTCCAGCAGCATCAAGCTCCGCCTATTCCCTGCATCTCTACAATACTAGTCTAGGGAGGCGGGGGCGGGGCGCAGGGCGCTCTGAAGACATGTGAAGGACAGAGGATCGGACCAAGAAGTAGCAGTGTCCGATGTAGCAGTCCGATGCAGCAGAGCTGAGTGTGTAGCAGGTTCAGCTAAACCTGTTGCACACTCAGCTCTGCTGCATCGGACTGCTACATCGGACACTGCTACATCGGCCAGAACTGCTACATCAGAGATGAAGCAGAGCTGGCCATTCGCTGAACTCGGCTACTCCGGAGTAGCTGAGCTGAGCGCACGGCCCGATGTAGCAGTGCTGGCCGATGTAGCGGTGTAGCAGTGTCCGATGTAGCAGTCCGATGCAGCAGAGCTGAGTGTGCAGCAGGGTTCAGCTGAACCTGCTGCACACTCAGCTCTGCTGCATCTGATGTAGCAGTGCTGAGTGTGCGCTGAACCATGCTGCAACTCAGCTCTACTCTGCAGCTCTGTGTGTGCTGAGCTCTGCCGCTTCTCTGTGTAGCAGTGCTATGTCAGCACTGCTACATCTGAGATCGGACCACAATGGAAACTGCTGTGGACGGATCTTAGACTCCGCCTCCTCCAGCAGAACCAGTGTTGATTGGCCGAATGCTGTACACTGGCCAATCAACGCTGGTCAATGCATTCCTATGGGAAAAAGTCAGCTCCCGCATATCGCAAGCTGACAGGGAACCCGACCAGATAGAGCCCCGAAGAGCTGGGTGAGTAACATTCCCACCTAAATAAAGGTAATCCCTAGCTAACCCTGCCTGTAGATCTGTCCCTGTCTCACAGTCACATAGTTCACAGTCTCAAATTAACCGAATGTTAAACTCACCATTCGTCTAAATTGGAGGTCACCTGATTTTGGCAGCCAATTCATTTTTCCGATTTTTTTTCGATGCCTACGTTGTCGTAGTTCCTGTCCCAACTCCCCTGCACAGTTATTGGTGCAAAAAACGCGCCAGGGAAGGTGGGAGGAGATACGAATTTTTACTGCGTTTGCCTCGTGGTATTCGATTGGAATCAAACACCTCGAACCGCCTGATATTCGATCAAATATGTATTCGATCGAACAGTGTTCGCTCATCTCTAATTATAATATCACCAAGAATTTCAACCAAGGCTGGATTCATACTAGCGTTGGAGTCTTCATAGGAGAATCTGGCAGCTGAATCTGCCTAAAATCAGTGGAGAGAAAAGTCATGCAAGTCCATGGGGTCCGCGGACAGAGTCCGTGTATAACCACTGCTTAAGCGGACAGGGTTTACGTCTTTCAGGTCCCCATGTGGACAGTTCCATACTGGGCAGAAATCCCTAATTATCCTCCCCTATTACATCCTTCAATGAACCATTGTATCTGTAATGGCATTCAATACAAATTAAAGATCACATTTGCTTACCAAATTTTCATTTGCCGGAGACTGGGGAGGATTTTGGAACTTCTAAATCCTTAAAGGGATCCTATCATTAAAACCCAATTTTTTGTGACTAACACGTAGGAATAGCCTTAAGAAAGACTATTCTCCTGCCTTTAGATGTCTTCTCTGTGTTGCTGTTCAGTAGAAATCCCGGTTTTCGTCTGTATGTGTCCCCAATGCTGCGAGAGAAATCTCCAGCACCGCCTCCATCTTCTTCAGGAGCAGCCTCTCTGTGCGTCTTGTTCCGGAGCTGGGTTCAAACTTCTAGGCCTCGTGCAGAGCCGACTGCGCATGCCCGTAGGCACAAGAAAAATGGCCGCTTACACAGTGGGATTTCTACCAAATGGCGGCACGGAGAAGACATCTAAAGGTAGGAGAAGAATAGAATTAAGTACATTTTGATTGAACCAGGCAACCACTAAAACTAACCTTCTGTGATATGACCATCCAATGAAGGATGACATTTTTTTTTTTACACACTTTCTCTGCATTTCCACTAGTCCAATTTTCCATCACTCTCCACTCCAAGATACTTGTAACTCTCATCGGAGTCCATCTCAACCCTTCACACCCGGAGGTTCACCACATAATTTCCTCTGTTGAACCTCACAAGCATCTCTTTAGTTGTCAAATCGCTTAACAAAATCGTTTTTTCCTACTTCAGTCCACACCACTTCTCTGTACTCTTCTTCCATTTCCCCACTTACATACCCTACAATAACTGTGACTTCTGAGAATTTCTGTAGATGTCACAGCACATAATTTTACCATAAATCCCAAAACTATATTACAAATAAGAACGGAGATAAAAATGTCCCCTAGGGGGCAGCAGTACTTTACAGCACCGTGCTCAAAGCTCCTGTCCTACCAAACTGATTTCTCTTCAGCAAATAGTCTACAATCCAGTCAATCCTGGGCTGCGGCACCCCCATACTTACTAATGTTCACTAAAGTGTAGCTGTATGCCATTGAAGGCACTAAAAAAGTTTAAAAAAGTGTTATTTTTACCATATTTCCTGTACCCTCTAATAATAATAGTAATACATTTTTACTTACCCTATATAGCGCCAACAGCACTTTACACCTTGTAGGGTTCAAGTACAGAGGAACCGAGACATTATAGAGTAATATATCAATTCACACAATAGGACTGAGGGCCCTGGTCCCAAGAGCTTACAATCTATGAGAAGGGGGTGACGCAATAGGCATTAGTGCTTATACAATGAACCGGCCATTTCTTATTAGATAAATTTACACAAATAAATAAAGATGTATTTATCCTGCAAAATGATCCTCGGGCAGATCCTGGGTATGCAGGGTTACACTTCGATGAAAGCATCATGTCCTATGGAATAATATGTGGGTGGGAGAGGAGTGTGAACAGAGGAAAGATAGAATGGGGAGTGAGGGCAGAAGTGTTACAAAGCAAAGTTTGACCAGCTTGTCTGAAAAGATGTGTCTTTAGTTTGCTCTTGAAGCTGTAGAAGTTAATCTGATTGTCCTGGGTAGAGCATTCCAGAGAAGAGGTGCAACTCAGGAGAAGTCTTGGAGATGAGGACCAGAGATTTGGATTATAGATCATGTTAGTTTCAGGTTATTGACAGAATGGAGAGCACGGGTTGGGCGGTAGACAGAGATGAGGGTGGAAATGTAGGGAGGTGCGGCATTATGGAGAGCCTTGTGGAGGAGGGTGATAACTTTATATTTTATTCTATAATGAATAGGCAGCCAATGTAGTGACTGGCACAGACCAGAGGCATCGCTGTAGCGTCTAGACCAGGGGTCCTCAAACTGCGGCCCGGGGGCCACATGCGGCCCGCCAAGCACTTCTGTCTGGCCCCGCTGACAACGCCAGCAGGCGTGCATTTATAATGAAGCTCATGGGGAGCTCGGGCCAGGCCATGGAGCGCACTTCACTTTACCTGTTGGAGGGCACCGCTCCTGATGTCTGTGCGACCTGCTCTGCCTCCGGCCCACTGTTTAAAGAGTTTGAGGACCCCTGGTCTAGACTGATAGATGAGCCGGGCCGCTGCATTCAGAATAGATTGTAGAGGGGAGAGTTTAGTGAGGGGAAGATCGATTAGTAAGGAGTTACAGTAGTCAAGGCGAGAATGAATCAGAGACAATAAGTGTCTTTATTGTTTCAATGGTAAGAAAAGGGAAGTTTTTGAGGTGGAGATGACATGAGCGTGCGAGTGATTGGATATGGGGAGTGAAGGAAAGGTCTCGAGCCAAACACAACCCCAAGGCAGTGGGCATGCTGCTTAGGAGTTATAGTAAGGCCTGAGACTGGAATGGATGTATCAGGGTTAGGTTGGTTAGCAGTAGTTCAGTCTTTGGCTCTATTCACACAGAGTAACGCCAGCTGTCATTTGTGTGTAATTTGTGTGTCTTTTACGGCCGTCATAAAACGTTTACATAGAGTTCTATAGGAAAAGACCTCCGTAATTTACGGCCGTCATTTATGGCAGTCATTGTAATGACGGCCGTAAATTACGGACGTCTTTTCCTATAGAACTCTATGTAAAGTGTCAGATAGAGGTAAGAGATGACATTAGAGACAGCAGATACAGCCTATGCAGCACATACAGCAGTGATGTCCTCTTTGTGTCAGGTGACTGCTGCAGCCAATAACAGGCCTCAGGGGTGACCTCGGCACAAACAGCACAACCGCTGAGTCCAGTGTGTCATGGGCCATTTGTGCGGAGATCACTGCTCATGTCTGAAATAAATAGATTGTAAAAGAGAGAGCACAATAGAAGACCAAGCTGATTTTCCATCAGGTTTCCAGTTATTCTTCTGGGAACTGATCTGTATTGGTATAATACAAAGCAGGGCTCTCAGGGAAGGGGGATTAATGGAATAGACATGCCACTTGCCAAGGTAAGGGCGCTATTACTTTTGCATGAGAGTTTTTCACGTCTAATCAGACTGATATTAGAAAGTATAGTGGAATTCAGCAAGAATGACTCTGAATACATTAAAGGAAGGAGAAGGTAAGTGTTTCCCAGTAACTAATGCCTAACAAAACCCACATGTTCTCCAGCACACTCCTCATGTCCCCGTGGACCAGAGATCTCATCATGTCAGGAACGTTCACCAATCTCCTTTTATTGGTCTTAATCATAGAGCGGCATCTTCACTCCTCCGTGTAATATCCAGCGCTGGAAGTTACAAGAAGAAAGACAGCTCTGGAAATTATATCCAGCTGCACCCCAACATAAGCGGAGGTAACTGATAGATATTGTTCCTGCTGACCTAGTGGTGGACTCAGATTCTAGTACATGGAGACCCTACTGAATATACAGAGTACAGTCTAATACCTGCAGTTCCAATCCTTGGTAATATATTGGGATCATTTTCATTCTTCATGCACGATCACAATAGAATTACCTACTTACTATTACCTTTGTGGAAGGGGAGTATTACCTGTGACACTATTAATGTAGGCTTGCTCCAATCCTTCTGTCTCTTCATGTAACCCCAGACAGACTGGATGATGATGAGATCAGGGCTCTGTAGGGACCGTATCATCACTTCCAGGACTCCTCCTCCAAAAGGCAAAGGTCACACCAAATATTGTTGGTACTTAGATTTCTCTTTTCTTCGTTTACTTAATTATGTTAAAGGGGTTGTCCAGGATAAACTAAAAATTAACCCTTAAACTACCCCCGTTCCCCGCCTAACTTCTAACTTACTTCAATTTAAAGAAAAATTATAATTACCCATATCCCTGAGACACTGTCTGATAATTTGGTGACGTTTTGTTTCACCACTTCTGAAACAGAACGTCAGCATTACTCTTCTCCCTCCCCTAACGCCATCAATACTTACCAAGCCTTACTGTGTCCGGGATAGCTCCTCCCCTCTTCCTGTCTTCTAATAGTTGGCAGAATAGGTTAGCTAGGGAGACGGGGGCAGTGTGGAAGTGGCTAGTAATGGGCGGGATCGCTAGGCTAGAGAGAGACAGGGGAGAGTGGGCGGGATCTCTAAGCTTAGAGAGACAAGGAAGGTGGGAGGGGCTAGCCGTTTTGAATAGCACGCTCCCATAGAAATGAATGGCTACATCCATTCATTTCTATGGGAGTGTGCTATTCGAAACGGCTGTTTCGAATAGTGTTCGCTCATCTCTACCAGTAATCACTCCAGACACGGCTAAAGGAAGTTATATGGGTGTACTTATTAACCCATTTCTAGCACTAACAGACCTTTCTAAAAAAAAAAAAAAAATTCAGAATACCCCTATAATTGACGAAAATTAACCCTTCTATTTTGCGTAAAAACCGTAGAGAATTTTTGAATTTTCCCACATTATACTTGTCACATTGGATTTAAAATCATGATCAAAACTGTGAAGCTATATATATATATATATATATATATATATATTTCCTAGGGGGCATCTAATATGTCTTCATATCCCTAGTGTTCTATGCTACCGCTATAGGTGAAACCAGTTTCATATAATTTTAGCAAAAGGCATGGTCTTCAGCTGCTCTCTTACCAGCTGAGAGGAAGCTTACTTCAAAAGAAAGCTTCTCCCACTGTTCCATCTGAGATGAATTATTCTGCCTGCTCGGCACTTTCTGGATTTTTCAGGCGCTAGCAGATTAACGTATATGTATGAGGTCTTCTTTTTAGTTTCCTTGAACTTTCTCATAGACACTCTGCATAGTTTGCAGTTTTCTTTGCATTCATTCAAGTTTCTCTTTTGGATCACGAAGAACGTCTTTCAAGGCTCTACCACCACATGTATATATGTATTTCAAGAAGCGTTTCCGGGGTTCCTACTTTCTCCCCATCACGCACTTTGCTGGAAGCATATGGTAATCTATAACTGAACACCTGACAGGGTTTGACAAAGACAGCTTTCCTGTGGGAGAGGCGAGCAATTATCCGCGGCTGTCATAGCATAGTGCGTGATCTGACTACAGCTTTAACTGTTTTGCTTGAACCGGTAACCAGAGAAACAGCGCGCAGCAAATCCAGCAGGCTTTTGTTCTCATTGATTTATCTAGCAAACTCCTGCAAACCACATTGGATGTTATAATTATTTGTTGTTCGCCAAGTCGGTGCCTGGGAGAGTCCCGCTGACTTGTGTCAATAAAGACTTTGCAAGCAAACGATAACCTGTGCTCCCCCAGCCAACATGTTTATTTAGTTCAAGCCTTGCCATGTACTCGAGTTTGTCTCAGACCGGTGAGATTGTGCAAAATAGAGCTGGTTTTGGACATCGCCCAGTGTCTACGATGACAGCTGAAGTTGCCATAGTGTAGAAATAAAAAGGTGCTAGGAAGAGAAAGCATCATTAGACCTTGTGCACACTGCAAAGCCACCTATACAGTCCTTGTGGGTCCCTATAGGGAAGTATAGGGGAATTTATTAAGATCATACAGTCCAACTTTCCCAAAAACTACCCCAGAGCTCAGAAAGAGCAGATGTACCTTCTTTATATGAGACTTGGACACTTTATGTGCTGGACACATCCAAAAAAGTGTCTGAACAGAACATTTAGTGGCCACGTCACACAATAGGACTGTAGCGGTATGCAAAAGAAGGAGCGGTCGGAGGCTTTGCCAGGAAATTTTTTCATGCCGGATAAAAGGCCATTCTTTGAGAAGATAAGTCATCAATATCTTAATGGTGGGGGTCCAACACTCTAACCCCAATCTGATCAGATGATCTGGCAGCCTCAGGGCACCGGAAGTTATAAAGATGGAAAATTTCGGAAGCAGATATCCTGGCACATCCATTATTCAGTAGTGGTGAATAGTAGAGTTTCTTATGGCACCCGGAAATGGACGAATTAGATGATTTCTGTAGGTGCCAAGCGTTCGCCCCCCACTGATAAATTACTGATCACTTATCCTATGGATAGAAGACCTAATTGTTCTCAGCTTAACTATAGCCATTTTTCTGTATAGTTGATTGGTGCAAGCTCTGGGTGTTGGACCCCCACTGATCAGATACTAATGGCCTATCTTTTTGAAAAAAGGCCATTAATCGAGTATGAAAATGATTCACAGCTAGGCCGATCCAGGGCTCCATAGCAAAATACATTGTGTATTAGAGATATACAGTAACCGAGACTGGTGTAAACTACAAAGAACAATAGGGTGGGTCTAGCTTTGGTTTTGACTAATTGGTCGATATGAAAACCATTCTTCAAGTCTCTGTCAGGGAATTCTAAGTTAAAAAGTGATTCTCTTTTTCGAGACCTTCATCTATAAGCCACATGGAGTCTTCCTCGCTCTGGAGGACCAGGCGAGCCTACTAAAAAGCCTATTGATTTGAATAAGTGCTGTGTAATGTTTTATCTCTCCAGTGGGGGTGCTGTAGGAAAATTGTACATTTGCTTCTAGATTCCATGAGCAGCTAGACCGGATCACTGGGGATCCTAAGAGCTTATTATTGGGTTCCCCTTCTAGAAATGGTTAATAATGATACTTACTGTGACAAATGCTGTCTTTACAACAACATGCCCTGGGGTCCCAAAAACTAGCCAACTTTTTGGATTTTTATAACTCTATTGCTATTATTTATTTCCTTTTTCCTATGTTGAAGCTAGTGAACAAAAAGTAGACATGTCGTCTGATGGGGGACAATAAAAACCTCTTGTTGGTCCACATTCTGCCCCTACATTGTTGAGTGAAGTGTGAGCACCAACATTTAGTTTTTTAATATTGGAACCAAAGGGGGAGAAAAAGTAAACATATTTTTTTCTTGATAATTTCTAAAATTCTTCATTTACACATAATGAAGTTTCTTCAATAGGCCTATAAAATATAATTTTCCCAATTACTTTGTTTCCATGTTTGGCCAAATGTCCATGTGTTTCGCAGGAGGCAGGAAGGGGTGATCGGCTGCCAGACCCCTCTGGTGCCTATTATTTTGGGTAGAAAGAATAAAATTGGATAGGAAAATTCCAACTGGTCCAATTTAATTTTCCCTGAGAACTGGCAGTCGAGGATGTCTGATAAATTGCCATACATATTTGAATGGAAAATTCTACTGAAAATAATCAAATATAAGCCTGCTATGTAAAAGGGAATCCAAACTCTCACCATTGTCTGTGGTTGCACCCTGAAAGTTGAAATACCATCCGTCTGCCGTCTATGCCATTGCTGTATCATCTCCTCCTTCTACCTCCTTCCAGTTCTTCTCGTCCACCGGTTAGTTTAAGCATTTTGCTTTCTGCCAGTATCGAACCATTCTTCATAAATATGGTTTGGGGCTGCCTGGTTATTGTTGTGCAATTGCTCCTTATTGATACGTCTTGGATGGGTCGGAGTACCATGATCCATAGCTAGGATATTGGAAAGACAACTGCTATAGGTGAAGTCCGGTTTTGCGGTGTCATTATACCATGGGCAAGAAGAAAATTAGAGCTGACACTCATTGGGTGAGGTTTATGAAGACTGACATATTCAGCACCAGTCTTTATATCCTCTACATAGGTAGAAGGGGAACCTCAAGCCTCCTCATAAATGGGACAGACCCTCCAATGGGTGGTGCTCTTTGTTAGCGTAGATTTCAAGTACCATTTAGCCTAAAGCCCCACATAGCGAACCACAGCCAAAAACCATTGTGGAAAAGACTGTGTTTTTTTTCCTTTTGGTGGAGAATGGAGCAGGTAGCAGGCAGCTTTGTTCTTCTTTATATAGTAGCCACACGAGGTTACTGCAGCTTGGCTCATGTCCACTATTAGGACTGTCAGTCAAATAGTGGAATTAAGCAATATGTTACCTATTAACCTCATCACGCAAACCCATTGAGCTCTGTCCATACACGACGGATGTATAACATAGCACCTGGCGCTAACAGCTGCAATCAATGCTGACACTGATCACAGCTCTTAACACTTTAGATGCTGCGGTTAATCGTGACTGCGGCATCTAAAGTATGCTGGCAACATGGGCGCCGCCATCTTTGACCATTTGCCTCCCTTTGGATCATAATTGGAGGGTGGCAATTGGTTGCAATGACAGCCAGGAGCCTATTGAAGGCTATTACATGGAAGTGAATGGATTTTCCTATTGCTGCAATATATTAGTATTGCAGTGTATAGTATTGTAAACAATTTGTTTCACAAAGAATAAGCCATCATGTGACTATGTGAACAGAAAAATTAAAAAAACTATGGGTCTTGGGATGGGGAGAGGAAAAATGGAAATGCAAAAATGAAAATTGCCTGGGGTATGAAGGGGTTGAACCTGCCCTGGCCACCTATGAAGGATCAGTACATATGACTGCAGGACCAGACTACACAGGGTTTGTCCATTGTCTGTTACCATTGAATCGTACAAGCCTGTATGGGAGCTGTAGCCACAAATTAAGCATCAGTTCTATCTTTCTTTTTCTGTTAGAGACAGTAAAACAATAAATACATGGTATGAAAGTAGCCGTAACTTTTAACTGAGGCCTGGTTCACATCTTCGTTAGGTATTCCGTTTGGGGAGTCCGCTTGGGACCCCATGAACGGAATACCGAATGCATTAAAAAGCGGTGAGCAATGAAAGCACACGGACCCCATAGACTATAATAGATCTGTGAGTTTTCCACGCAGTCTCCGCACGATTCATGCAGAGAGGAAAGAAATTCTTGACGTACTTTTCTCTCCACATAACTTGTGCGTACACCGTGCGGAAAACACACATAGTCTATGGGGTCCATGTGCTTTCATTGCTCACCGCTTGTCAATGCGTTCGGTATTTGTTCGGAGGGGTCCGCAAGGGGATATACCGGAACGGAATACCGAACACAGGTGTGAACCAGACCCAGGATCCATCTAGAAGAGGAGGAAAGTTCATGAGTATAACTAGCTGACACAGGGAAGACTACAACTCATCATGCCAGAAGAGAAGAGTTCTCCGCACAGATAACTTTCCCTTCCTCGGTTCCAGGGCTCTGTGACTTTTGCTAATGAGATTCAGATAAGGGCACATTAATCCTCTCACATTCACTCCTGTCAGTCACATTTTGTGACTCTCATTATAGATATACGCTCGGCTTAATTAACAGCCCCGATTTTCCCATTGACCTGCCGCACAAATTGAATCATATTCATTTCACAATTACGCGGTGTCACTTTTCTATCACAGCAGAGATCACGTTTAAGGAAATCATTTATTTTGTTTTGAATCTTAAATTGAAATTATTACATTGAAAGAAGATGAAACTTGATTGTCGATTTGTATGAAAGAGTTTGTGACATCTCCTGCAAACAACGTGACATAATAAAGTGAAGGCATTGCCAGATCGCAAAAAAGCCTAGATGTAATTCATTGTGACTGGCACCTCATAGAAACCTTGTCTGCATATTTGTGGCAGAATTATTAGTTGGTTAGATGTCATGAAAATAATTATGTCTATTTAGCTGCATCATTTTTTGTATTAATGGGAAGGATCACTGATTATAATCGTTGACTTTCCCTTTTCTTCTTTATCCAGGCCAGACCACCATAAGGACCTCTAATGTCTACGCATCTGATTGTCCGGGGTAGAGCATTCCAGAGAAGTGGTGCAACTCAGGAGAAGTCTTGTATACGAGCGTGGGAGGTTCTGATAATAGAGGATGTAAGTGTTAGGTCATTGTATGAGCGGAGAGCACGGGTTGGGCAGTAGACAGAGATGAGGGAGGAAATGTAGGGAGGTGCGGCATTATGGAGAGCCTTGTGATAGGACTTTTCCCTCCAACATCCATCATCTGATAGGTGCTGTCACCCTGAGCAATTTGATGGTTTGTTTATCCAAATCTGTTCTGCTATTCCAAAGATATAATCCCTTTTAGCATTTATGCAAATTAGGCTATGCTGGCCAAGTAAATGGCAACACTGCATGACATACAGCACACTGTAACGCCAGTGGAATATAATTTGCATCAACACTACAAGGTCTTATACCTTTGGAATAGCCGAATAGATCAGATAATGTATGTCATTGGGCTTTTCAGACCTGGCATTGGAATAGAATGAACTAGAAGGTCATCAAAATGGAATGAACTTGAAGCCCCCATTAACATGAATGGATTACGGAATGCACTCGGATGATACTTGGATGTCACGCTAAGTGTCATCCGATTGTATTCCACTGCAATCTTAGCCCCACTTTAGAATCCTACTCTGTTGTGTGCATGAGGTGTTAGGGCTTATTCACATAACAACTCAATTTGTGACAGAGAAACGTCCATGAAAACTGGTTGTATTGTTCATGCCCATTTTTAACTGCATCCGTTCCATGTCTGGTTTTCCATTTTTGATGGCCTAATGTCATCTGATTGCTTCCATTTATAATAAACAATTAAATAAAATGGACGACTTACATGGCATCGTGTAAATAAGGTCTTAGACGAATGCTGTGAGAGGGGAGGAGGGAGATACAAATAGAAGAAAATACATAGAAGACAGGGGCGTAACTACCAGGGTAGGAGCAGTAGTGGCTGTTACAGGGCCCAGGACATTAGGGGGCCCGGCGAGCCCCTGATGTTATTTTTTTGGTTTTTTTTAATAGTTTTTAATAGTTACTCCAGCAGGTAATGGGCTCTATTTACTTACCGATACTTACTCCTGCTCCTACGCTTTTCAGACCCCCATGTATAATGAACAGAGGGCTAGAAGAGGTGAGGGAACATAAAAAAACACTGTTACCTACCTCCTAAGTGCTTCAGAATGCTTCAGGCTTATTTCGTGTCGTCCCAGAAGTCACATGGGCCAGGCCTGCATTATTATGCGTCGTGGCTCACGTTCCATCATTGAAGATGGCCGACTTCAGCAGGGAGTGTGCTGGAGCCCAGGAGAGGTAAGTAACAGTGGTTTTTATGTTTGTATCCTCCCCTGGGTCTCTGATTATTATACTCTGGGGGATATAATAATTGTTTATGGGTGTCCACAATGGGGCAGAATACTGTGTGCAGGGGCCACTATGGGACATAATACTGTGTGCAAGGGCCACTATGGGACATAATACTGTGGGCAGGGTCCACTATGGGGCATAATACTGTGTGCAAGGGCCACTATGGGGCATAATACTGTGTGCAGGGGCCACTATGGGGCATAATACTGTGTGCAGGGGCTACTATGCAGCATAATACTGTGTGCAGGGGCCACTATGGAACATAATACTGTGGGCAGGGTCCACTATGGGGCATAATACTGTGTGCAGGGGCCACTATGGGGCATAATACTGTGTGCAGGGGCTACTATGCAGCATAATACTGTGTACAGGGGCCAATATGCAGCATAATACTGTGTACAGGGGCCACTATGGAACATAATACTGTGTACAGGGGCCACTATGGGACATAATACTGTGTACAGGGGCCACTATGGAACATAATACTGTGTACAGGGGCCACTATGGGACATAATACTGTGTACAGGGGCCACTATGGGAGATAATACTGTGCTCAGGGGACACTTGGGGGCATAATACTGTATGTAGAGGCCAGTATGGGGCATAATAGTCTGTGCAGGAATGCTGTGCTCGTGGGGAAGGTGTTGGGTCGGTTGGGGTCGGGGGGCCCATTTCAAATGTTCGCCTTGGGGCTCAGCCATTCCTAGTTACGCCACTGGCAGAGGATATAAAAGTAGTCCTGCTACCAGAATTATTCATTATGCATATTTGGATTCCAACCATGTTAGTGGTGGATAATACTGATATATGAGCGTTACATGACATGAATTTTACTTAGTTCTCCCTGTATGTGATTTATTTTTACCACGTCTTGTTTTTAAACTTTTATTTCTCGGTCCATGTTTTTCCAGGCGTACCTAAAATGTCATTTGGGTTTTACGAAGCTTCACCTCAGCCTCTTACCAAAATAATTACTCTGGAGGAAATTAAAGGGAGGATTTAGATATTTTGTATTCACTCATCCCAGGATGCTCGCAAGTGTTTTGTATACAAGGTTGCAGACAATTCTAATCACCGCCAACAGAAAATTAAAAAGCTTCTCCAATTGAATGATTCGAGAAAATGACTTTTATTCATGACTGGTTGGAGCTGGATTCAATTTGTCAAACTAGAGCGGGAAGTGTATGGAAGCTTACAGTAGTCTATAGATAATATTAAGGAATATACACTGTCTACCAATACATATTAGGACCCCTGTGGTAGAATAGAAGAACAACATTTCTTCCTATCCAATATTTGGTAGAACCCAGCAGATTCTTCCTTACAGATGGGATTGAGCGACACAATACTCCCGGATGTCTGGTGAATCTCCTGGTGTATGTGAGCCATCGGTTGGGTGCGGTTTCTCTGACCAGCACTCGTCGGTCTCTATCTCCCAGTTTCGGGGGTCTGCCGACTCGGGGAACATTCCGACAAACACCGTTCACCTTCCACTTCATAATCACATAGGTCACTGTCGATTTTGGGTAATTCAGTTCGCTTGCTATGTCCCTTAAGGAACGACCATTTCTGTGGTACCCCACAATTACCCCTTTCTCGAAATCGGACAACCCTGCACATTGTGGCAACTTGCATGCGACTAATGCCAATGCTGTTTCCTAAGTTTCACAGCTATTGGTCCCGGTACCGTAGCTCTTTACAGTCAGAAGGGCGTTTCTGACAGTCAGTCAGGTACGTCCTTCTCCACAGCAGCGCCTATCACTATCGTGCTTTGCTGTGTGAGCGGGGCAGGAACGTTCCCTCCCCTCCTGATAATATTCGTCTATGGACGAGCACTGTGACCAGATGGAGGAGGCGTTCCTCCCCGCTCACACAGTACAGCGCGATAGGCGCTTCTGTGGAGAAGGATGTTCCTGACTGACTGTCAGGAACGCCCTTCTGACTGTAAAGCGCTACGGTACCGGGACCGTTAGCTCTTTACCTGAGGCACAGATCAGGAAAGCCGACAGTGCGCTGAATTCAGTGCACTGTCATCTTTCCAGCAGTATATAAAACTGCCTGTGCCCAAATCGGTGAAAGGTCCTCTTTAACATAGCATATCTTTTTATAGCCTTTAGCAAGGATATTCTAGGCATACCTGTCTTTCCTTGATCCTCACAGCCGTTTTGGAGTGAAACTGATTTTCTTCATATGCAAATCAATCTTCAGGGAACACCGGGGGTGTTATCCCTGTACTCTGAGCATTCCTGAGTCATCAGACCCCTCCTTGCAAGACGATCCCTCCTTCTACACCTCTTCACTGCTTCCAGAGTAGCTAGTCACGTACAGCGCATGTGCGAGATTTTAATCGCGGAGATTAACATCACCTTTAAGTTACAATGGCCCAGGAAGGCAAAGCTGAAAAGAATGTAACTTGACCATTATAATACATTCTATATTTCTTCCTATTTACTTCATAGTAAATTTGAGATTCCCAGGTTAGTATCCATTTAAGCCTCTGACCTGGGGGTGTTGAGCAGATTAATGGTCCACATGAGTATATACAATGCATTCTCTTCCAGCTTCTCACCTTGTTATTCCCTTTTCTCACATGGCTGGTCTAATGCAGCAAAATGACAACAGAACACCCTTGTGTATTGTCATCATGACATAGGTCAAGGGCGATCTATTTTTATTTTTGCTGCATTTGTCAAAGTGCTTTGAGTGACTTTTACCCAACTGGCAGCCGGATCATCCAAATCTTTATAACTCTTCAGCATAATCCTTACAATACAGTAAGACGGCATCACGTGCTAAAGTATTCTGTGGCAAAACTGGAAAAAATAAGATTTCTCATCTAATGTAAGCCAAAATTTCATAACCATATTACATACAATCTGCATAAAGAGCGGCGTCTTTGTGTGCGGTTTGTCATGCAGCATACCACCCAATGGTGTAACTAGGAATTTTTGACATGAGCCCCCCCCCCCTCCTGACCAACGCTGAAGACCCTGACCGACCCCTTCCCCCCTGCAGACCAATGAAGTAGAAGGCCTGAGGTTACTGACCAGACCCTGGGACTGCCATAACAACAGATCTGCACCCTGAATGTGACACAAGGGTGTAACCAGGGGACAGTATGTAAGAAAATGCTGCAGACATGACCTTACATGATTACTAACCATGTTACTAACCATGTTACCCGTTCAGCTTCTGAGTGACATCGTGTTTCCTCTGTAATAGTACAGTGTATTGTGCAAACCCCTTGGCAGTCATACTACTATGGTGCATGCCACCAAGGGCTTAATATACAGTCCTATGAAAAAGTTTGGGCACCCCTATTAATCTTAATCATTTTTAGTCCTAAATATTGTGGTGTTTGCAGCAGCCATTTCAAGTTTGATATATCTAATAACTGATGGACACAGTAATATTTCAGGATTGAAATGAGGTTTATTGTACTAACAGAAAATGTGCAATATGCATTAAACCAAAATTTGACCGCTGCAAAAGTATGGGCACCTCAACAGAAAAGTGACATTAATATTTAGTAGATCCTCCTTTTGCCTCTAGTCGCTTCCTGTAGCTTTTAATCAGTTCCTGGATCCTGGATGAAGGGATTTTGGACCATTCCTCTTTACAAAACAATTCACGTTCAGTTAAGTTTGATGGTCACCGAGCATGGACAGCCCGCTTCAAATCAACCCACAGATGTTCAATGATACTCAGGTCTGGGGACTGGGATGGCCATTCCAGAACATTGTAATTGTTCCTCTGCATGAATGCCTGAGTCGATTTGGAGCGGTGTTTTGGATCATTGACTTGCTGAAATATCCATCCCCGGCGTAACTTCAACTTCGTCACTGATTCTTGAACATTATTCTCAAGAATCTGCTGATACTGAGTGGAATCCATGCGACCCTCAACTTTAACAAGATTCCCGGTGCCGGCATTGGCCACACAGCCCCAAAGCATGATGGAACCTCCACCAAATTTTACCGTTGGTAGCAAGTGTTTTTCTTGGAATGCTGTTTTTTTGGACGCCATGCATAACACCTTTTTGTATGACCAAACAACTCAATCTTTTTTTCATCAGTCCACAGGAACTTCTTTCAAAATGAAGCTGGCTTGTCCAAATGTGCTTTTGCATACCTCAGGCGACTCTGTTTGTGGCGTGCTTGCAGAAACGGCTTCTTTCTCATCACTCTCCCATACAGCTTCTCCTTGTGCAAAGTGCGCTGTATTGTTGACCGATGCACAGTGACACCATCTGCAGCAAGATGATGCTGCAGCTCTTTGGAGGTGGTCTGTGGATTGTCCTTGACTGTTCTCACCATTCTTCTTCTCTGCCTTTCTGATATTTTTCTTGGCCTGCCACTTCTGGGCTTAACAAGAACTGTCCCTGTGGTCTTCCATTTCCTTACTATGTTCCTCACAGTGGAAACTGACAGGTTAAATCTCTGAGACAACTTTTTGTATCCTTCCCCTGAACAACTATGTTGAACAATCTTTGTTTTCAGATCATTTGAGAGCGGTCTGTCCATGCTCGGCGACCATCAAACTTAACTGAACTTGAATTGTTTTGTAAAGAGGAATGGTCCAAAATCCCTTCATCCAGGATCCAGGAACTGATTAAAAGCTACAGGAAGCGACTAGAGGCAAAAGGAGGATCTACTAAATATTACTGGCACTTTTCTGTTGAGGTGCCCATACTTTTGCACCGGTCAGATTTTGGTTTAATGCATATTGCACATTTTCTGTTAGTACAATAAACCTCATTTCAATCCAGAAATATTACAGTGTCCATCAGTTATTAGAAATATCAAACTGAAATGGCTGCTGCAAACACCAAAATATTTAGAGCTAAAAATGATTAAGATTAATAGGGGTGCCCAAACTTTTTCATAGGACTGTATTTATACCATTTTGGGGAATGTCTATTTCTTTGATCACTTTTTATTCAAATTCTTATCAGAGGCGAAACAGCAAAAAAACATTGTTTTTTATTTTCCTGCTACGGCGTTCCCCATATGGGAAAAATATTGTTCTCAGTTTGTAGAGCGGGCTTTGTGAGACAAATAGACGCCTAATGTGGATGTTTCACAACAATTTTTTACTTTTATCTGTATTTTAGGGAAAGGGGGAGGTTTTTTTTAGAAAAAAAAATAAAAATATATATATATATATATATATATATATATATATATATATATATATATATAGTACAGACCAAAAGTTTGGACACACCTTCTCATTCAAAGAGTTTTCTGGATTTTCATGACTATTAAAATTGTAGATTCACACTGAAGGCATCAAAACTATGAATTAACACATGTGGAATTATATACTTAAAGGGATCCTATCACTCAGACATAATTTATTCTAAGTACCACGTCGGAATAGCCTTAAGAAAGGCTATTCGTCTCCTACCTTTCGTCGTCTTCTCTGCGCCACCGTTTGCCGACAATCCCGGTTCTTTTCGGTATGCTAATGAGCTATCTCGCAGCATTGGGGGCGGGCCACAGCGCTCAGACAGCTTTGGGAGCGTCCCTAATGCTGCGAGAGTGCCGCCTCCTCTTCTTCTGCAGCGTCATCTTCGTCCTATTCTTCCGGCGGTGGGTTGTAACTTCTACGGCCTCGGGCACAGTCTTTGAAGCGGCCATTTTCTCGTGGCCTGTGGGCATGTGCAGACTGCTCCGCGCTGTCATCTTCATCTCTGTTCTAACCTTATTTACTTTCTTCCTACAGTTCTTCTGTGTCTGGGTTTCTTCATACCTGGAACTTGAAATTCTAAGTGGCTCAAACATAGGTAAGACACATTACTGTCAATTATTGGTCTCCAATTTATTTCTTTCCAGTTCCTACAAAAACAAACCTGTGTGTCGTCCAGGCCATCCTGGGCCATGTAGTTCCACAACATCTGAGCAGTCACTACTCACTCACCCCTGTACTATTCTGATACTATTGCACAGTTTTGCTCCTCCATGTATTCCTGCTGATTTCTATCATCCATAGTCCCCAGGACGCTGCAGGTTTCCTAGTATTGACCTTTCCTTATAGGACTGACACTTTGTATAAGGAATTTAATTGCTGCACAAACATTTTCCCTGTTCTGAGGAGCCAAATAAGAAGTTTTTATAATGTTTCCTGTTATTTCTGAGAGAAGTGGATTCGTTCTAGAGATTAGACGACCTCTGAAGATTTCTTTGGGTTTGTATGGCTCGGGGCCAAGATTTGTTTTATGGCCGGACATGACTGTTTGTAGTCTTTGGAGTCTTCTGGTTTCTTCTACATTTCTTATAGATATATATTACATTGATTTCTATTGGAATCACTTACATTGCTTACATTTATTTCTTTACACTTTTATCTTTATTGCAGGTCTATGTCCACCCAACAGCAAGTTTAGAGAAAGAGGAGAATGTCTGGCTATCTGTGCATGCGCCAAAAAGCTTTTCCCTCCACAACTACTGAGAACATTTTCAAGTCCAAATTCATTTGTATTTCTATATGGCCGCTGCATTTGTAATAAAGGATTGGTTCTAAACCCAGATTATAAATGTATTCCACCTTCACAATGTCCACCTAAAGTTGATGCTGCTTTATCAGGTTTGTGTCCTAAATAATAAGTCCATGGTGAATGTGACATTAAATACACAACTCCTCACTGTCACTTTCCTCTGTCCTGCTGTAAGGCACTTGGCAGTAGCAGAAGCCCTTCCCCACAATTCTACCTTGGGTAATGGGATTAAAGGGAACCTGTCACATGGATAATGCTGTACAATATACAGGCAGCATGTTATAGAGCAGGAGGAACTGAGCAGGCTGTACAACGTATATAACATGCTGCCTGTATATAGGATATTATATACAACCTTCTTCGCTCCTCCTGCTCTATAACATGTTACCTGTATATAGGATATTATATATAACCTGCTCAGCTCCTCCTGCTCTATAACATGTTACCTGTATATAGGATACTATATATAACCTGCTCCGCTCCTCCTGCTCTATAACATGTTACCTGTATAAAGGACACTATATACAACCTGCTCCGCTCCTCCTGCTCTATAACATGCTGCCTGTATATTGTACAGCATTGTCCATGTGACAGGTTCCCTTTAGATATTGCAGCACAGCTCAGCAATGTACATAGTCTTCTATAAACTATTCCTACTTCACCATATATGTGACATGTACTTTGGGAAATAAAGTAGGTCTTTCTTCCTGGGGTCTAGTATTATCTCTCATGTATACAGCCCCCCTGGTGTACTCCAGCACTGAATGTACAGAAAAGTAAAAGGGATGGTACAGGAGGGGCTGAGGGTGCAGAGAGGTCAGGAAAGACTAGGATTAATGACAAGACATATAATATCAGTGTAAGAACATACAGTATATCCTATAAGTAATAAATATGGGTAGGAGATGATGTATTATACTAGCAGGGGGCAGTAGATGGGGGACAGTCCTCTTGTGTTGTCACCACCACACATTATAATAGTTGTGACCTCTATATATAGTGTAATATGTGACTGTACATGTCATTAAGTCTGGATATACTGTATACTACACTGCTGTCGGGTATAATACAGAGGTTGTTCCTCCCACTTTACTTAGGAAGCGGACACAGGGTTTCCTGGCTCTAAGGGCTCATTCACATCTGCACCCGGTCTCCGTTCTGCAGGTTTCCGTTTCCTGCACAAAACAGACGCAGGAGACGGAAACCTGCAGGAGTCTTTCTCACCCATTCATTTGAATTGGTTTAAAAGATGTCCAGCGGTGTGCGCCACTGAGCATTTTCTGCTATCCGCCGCGAAACCGGTTTTTTAAAATCGGACGCAGAGTCGGACATGCAGTACTCTGTGTCCAATTTTTAAAAAACGGTTTAAAACGGCATAGAATGCTCACCGCCGCTCACGGCCGGACCCGGTCTGACAACTTTCCAACTTCTGCATGCAGAAGATGGAAAGCTGAGAATGGAGATCGAACACTAGTGTGAACCTAGCGTAAGACTGAGGGCGCATCCTGAGACCACTGATGGGAGTGCGGTCAAGAGCTCCTCCTGGTGGGCACCTGGTGAATGTGTTGGTCTGGTCATTATATTAATTTCTTGGCCTGTATAGGTGACAGCTGGGATCTCTCCTTACAAGGAAAGCAGACGACAAGCACTACATGGGGAAGAATAAAGACAACCGATCATCAATGGTCTGTACCACAATATCAGGATGTTCCTGTGTCCATAAATCACAATAACAAACCCCAAAATAACCACAGAACAGTATATAGTATAGTACTGGGGTTGGCAACCCCTGGCACACGTGACGCTTTTGGCATGTATGGTATATCTTGCTGGCACGACAGACAGGGTCTGCAGCAGGAGAGGGTCCCTTCAAAGGACGCTCATTATTCTCTGGCTACCCTCTGCCTACCAATGAGAGGAGAGAGATGAGCTCAGGGGGTGGGGTTTATTATTACACAGCCCCAGAACCCTGCCTGCAATGAGAGCTCCTGCTGTCTGCATCCTGCGCACAAGAGGAGGAGGAGGAGAGGAAGATCCAAGGAAAGTGAAAGTAAAAAAAGAAAACACCAGGTACGTGCTGAAGTTACTATCCCTATTACTGTCAGGCATTTGGAGTCATTCATTTAGCTGTAGTAACTCTATGTGCCTCACATTAATAGCAATTAACCCCATCATATCCCTCACATTAACCCCTGTGTATTTCACATAAATGTTACTAATATGTGAGACATATGAAGGTAATAATAAAGAACCTCAGTGATGAAGATAGTGGCGTAACTAGGAATGGTGAAGCCCCGTGGCCAACCTTTGACATGCCCCCCCCCCCAAAAGGAGTACATGGGCGTGCAGGCTGTATGTGAACAAGAGGGTGACGTGGGGTGCAGGGTGTGTATAAGCAAGAAGGGAAATAGGGGTACAAGCAATAGGGGGAATGAGGGTGCAAGCTGTGTGCGAGCAAGATGGTGATGTGGAGGGGGGAACCCCCCATTCCACCACACTCTTGCTCACATACAGCCTGCGCCCCCACATCACCCTCTTTACTCTCACACAGCCTGCACACCTATGTACCCCTCTTGCCGCCCACACAATACTTTGATTCTATCTTAGTTGGTTAATGGACCTTTGATGACGTCATGTCACAGGTCCTTAACCTACTAGGATAAATGCCGGCACAAGGTACCAGGGCTTGGGGCAGCGGGCAGGAGATAGAAGTTTCTCCTGCCTGCTGTCATTATGCAAGTGCTGGGAGGCAGGAGCCCGGACAGGCGGCCCCTGCTTGGGTACAGTAGTGAAACCAGCAATTGCTGGCTTCACTACTGTTAAAAGATGGCGTGTGGAGGAGGTAGCTGCTCTCCACTCTGCATCCATCAACAGGCAGCACCTGGCGCTGCAGTAAATAGGGCCCATTACCTGCTGGAGTAATCTGAAAATCTGAAGCGGTAGCAGTTTCCACCAGGCCCCCTAGTGTCTCGGGCCCTGTGGCAGCTGCTGTTTAAATGTAAATTAATCTAGCAATGTTCACCCATATCCAGTAATTTGGTTTTGTAAAGTGCTGCAAAATATGTTGGTGTCATAAATAATAATTATAATGGAGCTCCTGCAAATTCTCACGTGTTGCTTGGTACAATCAGTAATTTTCAAGTATGTTGCTTGGTATAGAAAGGCAGCCTTAATCTAAGGCTAATTTAATTCTACAGCTTTTTCATTGCATATTTGTAGAGTTTTCCTCTATGGACTTTCTGCACCTATTACATCTATATAGAAAATGTCAGAATATAATTGACATGCTGCAAATTTCAGAAATGCTAGTGTTTTTGAAAACATAGTTTTTCTGCTGCAGATTTTTTTCTGCAATGTGTGGATGGAATTAGCCAGAATCTCTTCCACTTTGCAGATGCTGTAAAACATAATGCCTTAAAGATGATCTGTCATCTTAATATGCCGTTCGATGTAATGGCAGCATTTTACAACTACTTGTGCGTCTAGCAGTCAAAATTGTTTAAAAAATGTTTTACCATTTGGAAACCAAGAGCGCTGAAAGAATATATCAACTATGTGTTGTCTGATTTTAGATACTTGCCTTCTATCTACAGGGTATTGAATTTGATCATTGGGGATCCAAACAATGGTAATTAGAGATGAGCGAGTAGTACTCGATTGAGTAGGTATTCGATCGAATACTACGGTATTCGAAATACTCGTACTCGATCGTTTACCACTCGTTGTTCGAATGTAAAAGTTCGATGCAGAACCAGCAATGATTGTCTGAATGCTATACAGTCGGCCAATCAACGCTGGTTCTTCTCCTACCTTTAGAAGTCTTCTCCGTGCAGCTTCCCCGCGGCGTCTTCCGGCTCTTCATTTACTCTGCCAGGCATTGGGCCTGGGCAGAGCCGAATGCACATGTCCGCTTGTAGTGCGGGCATGCGCAGTCGGCTCTGCCCAGGCCCGATGCCTGGCAGAGTGAATGAAGAGCCGGAAGACGCCGCGGGGACGCTAAAAGGAGAACACTTCTCGGAGGATCCAGTCCGACCCTCACTCGTGGACTTGGTAAGTATAATTTGATTGAATGTTGCCTACCCCTGAAACGAGCATTTTCCCCCCATAGACCATAATAGGGTTCGATATTCGATTCGAGTAGTCGAATATTGAGGGGCTACTTGAAACGAATATCGAACCTCGAACATTTTACTGTTCGCTCATCTCTAATGGTAATCTCAGCAATCACAAAATCTAGGACCTGCATGTTTTTTGACTGAATGTGAATGTAGAAGTGAAGTACATGAGTGGCCATTGCCATATTCACCTCAGTGGCATTGCAGGGACAATGTTCACCAATGGCCACCATGAATTTTTTGGACAACACAAACTATAGTCTTTAGTAGTACAAAACAAACCAGAAATCCAAAAACTCTTTAAAAAAAATGAGCAAACGCATTAATCAAAGACTCAGGCTCGGTTCACATCTGTATTGGTGTCTCCTCCCCCAATCAGTTTCTGTGATCTATCGAAAGATCATAAAAACTGAGTAGAAGAGGTTGTTTAAACAACTCATTGATTTCAATGGGTTTTTACTAGAGATGAGCACGCTCCCATGGAAATGAATGGAAGCACCTGTGACGCCGGATGGCCGCCGGCAAAGTCAGCGTCACTGGTGCTTCCATTCATTTCTATGGGAGCGTGCTGTTCGGATCGGCTGATCCGAACAGTGTTCCTCATCTCTAGTTTTTACAACCATCCGTTGGTGTGTGTTTGGAGCATTTCCATTGGGTGTCCTCTGTTTTGGGTGGAGACAAAAGCCAGACTTTCAGCACATTTGCTCCGTCCAAAAAATTAGGATGCATGACGGATAGCAAATCTGTTCTTCTCTGTGCATGCTTGGAATGTAGATATGGAGATGAGCAAGTAGTGAAATATTCGAAAATTCAAAATTCGATTCGAGTAGACCTCAATATTCAACTATTTGTTCAAATATCGAATCCCATTATAGTCTATGGAAAAACATGCTCATTTCAGGGAAAGCAAAATTCAACCAATTGGAGTCACCAAGTCCACAATGACACCTCAGGAAATGATGCCAACACCTCTGGAATGCAACTGGGACAGCAGGGGAAGCATGTCTGGGGGCATCTAACATGCCCAAGTCACAGTATTATTATTATTATTATTATTGCTGATGATGATTATTTAGTCAGCCAATGACTGTATATGTTTTCTTCCAATTCCTACGTTGTCCTAGTTCCTGTCCCACCTCCCCTGCATAGTTATTGGTGTAAAAAAAGCACCAGGGAAGGTGGGAGGGGAATAAAATTTTTACTGCGTTTTCTGCATGGTATTCGACCAAGTACGAGTATTTCGAATACCATAATATTCGATTGAATACTACTCGCTCATCTCTAATAGATGAGGGTAAAGAAAACAGGTCGGCCAAAATTGGAGACAATGGTCAGCTTTTTGATGGATACCCATTGACGGATTATGATTATGATATGACGTCCTGTGTCTGTCTTTGTTGTCCAATCTGTTGTTGTATTAGAGGGATTCTAGGCACAGATGTGAACATAATAGAGGTTGATACATCCAGCATGTCATTTACCATTGTGAGGGGAAAATATCAGTGTAAAGAGAGAGATTAGCATTCATTCCGCCATCTTCATCTGAAAATATCCATTTTGTTTTCAAGTCTCCATTCTATAAAAAGTTGTCTGTCATGTAGCTTGCTTAAACCTTGAGATTTGCAGTTTTGCTCTTTTGTCTTATTTAGAAGAAAAGGTTGGAATGTTCCTAAGTATATTATGTTCCATAACAAGACGCATAATCTTCACAAGATATGAAGTCAGTTCTAATCTCTTGTTTTGGGTAGCATCCACTAGCGTGAAATCTGGAAGGTAATGGCATCCATTTTGGCAGACTGTGCTAGTCTGATTAGAAACTAAAATGGATGACACGGACAACCATGTGTTAACTCAGGTATTGCTTATACATGTATTTATCATTTGTGAACGCCCATTTTGTACTTTGACCAATGATAATTCATATTTCTATATGATGTAGTTTATTATGCCTAAATTAACATACAGCCATTATTCCTTCTACGAGTGCTCGTGTTTACGTCTTCAATTTGTCCTACGGCCCCCTAACACCATCAAAACCAAAATCAGGCACAATAGGGAGGAAAGTGCTGTATGTATAAATGTCCTCTACCTTATGATTGATGGTTAATTCCAATTTTTTAATTCTCCGATGGCATTATCATAAAATATATCCAAAGTACTGAATTCACATATACAAAATAGACGTTAGACAGCAAACATCATTGGCATTGGTCTGTAGAAATAGACTCATTATGAGCTTGTCTTCTTCTTATCTCATTAACATCAAGTCCCAAATGACACAAAGGCCCAACATGGGAGAGACGGAGCAGCCATGTATGATCAATCCACAGTTTATGATTAACGGAATGAGAACGCTATTGATTATGCAATAAAGCAAATAAAATTGCCATGGATTTCTACATTAACAGTACGAGACAACTATCGACTTTCTGCTGGTGGGAATGAAACTGTTATCAATATGATCGATTTTTATCCTTCCTGCGGGATAATGGTGAAAAACAAAAGATGCTTCATTATTTACACCTACAGATTTTCTGTCCATCTATAGAAATAAGGGAGCAAGGCGTAAAATGTAACATCATCATCAATATTATATTATTAATGTAATAAAATGTAATAATACGCTATATGGGCATCACATTAGGACACTTACAAATAAAATTCCATTCTAAATCCCTAGGCATTAATATGGAGTGGGTCCACCCTTTTGGTCCACGATTTTGGGAAGGCTTTCTTGTCTTTGAAGCGTGTCTGTGGGAATTATTGGCCATTCATTCAGAAGAGCGTTTGTGAGATCAGACACTGATGTTGGACAAGAGGACAGGGCTCACGATCTAGTTCATCCCAGTTCATTGATAGTTCCCTGGGGCACTTACCTGTTTTACGCTTGCACCCAACACCACCTGACTGGTGGTGTTTTGGGGTTCCCTTGATGTTGGGTGCAAGTGAAAAACAATGTCAGTTGATGTACATGCTACAATTTACTTAGTAAAATCTTCTAGTCTCAAGTAACATGGAGGCACAGTTTCTTTAAGCAATCGGTATATAAAGTATCTACCCACCTGACATCCTATAAACATGGATGTAAATGGCATCTGATCTTGGCTCCCTCTTCTAGTACTCTATCCCAATTCACTATGGCAAAACTTGGGTGAGCCCTGGACTTGGTCCTCAGTTTAAGCCGCCAGTGATACAGGGCTAATTTTGACTATGGATACCAGGTTTCCTCACTAATGGCTCATGGAGATGTTCTCTTACCTATAAAATTTATCTTCTGTGAACTGTAGGGCCTGATGGCATGGAGCAGCCTGTCTTGGCCTAACTACCATTAACTAGAAAGTTAAGGGTATCTGTCTAAACTGCCTGGTCATGTAAATGCAAGAGTTTACCTAAAAACATTGCTTTAGCCATGCTGCTTTGTTTACCTGCTATATTAAATTATTCCTCCCCATTGTTTAAATATAGTTTGCTTGGTTTCCAGCCTGTTATATCTCCTTATCTAACATTATAGGATGGATGAGGTGATTCACTGCTCCCCGGAGGGGAGGGCGGCTGAGTTCTCTAGATTACTTTCAGAGCTGTTAGCTCATGGTCTTCCATTAAGGCAATCAGGTCAGCTAATTGTAGTTTATATCAACCCCCAAGGTTCCCCTGCCACATAAAATATGCTACTATTCTAAATGGCACAAGGTAGGTATGGGCTCCATTACATTTGGGTCCAGGAGCTACATTTTATTTCACTGACCACAAGGAGTGTCCTAGTTTTTGCTTACTACATCAATGAGCATTGGACACCCCTGACTATGTTGGTTCTGTAGTTGTCCTAGTTCCAATTTTGATAGGTACCAACCACTGAACATAGGGAACACCCTACAACACCTGCTACTTTAGAGATGCTGTGATCCAGTTGACTAAGGTATCACAATTTGGCCTATTTCCAAGTTACTCACACCCTTACACTTGTCCATTTTTCCTGCTTCCTTTAACTAATTGCTCACAAGTGCCATTGTCATTAGATACTTCAGATTATTCACATTATCCATCAGTAGATTTACTGTTATGGTTGATATCCTACTATGAAACCATTGCTTCTACGGTAGAATAACCTCATTACATGGCATTGTGCAGAGTCTCGGCTGTGTGCAAGAGGCCAAGTATATGAAATTTTCATTTTTATTATTTGTCTTCAAACACACAGAAAAATATTTCCATACATTTATTTTTGCAAGCAAAGGCCATGCGAGGTGATATATTGTACGTGAGAGCAGATCTAGATGGCTGCTTTATGCTGAGCACCTGGTGTTTATGGCTTGTGTATGTCAGGGGTGAGCTCAGGTCAGTATTCGCAGCTTTATATTTTTCTCTCTGATAGTTATTACTGCACAGAAACAGAACATTTCCCATTCTGGGCATTTCTTTCAGTTATGTATGTAACTGTATATGTACTAGTCTTATTAGGATTCAGTGGCTCTTTGGTGTTGGAATGGTTCCCCATTCAGGGATGGTGAAAAGATACAGGTGGACATGGATGCAACTGGTGAATCGACCTCTTTCATATGACAAAGTGTCGGGTGTAAAACTCAGTCCATGTGTTTGCTGGATTTACCGTCATGAGCACTAAGCTGGAAGACGGATTCACAGTATCATGATACTCAAAGTCCCTGCCAGGCCAGCTATGAAATATTGTCTTGTACTATACTTACAGTAAGGACAGTATTACACTGGGAGGCAAAGACTACCATTATAGATAACTATAATGGTAGGAGTCCATATCCATGTTTAGTGTTCAGGCTGGTAAATATGACACACATGTGATAAGGTCACAGTCATGTTTATGACTAATTGATCTATAACCCCGGGTAACTATCATTGTCCTAATTAATCAGGCCGAGTGCCAGGCGGTAAAGAAGTCACACCACTCTATATGTTGGCAATTGTTCCTCTCTCAGCTAAGGAATATGTGCTGACGCACTTTTTATTAAAAGCATGGGGGTTCAATAGTAGCAGAGAAAGGAAGTGATATAACAACAATGTAAGTTTTCATATTCATTCCTGATTGGTATGGTACATCCTAATCAAACAGAAAAATTTTAAGCAGTGCCATATATAGCCAGCTGCTCCCGGTCCTGCGTGGTAACCTTGGGGAGATGTCTTCTGGCAGTAAGACAAGCATTTGTTTTTGTTGCTCCCATCCTGGATACAGGCGCCATCTTATCATATGACATTATACAAGTTTCAAGCATAAGCAACTATATCTAGTATTCAGCTTTTAAGGATAACAATGTGTTTCATACATTACATGATTATAAACTTCACACATGAACCAAGTGGTTGAAACTTGGTTGTATGAAAGTGACCTTAGGGACACAGAAGCAAAGAGCTTGTCAGTTACCCAGTTCACAGATTAGACAATTGGCGTCAGGGTTGGATAACTTACAAGAGATAATCAGATTGTCTTTAACTCACAGTGCTTAGCACCTTCCCCATATGGAATGCAGCATTCCAGTTTAACACCAATAGTCCCAGGACCAGACCCCGTTCATGCTCATAAAGAGGGATCCAAAATAACCCTGTGTGATGTCCATACGCCCTAATAGGACAGGAAGTATTTTTATGACGACCCCTTTAAATCCAATAAGTATTAGATTAAAGAAGCAATTAACATGGACGCTCATATCTGCACACCTCGCTAGTATTAATAGTTCACAACTAATAATTATTCCGCCGCATATACCCACATCATAATTGTACAAGACAGCTACACATTAACGGGAAAAAATATAAAACCATTTTCAAAAGATCCATTTTAGATGCTATTAGAGTATTTATTGACTATGTTGGAAGCAACTCAGAAAAAAATAGCAGGACAATTATGACAGCAAATAATAGCCTTAAATATCTATTGTAAAATTCTGACACAAAAAGCCGGAGCCCCACACTGCGAAATTAATAGCAGGTCACTGACTGAACTTCAGAATGAGAGTGATGGAAAAATCAAACCATGCACTGAATACGAGCCCCGCACCTATTCAAGCCCAGAGCCTGCCACACTATTACGCCGAAATGCCAGCCGCCGCAGGAGGCATCGCAGACAATGAGTGAAATCCACAGATGGTCACATGGAACGGCGACACTGAAAGGAAGAAGAGATGAAAATATCCAGACAGTCAAGCCTTGCCTCACAACACTTACTTTACTTACTTCAAAACTTTTAATGTGCATGTGTTCCTCTCCTGGATTGTCCTTGGCTGTAATCCAGAGCCAACGTCTGCCTTAATACCATACATAAAGGACTAGCGAATGAGGAAAGTAACAGAGTACAACGCATTGCGTAAAGTAGGTCACGTCATTGTTAATGGCAATTATGTCTACAACAATCTCGGCACAAAATGAGATGTTTTCAGCCGTCTTCCCACCTGCATCTCCAGTTCTCAACTTTCTTAAAGAGATTCTATCATTAGAATCCCTTTTTTAACTAGTATACGTACCGCCTCTTCACTCGTCTTCTTCCAGCTAGGGTCACACTTCGACGCCTGTGCGATATGCGCGAGCTGACTTTTTACCATAGGAATGCATTGACCAGTGTTGATTGGCCAGTGTACAGCATTCGGCCAATCAACGCTGGTTCTGCTGGAGGAGGCGGAGTCTAAGATCCGTCCACAGCAGTTTCCATTGTGGTCCGATCTCAGATGTAGCAGTGCTGACACAGCGCTGCTACACGGAGAAGCGGCAGAGCTCAGCACACACAGTGATGCAGCAGAGCTGAGTGTGCAGCATGGTTCAGCGCACACTCAGCACTGCAACATCAGATGCAGCAGAGCTGAGTGTGCAGCAGGGTTCAATGAACACTCAGCACTGCTACATCAGATGCAGCAGAGCTGAGTGTGCAGCATGGTTCAAAGCACACTCAGCACTGCTACATCAGATGCTGTACACTGGCCAATCAACGCTGGTCAATGCATTCCTATGGGAAAAAGTCAGCTCGCGCATATCGCAAGCTGACAGGGATCCCGATCTAATACAGTGACTTGGGCATGTTAGATACCCCCAGACATGCTTCCCCTGCTGTCCCAGTTGCATTGCAGAGGTGTTGGCATCATTTCCTGAGGTGTCATAGTGTATGTGGTGACTCTCCTGAGTTGAATGGTGGGATCCCCTGAAACAAAGCATTTTTCCCCATAGACTATAATGGGGATCAATAGTCGTACGAGTAGTCGAATATTGAGTGGCTATTTGAAACGACTATCGAATATCGAATATTTTACTGTTCGCTCATCTCTAGCCTTTAAGTATAGGAATTGCCTGTTTACCTGTACAAACATGGGCTCAACACAAGTTCTTAGAGCCTTTTCTCCATACATAGAAAGACACAAAAGAAGATAAAGCGATAGAGCAGACCAACTATGAGTAAGGATCGTCCATAGACCCGAAACGCGTCAGACTTTTCTGCGTTTTTTTAATTCACGGTTTTCTTTTTCTACATCACCATATTGTTTAAAGTTTTTGTGCTGTTTGCCCTCTATGGCGATTTTTAAAGGTTCATGGATTAAAAGCTAAATTTTAAATAAGACGTCCAAGTGCTGCGGATCTTTCTATCTTTCACTTATTTATAAAGCGGTAATGTTAACAACGGTGAACAAAACCAGAGTCAGTGAGTTTGGAGGAGGCCCAAATGAGAAATAAACATGTATCAGTTTTGAAGGTTGTAAAACACACAAAGGGAAAATACTGTATAACATAAAGGAGAGGTGAACTTTTTTAGGGAAGGGACTAATTTGGCTACCCTGCTTTGTGTAGAATGCCAGCTGTTGGGCTCTGAATTTGGACCTATCTGCAAGGCTACTGACATGCTGAGTTCTGGTGACAGACTCCCTTTAAGCTTCTGGACCACAATGGAATATGTATACCAGGGCCCATGCTCACCATGTGTCATTTATAATGCTTATGTCTTTGTATAGTATGTGGCATGGGGCCTTTGGCACCTGTTAGGCAACAGGGCCTAAACTGTTATCTCTATTCCCTGCAAGATAAATAGAATATTTAATGGGAGTTTACCACCAGAAGTAGGGAAAGTGATTTTTGGTAGCTCTAGAATCCCATTTTTTATTCTTTCAGTGTAACTTGTAACAGTGTAACATTATTGTAACTTCTATTGGTACAGCATGCCAAATGAAATTGTCCATAAAGCAAAAACTCTTAAAACAGGTTGTCCAGTTTAGAATTTTTTTTTTTATTTTTTTTTTATAAAGAATCGAATACGAAATTCCAAATTAATTATGTCCAAAGAATAGAGGATAAATAGTCTAAATGGAGAATGGATCAAAGGTAGGCTGTCCGCTGCTGGACGAGATGCGAGATTCCTAACCCAAAATCTGCCATACCTTCAAATTTCTCTACAGATTTCAGATTAGTGGGGGTACCACGAGGGGTACTCTGTCACTATCTTATTGTCAAGGGTTATTCTAACAAACAAGAGCTGTCTATAGATTCTGCTCTGTCTAGAAAGAAAATTGGGGGAAAAAGTTGGGGTATGGATGAGCGCTGCTTAATCTGTCAAGGATCAGAATCAGAGGCAGTTGGAAAATCAATACATTTTATTTTACATTTAAACTCCACTCAATACAGGAAAAGGCAACACGTCAAACAGACATTTTCATCAGGCCAACAACATAGATCAAAATGGAAGAATATACATGTAGTCTCCCTTTTTGATCTACATTTTTGGCCTGACGAAGATTCTGTTCGACGCCAAAATGCGTTGCCTTTTCCAATATCGATAGGAGTTTATATGTTGAATAAAAATGTATTGATTTTCCAACTGCTTCTGATTTCAATCCTTGATGAATTAACCACTTCAGTACCAGGCCAATTTGTGGTCCAAGACCAGACACATTTTAGGTTTATTTTGTATGTGCGTCTCATACGTCTCACTCAACTAATTTCTGTGTCTTTTTTCAGGGACACATAGGGCTTTATTTTTATGTTGTTTTTATTTTTGAATTTGCGAAAATATAAACAAAATAGGAGGGAAATTGTGTCTGGTTTTCACTTTTCTTTTTTTTTCCTTTTTATTAAATAATACAAAGTGTAACTGAAAAACTTTATAAAATAGTTTTTCCTCTCCGTCACGGTAATTTTTATTATGTATGGTGTTGTCGGGGGTGGGGCTATAACCTTTAATAGCGGCATTTTATTGGCATATTATTTTACTTATTTTTTAAATTATTTTATTTACATTTTTTAAAACTTTTTAATTATTTTATTTTTATTTTTTTTTTCAGATGGTGTCCCCATAAGGTCATAAGAGAGCTTTGGGGACATCGGATCACTTTTTTTTTTTTTTATTAGAGGCTGATTTCCCCTGCAACTGGGGCTGGTACATTTAGCCCCAGTTGCTGGAGGAATACAGCCTCCTGCAGCTGTATACACAATATACAGAGCTGATCTGGGTCCTGTAGGACCCAACAGCTCTTGCAAGACACTGATCCCGGCGGATCACGTGACCACTGGGTCAGAGGGTGGCCGCATGATGGTGGTGCCCATAGCTGTGTATACAGCGCTCATTGAGTGCTGTATACACAGCAATCGAGATGGCAGGAAAGGGAATAAACCTTCCCTGCCATCTCTCTAGGAGCTCCGGCAGAAGTTACAGCCGGCTCCCAGTACCAGCAATTGCACGATCTTGTGGAATAGCTGTGTTCTGAGAGGACGTACCGGCACGTCCTGTCAGAACAAGGCAACCACTTCCCGGACGTATATAGTCTATGGGCGGTCCGGAAGTGGTTAAGCAGCGCTCATCCATACTCCAATTTTTTCCCCTGTTTTCCTCTATGTGTAATACCACTGTCCTATTGGAAACGTGATCCCGAGGCTGAACAGAAAGAATCTTCTTTGAAGATTGGCGTTCACACTACCATTTGTACAACAAACACTGCCTTGAGGTGCCATTGTGGTCATAAGTTTTTATCTTTGATCTCTGTATTCCATCTGTATTTCCCTACATATTATGAACCATTTTATGAAATGGCAAAAGTTAGAGGGCTGGTCAGATTGGGAGGGGGGGGGGGGCAAAATGTCAAGATTGGCTCTATGTACACGAGTCACAATGGGCTACTGTATCTCACCCTTGAATTAATAAGCATAGACCATGTTTCTTCATATATTATAAGCTTTTGCTCCTCAATCACATTGGACTATGGAATCTGGCCAGGTCTACCTAGTAAAATTGACCATCTATGGCCGAATTTCCCCATTTATAACTTGACTTTTTTGCTGCCAACAATAATCACATTGTCCCGCTGCCATTTCATTCTTCATAGGTCAAATTGCCTTTTAGTAAATGCAGCAACCAACAAGTGAAATCCGCCCCTAAGATAATAACTTACTTTACGCTTCTGCCAAATAATACACATCACTGTCTTAATGCATTAACTTACCAATTAAGTCTGGGAATACATACATTTCTTTTCTTTTTCAGCCTTTTAATGCAGTTCTCCACAAATAATGATATACTTCAGAATATTCCGCAATCACAAACACATTGTGGAGCGCTTCGGTTATTTTCTAGGCAATTTAGTCGCCCATTACCTCCTCCTCTTTTTTGTTGTATGAATGTCTACAAAGCAGCGCAGTGAAACAAATGTTTGCCCCCCTACAGGTGTCCCCTATTATTCTATACCCATCCAACTGATTTGGTTTCTGCTCTTTAATATGACATCACATAGACCAAAGAAAAACTATAGGAGCGCATAATACAACTTGTAGTTGGATGCCCTTTTGTTGGACACGTTTTTGGAGGACTGACCCAAGGGAAGGTCATTACCAAGCCTCAGCTCCTGCTCAAAGGTTATAAAGGTTGCGCCTCCATTCTGTGGAAAAGGTGTTCACTTGCATTACTTCGACAAACTGAGTTTTTGCACCATTCAACACTGTCTCTAGTTCTCTACCCTGCACTATCATGAAGGGCACCCCAACCACCATCAGGTTCAGGGAGTCTCATACCAATACCACCATCACATTGTAGGCTCCCCTTGTCACTGCACCAGCCCCTAAGAAGTTCCAGATGTTTAGAATACAACTATAGGCACTGGGAGCTCAATGGTGCCCAAATACTACTCCCGTCTGCAACATATTTACTATAACTTGTACCAGAAAACTGATATCTACGCCTGTCCTTGGCTGGCATGGATTACAATGCCGGTAGACAGGACCTCCTAAAAAGACAGAGCCCTTGAATAATTCTGGCCCATTACCTGCCAGCAAACAAATGGTTTACCACTAATCCACAAATCTCCGGTTTTGATAAATCGCCCCCTATTGTTTGTTTTCCCATCCATTCCCTGTACATAAAGTTGGTCGATCCTCGTGAGGTTCGTCTCGCAAATATTTGCAATGTTCAACCAGCAGTTTTGTTTCTTCCCAAATTTGTTTGGTCCAAGCTAGTCTTCAGACCCCCAGAGTATATTGTAATAAGCGGTCTAGGGGAGGTACGTAAACAAAACAGTCTTATTCACCTCTCCTGGGCTGTGTTACGACCTCTGATGCAGGTCAATGTCCTCTTGCATTGATGTCACTGGCCCATGTGAGAAATGAGGCTTGTACTGAGGCTCAGTGGTCAGGTGTAGGTTGCTGAGTTTTGGTTGAATGTGAATTTTCTGAAAAATTTGTAGCAAACCCAAATTGTTAGCAATTAGTTTGCTCATCCTTACCTGTACATGAGTCTTGGGTCAAATATCAATTCCCATATTCTATGGTAACAGTGCAGTTCCTCAGGAGATGGGAGCCCTGCACACCTATGGACCCGTATTTCCAAGGTCCACATATTAGCTGTACGATATGCCCTTGGAAGTGAGGACAGATAATGGTTTCTCGTTTCTTAGTTTGTTATATTGTGCTATGACCTTCATATGACAAAAAAGACATGCGTTTGATAAATTGATTTACCCTTTAATCTGAACCTTTAAATAAAGGCACTTTATATCTAGTGAATGGGGAGGGGGAGATCAAGAGTAATGCAAGAAGAAGCATTTTATTGACAGAGAAGACTCATGAACACACAGGTAGAAAACTCAAAGCACCAACAAATGGAATTTTAGAGCAATTTTCTATTATATTATCCCCATAAAATGAACTTTGTAAGATCAGGAGTGGTAGTGAATAGCAGCATTGTGTTCTAACAATGGCAACCCGTATATTGGGCACTGGAGACCTAATACAAAGTTATTTCCCTTGTAGGTAGGTCAGCAAAGAGGCAGAAATAGTATGATGGCAGAATTATTATTTTACCTTAGGGAAAGTCTTGTACTACCTGGTACCCGCTCATGTGAATGGAGGAGTATCTGGTACATGGCTGTGATGCTGCATACAAAGCTTTAGGTAGTTATGCAGTTGGACAATCTCTTTAATAAATAAGATGCAAATTAAGGTAATTTGCCATCCCTTTTAAAGGAAGTCTGTCACCAGGAGGAAGCATATTAAAAGAGTTACGGTATTTAGGTCACTTAGATTACGAAGGTCACTTAGGCTACTTAGGTTAATTAGGTTACTTAGGTCATTTAGGTCACTTAGACTACTTACGTTATTTAGGTCACTTAGGCTACTTAGGTTAATTAGGTTACTTAGGTCATTTAGGTCACTTAGACTACTTACGTTATTTAGGTCACTTAGGCTACTTAGGTCACTTAGGCTACTTAGGACATTTAGGTCACTTAGGTCATTTAGGTCACTTAGGCTACTTACGTTACTTAGGTTACTTAGGTCACTTAGGTTACTTAGATCATTTAGGTCACTTAGGCTACTTAGGTCACTTAGGTCATTTAGGTCACTTAGGCTACTTACGTTACTTAGGTTACTTAGGTCACTTAGGTTACTTAGATCATTTAGGTCACTTAGGCTACTTAGGTCACTTAGGTCATTTAGGTCACTTAGGCTACTTACGTTACTTAGGTTACTTAGGTCACTTAGGTTACTTAGATCATTTAGGTCACTTAGGCTACTTAGGTCACTTAGGTTACTTAGGTCATTTAGGCTACTTAGGTCATTTAGGTCACTTAGGCTACTTAGGTTACTTAGGTCATGCTCACCTGAATGCAGCAATTGTTACCCATGTAAATTTGGAGATATTCATGTATTTCATAATATGCAAATGAGCAATCTGAGGGTGGCTCCATTGCTCAAAACTGCTACACCCCACACCTTCCCCTGTGTTTTCACTGGTATATTAGAGCAGTGTGTGGTGAAGCAGTTTGGAGCAATGGAACCACCATCAGTGCTCCATACTGTTAGTTTGCATATTGAGAAAAAAATGAATATTTCAATGACCAAAGAACGAATTTTCATTGGGAAAAGACATTGCATGCAGATTAGTCTGACCTAACTGTGCTTTTTGTTTAATATGCTTCACCCTTATGACAGGTTTCCTATAAGAGGGTGTCCCAGTAAGTACTCTACAGGATAGCGGATAACTGTCTGATAACTGTGTAGGGGCCACCTGAGTCTTAGTCGTCACATGGCGCTTGTTGAAATTTTGGCTGAACCTGAATCTTTTTGGAAAATTCATAGGAAACCCAGCTTGTTACGAACCAGTTTGCTCTTCCCTACCTGTAATTTTCTCATGGGGGACTTGGGTTCCCTATATAAATGGATGGAAAAGTTGCACATGTGAGCTTCTGCATGATTTAATTCCATGGGAATGCTGGAGATAGTTGAGCTCTGAACTCAAGTTCCATGGTTGTGCACATGTGTGACCACTCCATTCATATAGGGTACATCATGATTGTGGGGTCCCTGCAGTCACATGCTCACTGATAGGGTAAAATTGACCAATCTTCTGGATAGGCCCTTCATACTTATGATCAGATGGGAACCCAGGGGGTCAAACCCCTGCCAATCAGCAAGATATCCCCTATGTAATAGATAGGGGGAACTTGAAGTAACCGGAATACCCTATTTAGCTCTCAGCATTTGGTGGGAATGCTTTTCAAGAATCACTTCAATAAATGGGTAGATCTTGAGCAAGCTGTCAAGGTGAAGAGTGGCATTAAATATTTCCTAAGGCTCATTAATTCATACTGGATTTAGAAAATATACATTATCTTTCAATAGGCATTTCTGACTCCGTCCATGAATTATGAAGCTCATTTATCTGCATTTGCAGACAGAAAGGTCATAAGCGCCACAATTTATAACAAATTGAGTTATTAAACTGTTATTTCTCAACACGTTCTCCATCATTTCTAATTCTGCATTCATTGATTATATAATCCATCCACATCAACGGGAACGTCTATCTGCATTTCCATCATGTACTTGTGGTGTACTATATTCCACAAATAAATGCGTTTCATGATATATAACAAGTATGTTATAAATGACTGTATTGAAGATCCACAGCTAGTGGCAAGGAAGAACGGAGCAATGACTTATAAAACCAAGTAGAGTCCAGATAACCATATTTAGGATTGTAGGCAATTAAAAGTTCAACATTTTTGCAAACCCGAAAAAGTAAAAATTTAGCAGTTTTAAAGATTTGCTCTAACCATCTTAGTGGTGACAGTCTGTTGTCTTCATAGGATGTCAATGTGACAATAATTTAAGGAGTTTTCTATAATTTTTCTATCAGATACTCAGCAATGATTTCCTTATAGTGAGCAGGTTAAGAGGTAGGGCACTACATGTATGAGAAAGTAACCCGAGCACAATAAAGAAATCAGACCATAGAAAGTCCCTACATTCATTGTCATAAATAGAGATGGGTAAACCTTTAATATAAAACATAGTGTAGAACACTGTCAGGGCTCCTAGGAACCTATTTATAAAACATAATGTAGAACACTGTCAGGGCTCTTAGGAACCTATCTATAAAACATAATGTAGAACACTGTCAGGGCTCCCAGGAACCTATCTATAAAACATAATGTAGAACACTGTCAGGGCTCCCAGGAACCTATCTATAAAACATAGTGTAGAATACTGTCAGGGCTCCTGGGAACCTATCTATAAAACATAGTGTAGAACACTATCAGGGCCCCTAGGAACCTATCTATAAAACATAGTGTAGAATACTCTTAGGGCTCCTAGGAACCTATCTATAACACATAGTGTAGAATACTGTCAGGACTCCTAGGAACCTATCTATAAAACATAGTGTAGAACACTATCAGGGCCCCTAGGAACCTATCTATAAAACATAGTGTAGAATACTCTTAGGGCTCCTAGGAACCTATCTATAACACATAGTGTAGAATACTGTCAGGGCTCCTAGGAACCTATTTATAAAACATAATGTAGAACACTGTCAGGGCTCTTAGGAACCTATCTATAAAACATAATGTAGAACACTGTCAGGGCTCCCAGGAACCTATCTATAAAACATAGTGTAGAACACTATCAGGGCCCCTAGGAACCTATCTATAAAACATAGTGTAGAATACTCTTAGGGCTCCTAGGAACCTATCTATAACACATAGTGTAGAATACTGTCAGGACTCCTAGGAACCTATCTATAAAACATAATGAGAACACTGTCAGGGCTCCTAGGAACCTATCTATAAAACATAGTGTAGAACACTGTCAGGGCTCCTAGGAACCTATCTATAAAACATAGTGTAGAACACTGTCAGGGCTCCTAGGAACCTATCTATAAAACATAATGAGAACACTGTCAGGGCTCCTAGGAACCTATCTATAAAACATAGTGTAGAACACTGTCAGGGCTCCTAGGAACCTATCTATAAAACATAGTGTAGAACACTGTCAGGGCTCCTAGGAACCTATCTATAAAACATAGTGTAGAACACTGTCAGGGCTCCTAGGAACCTATCTATAAAACATAGCGTAGAATATTCTTAGGGCTCCTAGGAACCTATCTATAAAAAATAGTGTAGAATACTCTTAGGGCTTCTAGGAACCTATCTATTTAAACATAGTGTAGAATACTGTCAGGGCTCCTAGGAACCTATCTATAAAACATAGTGTAGAACACTGTCAGGGCTCCTAGGAACCTATCTATAAAACATAGTGTAGGACACTGTCAGGGCTCCTAGGAACCTATCTATAAAACATAGTGTAGAATACTCTTAGGGCTTCTAGGAACCTATCTATAAAACATAGTGTAGAACACTGTCAGGGCTCTTAGGAACCTATCTATAAAACATAGTGTAGAACACTGTCAGGGCTCCTAGGAACATATATATAAAACATAGAATAGAACACTGTCAGGGCTCCTAGGAACATCAGAAGATATATTCCAGTCCACACTCCTGAGATTTTCTTAAAATTTAACTTTTTGGCTATGACTAAGGGGTAAAGCATACCCAGAAACGCGTCAGCCGGTTTATGGGTTTTTAAAATGCACTTTTGTGTTTTTCACAGTCACATTTATTTTTTGTATTGGATTTACCCATTTTTATATGAAAAATTAAAAGTTAAATTTTAAGAAAATCTCAGGAGTGCGGACTGGAATATATCTTCTGTTGTTTGACCCTTCGTCTTTCCTTGGAGTCCGGGACTACACAGCCGTGCACCCTGAAGATTGTGCCTTAGGTGAGCTACTGCTTTAAACTTTTCTTTTTTCTTTATTACATTCTCCTAGGAACATATCTACCTAATTTCTAGCTCTCTAAGACATTTCTATTTCTTCTGTGACATCATTCGCCCAGGTGTCATGACTAAGGCCTGTGACTGGGGCACCAGTGGTAACATGGGCATGCTGACATCATGATGCTTGGAATACCTAGCTCATCGCTGAGTCCTCACCCCCAATGATGTCAAGGAAGAGATCTGGACGGAGCAATAAAGAACAAGAGAGGCAATGGAAGGTAAGAATGAGAGTTTTTTTAAATTCTTTTTCACCTTCCCTGGGCCTTCACCTTGTATACTCTGGGGATTGTTGAGACCCCAGAATGAAATGTGGCTGCCATTTTAGTTCACCCGAGACAAATCTTCATTTGTCCAGTTTAGTAAGCAAACAAACAATTTGGAATATTCAGGAAGAACCCAGCTCATAATGAGCTGATTCGTCCATCTCTAGTCATGAATAAATAAATAGTATATTTAGTTTTTTGTAGCGTTTTAAAGATTTTCTTTAACCCTTTAGTAGTAACAGTCTTCTGCCTTGATCATTTGCCAATGGATAGATCCATGAATACAGTAAATTCCTACAGTCTCATTCAAGTTCTTCCTCACTGGTACCAGAAGGTTTGGAACCTGTATTCTAGTAATTGGTGAATGTACCATCTGTAGGATCCACAAAGGTCATACATTTATTACCTCTCCCCTGAATAGCTGATAATTGTCCATTGTCTTACAAACCTTTTAAGTGACTTGGGAAATGAGTTAGAGTTATGTATGCAGATGGAAATTTTCTAGTAATATCATTTTATTTTTACTTTATTTTATTTTTTTTAATAGTTTATAATTTAATATGACCAAAATATAGCATTCTTTTGGTAATATACGAACAACCGATCTCTACCCACCGTTAAAAGGGTGTTGCTGACAGTCTAGCTAGGCTGTGGGGAATGCCCCTCCTGATAGTACTCGTCCATAGCCCTGTACTGTCAGAGGGGGTGTTCCTTACTACCCAGCCAGGACGCTAAGCTGTGAGGAACACCCCCCAGTACTAGTCTATGGATGAGTACAGTCAGCGGGACGTTCTTCACAGTTCAGCGTTATCGCTGGGTGGTAAGGAACGCCCCCCTCTGACAGTACAGGGCTATGGACGAGTACTGTCAAGGAGACATTCCTCACTGTCCAGCTAAACTGTCAGAATCACCCTTCTGACAGTGGGCAGAGATCGGTAACGGCACTGATATCTCCAGCCCCGGAGCACATAACGGGAAAGACAACAGTGTGTTGAATTCAGCGCACTGTCAGCTTTCTAGCAGTATATAAAACTGCATGTGCTCGGGGACATGAAAGGTTCTCTTTAATCAATACAGAACAAGATCAGCAATGGCAAAGGGTTTAGTAATAATGTTCATGCGCGATGGAAGTCAATTCATTAGACACCCATGACGTTCGAGCTAATGAAACATATAACCATTTATAAAAAATTGAAAAATTTCATGGCTGCGTACCTAAAAGATGGAGCTTGAGACCTACATAGCTGCCTAAAAGCAATGAAGCTAATTAATACTTTCTGCTCTGTTTGTCTGATGGATCTGACCCTTTCTTTTCTATGTAGTTAAAATTCCTTCCCTCGGGGAAGGATCTATCATTCACCACTTAAAACTCAGCCGACAATTCTCATTGTTAATGATCTGTGTTCTACCGTACATTATACAGTGATGTACATGAGCACACAACTCATTTATACAGAGAGCTTGCCATTGTAGCTCTACATACAAAATACTTTCCTGAAAAACCAATTATATAAAAGAAGTAAAAAAAATGCAAAACATGACATGGACATGGTGAGCGTTATTGGGCTGCCGTCACGATATGACATCATGAACCAATCACACCTCAGCGGGGGATGTTTTTTCTCCTTTGGCCGCACAATCATCCAATCCCACTTCATCTAGAGTTCTATGCCGATGGCCTAACATTGTAAGAGAATATCAGTTTGTGGTATATAGGGCTATGGAATATTGAAAAATTATATCCAGTAAGATCTTGTTACCAGTTATGAAGTGGACCGATAGGTCATAGGTCCCTAACTTTTTGTGGGTCACAAGTTACTGTAAAATACAACAGGAAGTATTGAGCCACAAGGGAAAAACACAACTCAATGATACAGTTTCCTTTGGCCCACAGGAAATCATTCTAAGGGCCCACTTTTCCATATTCATATCATGTCATATCCATTTAATGATGCACGCATGGCATATCCATAACGTATAATAGGATAATAGTTATAATGAACCCAAAAAGGGTTGCCCTCTGCCCTATTTTTATGTTGATACAAGAATCCACTGTGATGTGTGAGTATTCTGGTGGGTCAGTCTAGTCCTGATCATGATGAGTTATCGATTCTAGATTATAAGGACACATTGATTCAGGGTTTTTATACTGACTGCCAAATTGGAGTCGGGAAGAAATTTTTTCCCCTGAAATGGGGCAATTGGCATGAGCCTCATGGGGGTTTTTGCCTTCCCCTAGATCAACACAGTAGGGATTTTAGGTTGGACTTGATGGACTGATGTCTTCATCCAACCTCATCTACTCATCTACTATGTAACTATGATCTTGTATGCACCACTGCCCAAAACACCCTGACATGATCAGCATCGGGAGCTTGGGTACCAGGCCCTAAACCTCCAGACCACTTCTGCCCCTATACCTACCCCCATTTCTGTGTTCCAAGGTCAAGGACAAGTATGAATGATTCGACTTAAGCCTCGTTCACATCTGCGTCGGTAGTCTGTTCGGGGGAATCTGCATGGGGACCCCCCGAACACACTACTGAACGCATTAACAAGTGGTGTACAGTGAAAGCACACGGACCCCATAGACGATAATGGGGTATGTGTATTTTCCGTAAGGTTTCCGCACGAGAACATGCAGAAGGAAAAGTAGTTCACGATCTACTTTCCTGTCCGCATGACTCGTGCGGAGACCGTGCGGAAAGCACACGGACCCCATTATAGTTTATGGGGTCCGTGTGCTTTCACTGCACACCGCTTGTCAATGCGTTCCGTAGTCCGTTCGAGGGGGAAGGGATGACCAAACAGATGACCGAACAGATGACCGACGCAGATGTGAACGAGTCCTAAGTTGAATCGTTCATACTTGTCCTTCACCTTGGAACTCAGAAATGGGGGTAAGTATAGGGGCAGAAGTAGTCTGGAGGTTTAGGGCCTGGTACCCAAGCTCCCAATGCTGACCATCTCAGGGTGTTTCGAGCATTGGTGCATACAAGGTCATGATCAGGACTAGACTGACCGGACTGGACTGAACAGACTACCAACGCAGATGTGAACGAGGCCTTACTTTTTTTTAATTATTTGAGCATTGCCTTGATGTGGCCTATTGGTTGTGCACGGAGAACAAGAGGAACTGTATGTATTTATTGTGTAAAGGAATTTACTCTTGTGATCTCACATCAAACATTGTGAAGCAAATACCCGACATCCATTGGTAATTACTGAAGATAACACTAAGCAGATGGCAGGATTCCTCCTGACAGATGTGACGTTTGCGGCTTCACCACAGGCGGCATAAATAAAGACATTTAAAGCGGCTGCCACCTGTGTGTGTACAGAGTCCTGAGGCGCTCTCATTATTTATAGAACCTCAGCCTGTAACATCGAATCACAGTCATACATCCAACTACCTATTAGGACTAATTCTATTAGAAGAGCCCATACAACAAAGCATTGACAATAAGACAAACACATCATTGATACAGTCGCACATGAGCCGCTAACAAAAACATTACTCCGTCTAGTATTGTAGATATTGTACATGGCACATGAAAACCGTGGTGCGACAGACAAAGCAGAAAGAAAACCAACCTGCAATATGTTTGGCAATACAAAATTTGGAAAAAAAGTTCTGTGAAAAATTTTAGGCAGATGTGAAGAAAATGCTGCAAAGTAAACGCTTTAAAATAGAAGGGTTAATAATTTATTTTTATTAATGAAGTGAATAGCGAAAAGAGAAATCTAAATCCAATCAATATTTGATGTGACCTTTGCCCTTTGCATTCCATCACTAGTTCAAGATACACTTGAAGGAACTCTGCAGGGAGGTTGTTCCCGCCATCTTGGGGAACTAAGCCCAGATCTTCTGTGGATGTAGGCCTGCTCCAATCCTTCTGTCTCTTCATATAATCCAAGACAGACTGGATGATGTGGAGATCAGGGCTCTGTGGGGGTCGTATCATCACTTCCAGGACTCCTCCTCTCAAGTTTTTGCTTTGCATGCACTAACACTGGAGATACAGTGGGAGAAACCTAAGGAGATACATTAGTCAGAGTATGATATCTATATGCTAATATTTTTTAAAATTTATTTTCATCTCCTGTTGATTTAAAGGGCCATATACACATAAAAACTAGACATCCTAATCCTGAACTTCTCCCTTTTTACACTTCTATAATACCGCCATAGACATCAAGTATGAAGGCACAGTAACCAGGCCAGCTATATTTTTGCCATATACAAAAGCAGATACCGTATATACTCGAGTATAAGCCAAATTTTTTCAGCACAGTTTTTGTGCTGAAAAAGCCTCCCTCGGCTTATACTCGAGTCAAGCAAAAAAAAAAAAAAAATATATATATATATATATATATATTTATTTATTTATTTATTTATTTATTTTGGGAGGGGGATCTCTGACCAGCCGCAATAGTAATGTATAGAATCTCCCATAAAATAGTGGAAAAAAAAGAAGCTTTAAAAAATATATAATAAAGAAATAAAGTAAATAAAAGTTGTAAATCCCTCCTTTCCCTAGAATACATATGAAAGTAGAAAATGACTGTGAAACACATACACATTAGGTATCCCTGTGTCTGACAGTGCCCAGTCTACTGAATATAGGGGATCTGCAGTGCTGCTGTTCCATCGGGAAGGGGTTAATAGGAGCACTGCAGATACCCTATAGTCAGCCAGACTGAATTCCAAGTGGGGGAAAAAAAACAGTCCTCAAGCTCAGGGAAGGGGCAGACAGACAACCAAAACACCCCCTCCCCTTCCCCAGCACCCATCGACTACTGCACCCCAAAACTCCAACCATTTTAATTTTTGAAATTTTCCAGTAGCTGCTGCATTTCCCCCCTAGGCTTATACTCAAGTCAATAAGTTTTCCCAGTTTTTTGTGGTAAAATTAGGGGCCTCAGCTTATATTTGGGTCGGCTTATACTCGAGTATATACGGTAGTATAAAGGGAAAACCATTCCCATGTGTTCCTTGTTGCCCCCACCAAATAATCCTTTCCTTACCCTTTAATAGTCGCACCATGGGGAAAATCAGTATGTTACAGCATTATAGATAATCCAATAATAGTCAAAAAAACAAATACAAAAGGTTCACAGTGACAATACAGATAAAAGATAAGAGGTAAAGAAGATAGTAGGAGGAATATCATAACTTAAGTATCTTATAGTTCTTTGTATGGAGTGATCTCCGCTTAGCTCAGTGTTGGTTGTACAGCTTAACCACAGCGGGGATGGAACTCACCACAGACAGTATCCTTCTGTCACCCACCACCTGTACTGGGACCAGGGTGCTTGTCAGGACTGAGATGGCCCTTCTAATCAGCCTGTCAAGTCTATTCCCATCCCTGGCTGGTATGCTACTCCCCAGTAGGGCACTCCGAAGAAGATGCCACTACAGAGTTGAAAAAGGCCCTAAGACATGTCCACTGGACTCCAAAAGCCCTAGGCCTCCTAAGCAGGTAGAGCCTACTGTAGCCCTTTCTGTGCAGTGCCCCTTATCTAATCTGCCATACAGAGTGAAGGAAAAAGTGACAGTCTTAAAGCTATGATGAAGGTACCCCAGGCCAAATATTTGTTGGGCACCTTATACCACCTCTGGCACCTAAAGCCAACCTGACCCTCAATTGTAGGTTGTTGTGTATGCATTTGTCTTTTTGAGATATCTCCAAAGTGGTAAGTGGCAATTCCCTCATTGCTCCAAACATCTAATTTGCATGTAGGCCAAAATAGCGATATCATGGCACCCAAAGTACCCATCAAAAGAGGGAAACGCCATTTGATTCTGTTGACCCTAAGCTATCAATCTGCAAGCTGGATTGATATTCGGGGCTCTGGTGACAGACTCCCTGTACATAGAAAAGATATTAGATAGGTCCCCAAGATGATGGAAGCCCCAAGCATCTCCCCCTTGTGTGCTCCCTGTAATCGGAACCTGCTAATAAATATTATATCAATCTACGTTATAGACAATAGTCTAAATTTAAACAGGTGAGAACGTTTTGACATGTGGCAATAACTGATCTTGAAATGAAGGATTACATGAAATATAGATGATGTCCCGCTATTGTGAGACCGCTAACACAAAGCGCGTGTCATGCATCATTGAAAATAATTTAACTTTCTCCTTCTTTCGACCAACAATAGATCTTCATTGAGTCAATCTGCATGAATTCCAATAGAAAGGACTATGTTGATATGAATAAATTTATATGGCGGTATTTCACATTAGATATAATTTGGGGCGGTGACCTACGGCCTTGTGTACCAGACTTCACCTCTCGCCGGAGGGATCCTTGTCTTTGTTAAGTGACTCCTGGAGATTTGGCATCCACACTGGTTTTTAAGAGGCTTTTAGCACATTGTACATTAAACTAGAGAGTTAAGTAATCTTCTGGTTGTTATACGGTATTACATAATCTGTGTCCAGGGAGATGCATAATACTGAATTCATAGGAAGGAGAATTTATACTAGAATTGGAGTTGAGCCAATCTTGACTTTTCAAGATCGATTTTGAAATCCGATTTCCGATCATTTTTCATTCGAACCCGATCTCGATCCCAATTCCGATCCCAATGCAAGTCAATGGGATTTTTTTACTAATCGGAGATCAGATTTTAAAAGCAATCCTATTCACTATACAGCATGAAATCTAACAATTGAATGCTTTAATTGTTAGAATCCACGCTGTGTAGTGATTTTTTAAAATCACTAAGTAGCCAGAGGATGTTTTTTTAATCCTCTGGCTACTTAGTCCCCCCCTGGTGTTCACTTACCTGCAGAGATGGCTGGTCCAGTGCCCGGTGTTCTCGGTCTTCTTCGCCTCACTGCCCCCTGCCTCCCAGGTTAGGAGAGTGTGGGCGGGTACTGGGAGGGGAGACGTCACGTCACGCCAAAAGCCCCGCCTTCTTCCTAGCTCTTTAACACTAACTTGGGAGGCGGGGGCAGCGAGGCGAAGAAGAACGAGAACACCGGGCACCGGACGAGCCATCTCTGCAGGTAAGTAGCTACTAGAGATGTTAGCTAGTCTCCCATTAGAATGAATGGACGCAGCCAGCATGCAGGGGGTTAAGGCTGTGTGCCGGCTGCTTCCATTCATTCCTATCGAACCGCAGTGGAGCCTTCACACTGAGTATACACTCCGCTCAGAATGAGCGTTTCCGTTTGGAATTCCGATCGCGATCGTGAAATTTTCTCGATCGCCAATCGGAATCCGATCTTTTCTGAACACGATCACTCAACCCTAACTAGAATGCAACGCTAGCTCATACTATGCCTGGAATACTGAATATGTAGTGTGGGATTGGCCCACCAGAGTCCCAGAGAATCCTACAATAATAACACAATAATGTACAAGTCTTAGACAGCGAGATTTGAAGGGTATAATAGTCTATTTCCTAGGGGTTTTTGGAGATTGGGCCCCAGAATCATTTTATTTGGTGAGCTCAGGGTCCTTTGTTCAACACCATGGAAATGTGTGTGACAATCAGTGTTGTAACTATCGCTATCCCAGGGGGTGCGACTGTGCCCGGGCCTGGAAGGGTACGGGGCTCATGGCCAGCTGGAGGCTGGTTCCCAGATCGCTATACAGAATTTTAATGGAAAGGGGCCTGGCATGTTGTTGGGCTTCTTTCCAATATTTGCTTGTCAAGGGGAGGTGATTAAGAATAAGAAATACTTATACTCACCTCTCCTGGGCTTCTGGCACCCCTGAGAACCCTCTTCGGGGCTCTTCCAGCCTGTGACTGAGGCTAAGCGTCCCAAACATCACTGCTGGGGTATGGCGGTGTAGTGATGTGAAGTTCCCAGTCACAGGCTCCAGCAGTGATGTCTCAGGTATGTCACAGGCAATAGATGACTGAATAAGCTGCTGAAGAGAGCTGAAAAGAGCAAGGTCACCCAGGAGAGGTGAGGCAAGGTGATTATAAGTGTTTGCAATTTTTATTCACTTCTCCTGGTCCTCTATTTATTATCTACAGCAAAAGAATTTTACAGCAATCAAAAATTTATAAAACTTAACTTTTACTTAAAAAACATATAAAAATATGGGAATGTTCGTGTTCAAGTTCTTCAAAATGGTGATGTAATTCCCATATTTTTATATGTTTTTTAAGTAAAAGTTAAGTTTTATAAATTTTTGATTGCTGGAAACTTCTTTTGCTATAGATTTTGTACTTTACCCCCACACAGTCGGGGATATCCGTGCAGTCAAACAGATCTCAAACTTTCATTGCTTAGTGGAGTTGAGCGGATTACTTCTTTTGGTGATCTATTTATTGTACTCTGGGGTGTGAAGAACCTCAAAGTATAATAGTAGCACTAAAGCAGAGGGCCAAACTTCATGAATATTCATCCAACTTTGTGGGGTTCACCTGACAAGCTCCTAGGTGAGCTCATGAGAGATTTGTATGCGGTGTGGGGGCCACTGTGGAGCATATAATAGTGTGTGTGAGACAATGTGCAGCATATAATACTGTGAGGGGGATACAGTTGAGCATATTATACATGTGAGGTCACTGTGGAGCATATTATACTGTGTAGGGACCACTGTGAAGAATATTATATTGTGTGGGGAGCACTGTAGAGTATATTATACTGTTTGTGGACCACACTGGAGCATATTATACTGTATGGGGCCCCTTCACTATTAATATCACACACCATTTGTTTTATAGCAGCCGTACACTATTACAGACTGTAATAACATTGATTGATGATAAAACAATGTAAATAGTGTATACATCACAGCACTCGCAAAAGTTGATCAGCAGGGGCTTTGGGTGTTGGACCCATACTGATCTCTTACATCTCTTAGACTGTTAGGACCCTAGAAGGATATATATATTTTTAAAGACATTTTGTTTTATTCTGATTTTAGAACCAACCATCATGTAACAATGACAAAAAATCCAATGACATTCCTACTATGAAGGCAGGGTAGGCAATTGGTATCAGTGCTGTGAGGGGAGGGGGCCTGAGATTCCTTTCAGATGACTTTGATCTCTTTTGATGTCTGTCATTTCAAGTATCAAAATGATTCCCCTCTTCTCTTTAGTGATATTTATGAGAGTCTAACAGAAATGCCCCCTACCCTGTCAGGGTATCATTAACCCTTTAAAGGGGCTCTATCACTAGATTTTTGTATTTTTAGGCTTGTGATTTCAATAGAAACCACTATAGCGCACGCTCCAGCGCCATTTTCCTGTAAAGAACATTGCGAGCTGGCACTGGAGCATGCCCAGTAGCGCGCCGGAGAGAGCACTACTGCGCACGAGCGTCACTTCACTAGAAACCGTTGACAATGGAGACGGTAAATAAGCATGAGGAGGAGGGCTTGGTGGCAGCGGTGGGCGTCCAGAAGGTGTGACGCAAGGGGGTGCACGGAACGCCCACCTTGGAGCTGATTTGCATATCGATTTCCACTCTAATTAACAAAAACGGGGGGTCTTGCTACAAACAATTAGCAGCACTTGAATAGCTTTTTTAATAGTTTATTAAAAAATGTTTATATATATATATATATATATATATATATATATATATATAAAACCAATAGATAAGTATATACAAAGTGGCCACATAAGTCAAAACATATGGTGAGAGTATTACACAGTCCAGTCATATTAATGTGACCACCGCCTACTTTTGACGTCGTTAAATAACCAATCGTGGAAGGCACGTGTCATCAGCCATCTGGGTGCACTCATCATTGTGGAAGGCACGATGGATCAACACAAGTATGCATCTATCCTTGCGGACCATGTTCACCCCTACATGCAAATTGTTTTTCCTCAGGATGATGGCATCTACCAGCAGGACAATGCGACGTGTCATAAAACTCACAGTATACGTGCGTAGTTCGAGGAGCACCAGGATGAGTTTACCGTACTCCCTTGGCCAGCAAACTCCCCGGACTTGAACCCAATCGAGAATCTGTGGGACCACCTTGATCGGGTTGTTCAACCATGGATGCTCAACTGCGTAACCTAGCGGTCCACTCTGCCAATGGTGGTTATTCTGGATTTTACAGGTGGTCACATTATTGTGACTGGACTGTAATTTAAAAGTTGCATAATTGAGGCTGAGGAGATGTTTTTACAAAGAAAAGGGCATATGGTAACAGCAGAGGTCACTAATATTTAAGTAATAAACATAAAATCAAATATGTATGTACTTAAAGGGGTATTCCCACCTCACATACTCATCAGTCTTTACTGCTGTAAAATCTTCTTTCTTCCTGGTTTCTTGCATCATTTGGTGGGCGGGGTTTCACATGAAACTCCGCCCCCAAATTCATGTGTAGCTCCACCCATATTGGACTATGAAGTACAGGTAGCAGCAACTCCATTCTGTGTTACATACAGAGACTGCCTGTCTCTGCCATAATGAATACAATTGAATTAGCTAGTCTGATAACTGGGATAACAGAAGAAATGAAAGCAGCTCCTCTATCTGAGAGCAGGAAGCTAGGTCACGTGGTGTAGATACAGGAATAGCTAGATACACAGGCTCGCTCCCTGCACTTAACCCCTCCTCCCTCCCCCCTGAGAGCAGCAGATACATCACTTGACTCAGGAGCAGATAAGTCAGGGCTGTGGCCACAAAGAATTGAATAAAGTAAGATAGTGGACAAACAAAGGAGTTCTGCTGAAGCAGTGTATTTAGGAAAAGTCTTACATTCACATTAACAAGCAGTATAGATAGGATCCTTGTGATGGGACAACCCTTTTAAACATAATAACTCAACTTCAGCTGTACCAAGGAGGTAAAAACTCAAAGTATACCCATAAACAGACCTCTATATGACATAATAACATAACAATAACCATCTCACCACATGTAAGAACCGCCCAACGCACGGTTCGCCAACCCAACGGCGACGAAGCATGGTAGTGACATCCCATGTCCTTTGCTGAGGCCACTGTTTGACCTTTAGCAATCATGGAAAAAAACAGTGGATCTGCAGGGCCAGACCGTGTTGGGAGGCACCATGGACAGGTGAGTATGTTTTTGGGAGGTTTTTTTCACCTTCCACCGGTCTAAAATAAAAAACACATATATATATTCCGGAGAACCCCTTTAAGTTTATGTGAAAGAACTGCTTAGTGTCGCCCAGCTTTGAACAAAACTCCATAATATAGTATAAAAATTGCAATTTGAAAAAGAAAAGAATGAGCATTGGGATTAGAAATATAAAACAAACGACTAGAACTCTGACGTCTCTGCTGTATAAATGGCTTTTCTTTGTATCAGTCATTAACCCATTGGAATGTGGGAAATATCTGAAGCAATTTAATGAGATGATAAATGAATATGGCCGCCCGCATGTAAATGGGGCTATTACTGGTTTATGCTTATTCCAGCATTCCCCAGACAGATATATATTATTACTAAACACATCTTCCTTGTGTTCGCTGCATATTTAACATCCTGTGTAACTACAGTACGTGAAAGGCCAATTTGGGTTGTCTTGTGAGATTTCAGTTCAAACTCATTCTCATTAAAAGTTAATTTCAATTATTTCAGCCAAATGCTTTCAAAGTCGGAACGTATGAATAATGAATTGTTGCGTGAAAATATAGAAGAAAAAAAACCTGTATGTTTGCTGGCATCATAGCACATCCCCCATAGGCACAGAGTGGAAAAACTTTGTGAAACATCAAGGGCATGGCGATGGCGGCAGCGGCGACGGCTTTGATTAAATAATTAGGCCACCCATTTTCAAATGAGCGAGCGGGAGGCATTAATCACTTTATACGCTGCGAACCATGAATATTAAACGTGGGTGGCAATGTATGGAGAAAGTCATATACGCAGTGCTCTGCTATATACACATATCATAGTCAGATAGGCCAGGGTTATCATAAGGGGAAGTTTGTCATGTTGCCCCTTGCAACTAATCAGAGATTATTTATCTTTTGATAAACGGTTGTTGCTGCGTTGTGATTGGTTGCTATCAGCAACAACACCCGTTTTCTTGTTTGATAAATTAGGCCCAGTGAGAAATTTTATGACAATTAAAGGGATTCAATCATTAAAATGCTATTTTTTGTCCCTAACACGTAGGAATAGCCTTAAGAAAGGCTATTCTTCTCCTACCTTTAGATGTCTTCTCCGTGCCGCTGTTCGGTAGAAATCCCGGTTTTCTTCTGTATGCAAATGAGTTCTCTCGCAGCACTGGGGGCGGTCCCCAATATTGCGAAAGAAATCTCCAGCACCTCCTCTATCTTCACCTGGAATGGCTTCTCCCTGCATCTTCTTCGGCAGAGTCAACTGCGCATGCCTAGAAGCCGACGCAGGGAGAGGCCTTTCCAGGCGTAGATAGAGGCGGCGCTGAAGAGTTTTCTCACGGTATTGAGGGTGTCTGCAAGACGTGTTGCGAGAGAACACATTTGCATACAGTAGAAAAACGGAATTGCTACCGAACGGTGGTGCAGAGAAGACTTCTAAAGGTAGGAGAAAAATAGTCTTTCTTAAGGCTATTCCTCCGTGTTAGGGACAAAAGTAGAATTTTAATGACAAACACAAGGATTGAAAGAGAGACAAAATGTGTGGCACGCATGGTGCTCCACAACGATTTTTGTATAGTAAAACCCCCTTTGTCTCCATCCATTCCCATCCATATCTCTTTGTACCCCCGCACATTATAATGCTCCTTTAGTGGATTCATGCATACAAATGTAATTTTATCCACAATTATGGACAAAATTGCTATGGGCCTCTATACACATCTGCAATTTTTGCAGACATGTGTCTTGGCCATAGGAGGGTCCGCAAATTATGAAGAATGTCCTATATTTGTCCGCATTTGAGGACGTACCAGTGTAGAGAATCATACAGGATCCATGGTCGTGGATGACTTTACTGATGCAATGTGGACATGTTTATATGCAGATTAGTATTTTTGGGCCATAAATCTACTACAGTCATATGCATGAGGCCTGACACGGTGTAATGTCCACTTGAATTCACTACGGTATAATCCCGCCCTCACTGTGGTCTTCATATATATTATAATGTATGCCAACTCTTTCGGAACGTTTGTGAGGCTCCTGAAAAGAAGAGAGACCACTCGGACTTGTGGGGGAGCTGACAAATCTACCATATGGCCAGAACCCCCCTTAAAGGGATTCTATCATTAGAATCCCTTTTTCAGATCATATCACGTCAGAATAGCCATCAGGCAGAACCAATTGTGCATAACTATTTGACCATTTTACTGTGGCCGTTTACAGCAACAGTATGCTCATGTATGTTTCCACAATAAAATGCTGGAAAAGACACGCGCAGTTGGCTCTGCCCAAAGCCCGATGGCAGAGCTGACTGCGCATGCGCGGAATTTAGATTCTGAATGCAGGCACGCCGGAAGAAGACTAAACAAAAGGCGTGGCGAAGAAGAACGGATGTAGAAGATGGAGGCGTCACTGGACAGTCTTCAGCACAGGGGGAGTGCCCCCTGTGCTGTCCGGAGACTCATTTGCATACCGGGAAAAAATTGTATATCAACAGAACAGCAGCACAGAGCAGAAATATAAAGGTAGGGGATGAATAGCCTTTCTAAAGGCTATTCCAACGTGATATTATCTAAAAAAGGGATTCTAATGATAAAATACCCTTAAGCCCAAAGACATTGTTCTGCTGGAGAGGCATAAAAATTGTGTTTCTGGCAGCTACCCTGCACAGACTCTGGATACCTGCATGGCTCTCAAGCAGTGGGAAACACATCATAAATAATGAAGACCCAGGGCTGCTCTGTCCTGTAGATAAACTATCAGGTTATCAGGTCTACACAAGAGAGCTCAGTCTCATTATTTATGACATCTCTTTTGCTGTCTGGGAGTATAATATGTGTAAGCCGATGGCTGGTCAGGTAATGGAGGGGGTGTACATCTTGCCCAGACTACTCAGGTGGGTGAGATGAGAAAACTCCAGGAATGTTTGTTCTCAGCAGACTTCTTTCGTCTGCTGAACATTTTGGTAAATGCTCAGTACTGGGCTGGATTTTTAGGAATGGCAGATAGGTTGGTAGTGGAACCTGTCATTCCACCCCCCTCCAGTCCACACTTTAGGGATGTTCCAGCAGCGACTCAACTGCAGAGAGTCTCCTCGTCAAGGAGGCTTAAGAAGCCAGCTCCAGCAGCAACACTTTAGCAGAGTTTGGCTGGAGAGCTGACAGAGAGGTCATATTTTTGGAGCTGTGTCCTGAATAATTCTACTGGCTTTTGGATTTCTGTTATTCTAGGTGAGGTAACCTATTCTATGTTTAGTTAGAGCCTAGCCGGGCAGGGATTTATTTGTGTATTGTTTCCTTTTGTTGCTGCACTACCTTTTTGAGTGAAAATAAACTCTATCTTTGTTTTTGGACTAAAGAAACTGGACGTGTGTGTCTATGCCACCCCACCTAGCAACCCCAGACCCTGACATATGTAGTAATAATAATACTTCCCCATAAACCTACAGAGCCTGTGACTTTACTGTATGGAGGCCGTAATTATAGCGGCATAATCATGTAGGGGTCACAAAGGGCATTATAATGTGTGCAGGCTATTAAGGGGGCATAATACTGTGCAGGGACCACAAGGAGACATTATTATAGTGTTCATGGACCACACGGAACATTACTATATTGGGTAGCGGCTATAAGTCGGCATTATATTGTTTAGTGGTTTTTGGCTTATAAAGGAACATGCTCCAGAATTTTCCTGCATCAAATTGTGCAATGTGTTTTCCATATTTGGCCATAATCTAAGGGTCTACTTGCACTTGTTTGGTGGAATTTTTCTGACACAATCTGCTATATTGATATATTTTAAAAAAAATTCTGTCACTATGGTAGAAAAACACTACATCCAGGCACTGGGGTCCAGGAAATTCAAGTTATGCCTCTGCCAATACTTTAGGGATTTTCTTGGCAGAAGTCACCTCATTTACATCACAAACAGCGTTACAATAGAAGATAACAACCCTGGCAAGATGGCAGCCTCCAAAATTATGTACAAAAAAATAGAATTTAAAAAAAAAAATCTACAGTATAAAATAGAAATAGGTTAGAAAAACCCCCCATATATTTTAATAATACACAGTCCAGTCATATTAATGTGACCACCAGCTACTTATGACGTCAACGTTAAATAAGCAATCGCAGAAGGCACGTGTCATCAGCCATCTGCGTGCACTCATCATTATGGAAGGCACGATGGATCAACACAAGTATGCATCTATCCTTGCGGACCATGTTCACCCCTACATGCGAGATGTTTTTCCTCAGGATGATGGCATGTACCAGCAGGACAATGCGACGTGTCATAAAGCTCGCAGTGTACGTGTGTGGTTCCAGGAGCACTAGGATGAGTTTATCGTACTCCCTTGGCTAGCAAATTCCCCCAACTTGAACCCAAACAAGAATCTGTGGGACCACCTCGATCGGGTTGTTCGCGCCATGGATGCTCAACCGCGTAACCTAGCACAGCTGGCCACGGCACTGGAGTCGGCATGGCTCAACATCCCAGTGACATCATCCCAACATCCCCTCTCTTACTGCACGTCTCGCACCAGTCCGCTCTGACAAAGGTGGTTATTCTGGATTTTGACAGGTGGTCACATTAATGTGACTGGACTGTGTACTGTATAATAATAATAATAATAATAATAATAATAATAATAATAATAAATGAGTGCTACACCTTCATATGGAATAGCCAGGAGCTATAAAAAGCTTTACACGGAGCTTACTTATATTCTCATATGACTATATTAGACATAAAACTTTAGAAAATGTAAATGCAGCTTTTAATATCCACCCTGTGGAGTCGGCTACAATACAATATGCTGTAAGCAATCTGTTACTGATGCCATTTACATTCCAGCTCCTTGTCATGCATTGTAGAATATACATTCCTGATGTAAATAGTAACAATGTCCTTCTGGAAGCCTCCGAGCACTTCACTCGGTTGTGTCTCTTAGTTTGGCCTGGGGGGCGATGCGCAGAATTTTCACTAAAAGATCACAGGAAATATATTATGCAACCTTTCATCTCTGCAGGCTACATGGATTTCCATAGAGGTAATATTACTTATGCATTGCAAAACAGCAACTGTGATAACAGCTTGTATATGGCTGACTATAAATATCTTGCTATTTGGATCTCAGGTGCGCAATAAAATGTCTTTACGATACGGTAGCCCAGTATCTGAAAATATATGACTATATACTGTGCGACCTCTATTGTCTTCTGTAGTCAGAGTCTTCTATTTCACTAGTGGCATTCATAAAAGAGGGGGGCACGATAGCAAGTTCAAAATGGAACCCCATTGGTGAACATTTTAGCCATCTTGGACAGAAGGACAAGGTGTTTGTTTCTCCCTAAATCCCTTTTTCATGCACTTGGGCCAATTTAACTCCCTCCTTATTTACAGTGAAGTTTCCTTGAAGAAAGGAGTACTGAACATGTTCCCACTATCCAGAAATGTACAGGACCAGCTAGGCTTCGACACATAACCGCATGGTCTTCCTTTATGGTACACCTCTTGATACCATCTCCTGATAATCCAGTGTAGCAAGGCCATAACTTTAGAGGGTGTAGAGGGTGCAGTCGCACCAGGGCCCAGGAGCCTTAGGGGGCCCATAAGCATTGACATCAGTATTGAGATTGCAGCTTCCAACTGGACCATAAACCAAGGAGACCCACAGATTACTCTAACCACACTAAAGGAGATTAAATGCCTTAGCACCTGTAACCATCACTATCAAGAATTCACTATCATTTGTCCGGGTAGAGACTTTAGTTACGCCACTGCAGTGCAGTGATGGCTTTAGGTTGGATGGAGCTCTCTGTAATACCTTCTGTTAAAGGCTTTTTATGGTGTACTACATAGTGCCCAAATAATAGAATCTTGATCATACCATTGCCATAAAAACGGTTATCAGGCTTCCAAAAATGAGCTGCAAATACTCACTGTTCCCTTGTGTAGCCTTTGCTTGGCTTTATTTTACTTGCTGCGCCTTGTATTACTATTATTTACATGCAGTGAATCTGTGGACAAACTACATTTCCCATGATGCATCTGCCTGCTCTCACTCTGTGTTTTCTGCTCACAAGGTGGAGGAAAGAATATGCAAATCCATTTTCCAAGATGTAAATAGGAAAACATGCCTCTGTTTGCTGCCATCTAGGGGTAGCCCTCTTAAACAACATGCATGGCTTTTTCAAGTCTATTGCATGATGCGAGGATATGTCAAACCAATTTATTTTATTCCAAAAGGAACTGAAACCCAACCGTGGACAGCGCTGTTTCGATCTGGTTGGATCTCTTCAGCACAGCATAGGGAAAACTGGTTTGGCAAAGATGAGAGACTTCTGGACCAGGTTCTGGGGATAATATTTCTCCTTGAGGAGAGAGCCCTTTTACAGGCGTACAGAGTCTTACTAAGCCAAGGTGGAGGGAGTGAGCTTGCAAAGGAGAAGAAGATCCCGGCCACAAGTTTACAATCTGAAGAGGTGGGGAAGTCGTATAATGTATTAAAAGGATTATATTACAATATTCTATGTGTACAGCGTATACTTTGTGTCCTATGTCAGTTAGTAATAAGGGAAGTGCCTGCCTCAGCTGCAGACCATATGACTTTCAGTTTTTGGATGTTGGCGCAGGACACTCCGGGGAATGGTTGCGCTCTCTGTGTGGCCCAGTTGCTGAAGTGAATGCTGACATTGAATAGATTAGACAGTGACCTGATTTTTCACCCTTACAGAAGTTGTATGAATCTGGTAGTGAGGAAGGAGGAGGCATCAGTAGAGGTTTGCATGGTAACAGTATCAGGGACAGAACGCTCTCAGTCACTTGTTAAAATGCGTGTCTAGAGGAATCCATTTAGCATACACAATTCCATAAATTATAGGAAAACCATGAGACCTGCTGCCATTGCCTTCTGGAAGGAAGAAGCAGGAATTGAGGTTCACAAGGGATAAGGTGTTTTTTTTTCATAAGATCTTCAGAAACGTGTCTCTGAGTCTAGCCACATAATAAAACACGACTGTACTCATGGATCCTTGTGTCATGTGCACCAACTGTGTAAGGCTTTCCTTTCTACAGCAAGTTCATCTGTTTATGATCAATTCTCTGCCCTCAGTTTTTAAGCCCGCCAACTATACAGTGTTGGCCAAAAGTATTGGCACCCCTGCAATTCTGTCAGATAATACTCGTAATGATTGCAAGCACAAACTCTTTGGTATTGTAGACAAGCAGATGGTCAAGTTCTAGATGGCAGGTACATTCCACTGAGTTGGCTGGTATCCACGTGGTGACTGGCTGGAGTATGGCTCCAGGATTTAGGAGTGGTTGCAAACCCAAGCCTATGCTCCAGTCCTGATTTGTTGGCTGACCAAAGTGGTCAGCTATTAAAGACCTGAGGTTGCCCATGGGAAGGGGGTGTGGTCGTCTCTTGTAGGAGAACCTGGTTAGACACACTGCCTTATGTCTGGAGGAACAGCTCAAACAAATCCCCTGGTGTCTTGGTGAGAAAAACCTTGGAAATTTACTTTCTTGTACCTGAAGTATGGACTGCTTATATTATTTGAATTTATCCTTGTGCTGGAGAACGCTATTTTGAGTTATCCGTTTTGCTGAAGAAAGCCAATTTGTTTTATTTACTGCTGGACTGTCTGAACTGTTACCAATAAAACTACACGTGTGAGCTGAACACCTTTGCCTCCGTCTGATTGTCCCAGCAACTTACCTTCTCTGAAGGTCCCGCATTCACAGTATTAATTTCTTCATTTATTTTGCTTGCAATGAAAAAACACAAAAGAGAATGAAAAAAGTCAAATCATTGATCATTTTACACAAAACTCCAAAAATGGGCCGGACAAAAGTATTGGCCCCCTCAGCCTAACACTTGGTAGCACAACCTTTAGACAAAATATCTGCGAACAACTGCTTCCGGTAACCATCAATGAGTTTCTTACAAGGCTCTGCTGGAATTTTAGACCATTCTTCTTTGGCAAACTGCTCCAGGTCCCTGAGATGTGAAGGGGGCCTTCTCCAAACTGCCATCAAGAGATCTCTCCACAGGTGTTCTATGGGATTCAGGTCTGGACTCATTGCTGGCCACTTTACAAGTCTCCAGTGCTTTCTCTCAAACCATTTTCTAGTGCTGACCTGAAGTGTGTTTTGGGTCATTGTCCTGCTGGAAGACCCATGACCTCTGAGGGAGACCCAGCTTTCTTACACTGGGCCCTACATTATACTGCAAAATTTGTAGGTAGTCTTCAGACTTCATAATGCCATGCACACGGTGAAGCAGTCCAGTGCCAGAGGCAGCAAAGCAACCCCAAACCATCAGGGAACCTCCGCCATGTTTGACTGTAGGGACCGTGTTCTTTTCTTTGAAGGCCTCTTTTTTTTTTTTCCTGTAAACTCTATGTTGATGCCTTTTCTTACTTTTGTCTCATCTGACCAGAGAACATTCTTCCAAAACATTTTTGGCTTTCTTAGGTAAGTTTTGGCAAACTCCAGCCTGGCTTTTTTATGTCTCTGGGTAAGAAGTGGGGTCTTCCTGGGTCTCCTACCATACAGTCCCTTTTCATTCAGACGCCGACGGATAGTACGGGGTGACACTGTTGTACCCTCGGACTGCAGGGCAGCTTGAACTTGTTTGGATGTTAGTCGAGGTTCTTTATCCACCATCTGCACAATCTTGCGTTGAAATCTCTCATCAATTTTTCTTTTCCGTCCACATCTAGGGAGGTTAACCACAGTGCCATGGGCTTTAAACTTCTTGATGACACTGCGCACGGTAGACACAGGTACATTCAGGTCTTTGGAGATGGACTTGTAGCCTTGAGATTACTCATGCTTCCTCACAATTTTGCTTCTCAAGTCCTCAGACAGTTCTTTGGTCTTCTTTCTTTTCCCCATGCTCAATGTGGTACACACAAGGACACAGGACAGAGGTTGAGTCAACTTTAATCCATTTTAACTGGCTGCAAGTGTGATTTAGTTATTGCCACCACCTGTTAGGTGCCTCAGGTAAGTAACAGGTGCTGTTAATTACACAAATTAGAGAAGCATCACATGATTTTTTCAAACAGTGCCAATACTTTTGTCCACCCCCTTTTTTATGTTTAGTGTGGAATTATATCCGATTCGGCTTTTTGACAGTTCTTTTTGTGGTTTTCCATTGAAGACAAATTAAATGAAGATAATAATACCAAAGAATTTGTGATTGCAATCATTTTCTGGAAGAAAATGAGTATTACCTGACAGAAAACAGGGATGCCAATACTTTTGGCCAACAGTGTAGATGTCCAGTTGTCACCTAGAGGGTCTTCTTTCCTCTTCCTTCCTGGTAATCAATTACCATGAGCAATGCGTCTTTCTTCTTCCCATTTACTATGAAGATACTTCTAGCTAGATAATGCAGGTCCATCAAGTCCAACCTATAATCCTATATTAGAACACACTGGATCAAGGGTTGCCAATTTTACAATAATTCCAAAAAGGGGGCACCCCCACTAAATAGGATAAAACGTAACCTTTATTTATAATATATTTTTAAAAATTAAAATACCCCAACACAGTATTCGGCCCCTATAATTCTTGCAAAGGGCATATGTGTAAGTGTGTCTATCCACTCTACAGGTTGAATAAGAGTGAATTAAATTTCTCCAAGACTCACAAGGTGTTTTTCTAACAAATGCTTCACACTTTCTCCCTGTGACTGAGATTACACTTGCTGCACACTATATACTATATACCTCTCATCCAGCAAACCAGAGGACAGTCTATAGAGTGTTAACACTAATTACAATGTGTCGTTTGTATTAACCCCACAATACTATTTGAAGCTGTACACTGGTGAATAAGGATTTAAGTGTGATAGCTGCAGCTTGATATTGAATAAACAAGACTTCCCTATTGTCTGTAGATATTTACAACGTGGAGCAAATCCCATTAACACACAAACACAGCCCACAATCTAGCAGTTCATTTAAACTGATAGGTAGTCACTAGTCTGTGATCCCTAATCTCAGGCTGAAGCTAAAGCTCATTGATAACCCAGAGCCTCAGTGTTCACTGCTGACTTTTGTTCAGGATCACAGCAAGTTTTTCACACCTATAGTGTGTCTAATCTACATTGTCTCAACGCGTTTCTTTTGTTCTAAATCATCAGGAGACATTCTCAAACACCCTGCCTATGATAACAGGCTATGGCTACCTAACACCCTAAACAATGTAGTGGTGTGCGGTCAAAACCGCAGTTCTCAGGACCCTGATGATGGGTCCTGATCCTTCATAGAGGCTGACACTGCGTTCAGTGCTGGCTGCTCTTATATAGTGTCCGAGCACACCTGTAAGCCCGCCCTCCTCACGACCGTCGCCCAATCAGAGGCCATCACTGTGTGTGACCCAGCCTCCTCACTTCCCAGGGCTTTGTGGTGGGCGGGGCTAAGTTCAAAGCACGGCTACAGTGCAAGAACTGTGATCTCTCAAAGGAATACAACACATATAAAGTAAGTGTTAAAAATCATTTGTGCGATCTCCTGCATACACGATACAATGGCATAAATCATGATATTTATGTCACAATTGAGGCAGCTGGAACTCTCTTCAGAAAACCGCTCTGTCTGAATGTAGACCAATCCTTGCTATACGGACATTCATATATTGATTGCCCCATCTTAATAACACACCCACATTGTTTATATGCAAAGTGCCAGGATTACCCATAGAGAATGCCAGAAAGAGGGGGGTTATCATACCACTGACATCATCTGGGCACCTGGGCACCCATAGGTTAATGCTATTCAAAATCTCTGGGGGAATAGATGTTATCTCAACCCGTGTAGCTCTAGCAATGCCGGACTACTTCAAATAAATGGCAAAAACGAGATGCTTTCATTGAGTCCTTTTGGCTGCACTGATGCAAATTGAAATATCCACTGCGCCTCACGGCACAAAATCTGTTGGTCCCAATCTCCTCCTCTCACAGACTTTGGCACCTTTTCAATCACCTGGAACCTAAGAGCAAAAGGGTCTCCTCCATGACATTCCCAAATATGTTTAGAAACGGGCGTCTCTACCTGTCTCACCACATCACCCACATGCTCAAGAACCCTTCTGCGTAATTGCCTACAGGTTTTCCCTACATAATTGAGGGGACAAGGGCATGTGATTACGTATATTACCCCTTCACTCTTGCAATTTGAGAAATCTCTAATGTCGAAGATCCGTCCCGTGGCACATGCTTTAATTTGCGTTCCCCGCTGTATATAAACGCATGCTCGGCACGATCCACACCTGAACGTGCCAGGCGTGTGAATCCTGCCCAACCACGTCGCATCTCTTAATGTAGGGGAAAAATGACTGTGCATGACCTTGTCTCCCAGGTTTCTACCCCTCCGAAATGTGATTGAGGGATGTTCAGGGATGACGTTCCGTATGTCAGCATCTTGTGGGGTTAATACAAACGACACATTGTAATCAGTGTTAACACTCTATAGACTGTCCTCTGGTTTGCTGGATGAGAGGTATATAGTATATAGTGTGCAGCAAGTGTAATCTCAGTCACTGGGAGACGTGTGAAGCATTTGTTAGAAACACACCCTGTGAGTCTGGGAGAAATTTAATTCACTCTTATTCAACCTGTAGAGTGGATAGACACACTTACACATATGCCCTTTGCAAGAATTATAGGGGCCGAATACTGTGTTGGGGTATTTTAATTTTTAAAAATATATTATAAATAAAGGTTACGTTTTATCCTATTTAGTGGGGGTGCCCCCTTTTTGGAACAACCTATAATCCTACCTTACTGAGGTAGATGACAATTACCCCTTATTAAAGGAAAAAATTCCCACCTAACCCCAAGTATGGTAATTAGGGTTGAGGGATCGGAAAAGATCGGAGTAAATTTCATAATCGCGATCGGAATTCTGATCCCGATCTTTTCCAGCGGGATCAAGGTCAGAGGTTATCTCAAGATCGACTCAACCCTAAAAGTGACTTTTCCCATAGAGAAGCATTGACTAGGGTTGAGCAATCAGAATTCGAAAAGATCAGATTCTGATCGGTGATGGAGCAAATTTCACGATCGAGATCGGCTGGAAAATGATCGGAAATTGGATTTTAAAATCGATCGTGAAATATCAAGATCGGCTCAACCCTAATGGCAATCCAAAAAAAATCCCTGAATCAATACGACATTTCTAAAACCTAGTTCCAATAAATTTACTAGGGAAATGACAGCATCCCAAATATGATGGATAGATTTCAGCGTAGATTGAGGGTTCATGTGTCCTTGGGCTCTCGTCATTCTTGTTTGGGACGTGTGGGTATGGGTGGGTGTGGGAGTGGGCAGTTGATGGGGGGGCTTAAAGATCTTTGGGTGGTGGGTGGGGGGTTTAATAGTCTTTGGGGTCTCATCTTCCTCTTGCTTGGTGACAGCCGGACACGTATTGGGCAGCGATCTCCACAGTGGACTCCTCTTTTCCTAGTAGGATGTAGAGTTTCCTCTTCTTGTCATAGCTATGCAGCCAAACTCTATATGGCTACCCCACGTGAGTGTGGCTGGCCGGTCAACCTGGGGGCCGATATTCTCCCTTCTAAATGGCTACCCCATGTAAATGTGGCTGGCCAGTCAACCTGGGGGCCAATCTCCTCCCCTCTATATGGCTACCCCACGTAAATGTGGCTGGCCAGTCAACCTGGGGGCCGATCTCCTCCCCTCTATATGGCTACCCCACGTAAATGTGGCTGGCCAGTCAACCTGGGGGCCGATCTCCTTCCCTCTATATGACTACTCCACATTTAGTGTGGCTGGCCAGTCAACCCAGGACCAATCTCCTCAGTACAAAACATCTTAAAGGCAGATTATTAATTCTAGGGTATATGCGCACACATTAACCCCTTTTAATTAGATACGGCTCACTTCCTTTGAGGACTTTCTTACAGAACGAGGCATGATTATACTAAGATTCTGATAATTGAATTTAAAATAATCCTTTTTTAAGCAAATATTAACTTTGCACAGGAAGTATTAAAATTGCTACTATTAGATTCTAAAGACACCAGCAAGCTGGCCGTGCAGTCTTATCTCTCGTCTCCCGGTTCACAGTGAATGACCCTGTAATGATTATAATTAGAGCCTTCTATGTGCTGTCTGGAACATGTGATGAGTCTTGACGCTAATTATATACAAGGACGCCGCTATCCATATACATTCCCTTATTGTTATTTTTAATAGGACTCTATATGTTCTTACTAAGACGTTTGTTAGGTGAATGCAAATAGATTCTTAAGTCTTTCATCTTCCCAGAAGAAGAGATTTGGTTAATTAAAATTCTGTGATTAAATAACAAGACTTACAAAGACTTCAGATTTTGTAAAGAAGTTTCAATATGTCTGGATTTGACTTATTTTAACAGTTTTTCTTTAGGATTCTGTATGAATAGACACAAAATGTGGTGGCGAGGTTTACCATATGTCATATGAAGAGCGATGAATCTCTGCAAAATATCACTATTAGTAGATGTGCATTAAAACCGGTCAGCATACAATAAAGATAAAATGAAGAATAATTCATAACCTCCAATAATAATAAGTCATAACTAGAGATGAGCGAGTAGTATTCGATCGAGTAGGTATTCAATCGAATACTAAGGCATTCGAAATACTCGTACTTGATCGAGTACCACTCGCTATTCGAATGGAAAAGTTCGATGCAGAACCAGCATTGATTGGCCGAATGCTATACAGTCGGCCAATCAACGCTGGTTGTTCTCCTACCTTTAGAAGTCTTCTCCGTACAGCTTCCCCGCGGCGTCTTCCGGCTCTGAATTCACTCTGCCAGGCATCGGGCCTGCGCAGAGCCGACTGCGCATGTCCGCTTGTAGTGCGGACATGCGCAGTCGGCTCTGCCCAGGCCCGATGCCTGGCAGAGTGAATTCAGAGCCGGAAGACGCCGCGGGGACGCTGCACGGAGAAGACTTCTCGGAGGATCCAGCCCGACCCTCACTTGTGGATTTGGTAAGTATAATTTTATTGAATGTTGCCTACCCCTGAAACAAGCATTTTCCGCCCCATAGAGTATAATAGGGTTTGATATTCGATTCGAGTAGTTGAATATTGAGGGGCTACTTGAAACGAATATCGAATCTCGAACATTTTACTGTTCGCTCATCTTTAGTCATAACCCCATGCTAGATCACTACATACAGGGACACCGTATACAAGTCAATACCTCCTGCTGCATTGATACAGGTTGGAGATATATGATACCACATATATATGGCTGCCTACAGGCTGGGATGGGCTAGGTCATTAATATAAGCAGAAAGTCGAGACTTATCCCCTTTCTTCCAATCCAGAGGGCTAATGATTGCGGTCGCAGGGGGTGACACTGGTCTGGAGTGGTACACGGCCTGCATTCAGCTGGAGGTGGCCGAGGCCCCGCAGCAGTATCATAGCTTGGTTCCCCTGACCGCTATACATCTCCTTAATGGAAAGGGGCTCGGTGTTATGTGATACCTGTATATGCAGCTGTCCAATAGTAGCCTGCCCAAGGAAGGTGATTAAAAAAACAAATACTTATACTCACCTCCCCTGGGCTTCTGACAGTCCCCAGCATCCTTTTCAGGGCTCTTCTGGCCTGTGACTGTTTGTTATTTTCTATCACCTCCCCTAGGCAGCCAATTATTATTCTGTAGGGTCTCAGGCAACCCCTGCGTATAATAGGAGCACCAAAACTAACCAGAGTAATGACCCTCATGAATATTGGTTTCAATTTCGTGGAGTCTACTTGAAGTGGATCAAAGAGGACTCTTGTTGGCATTTTATACTGTTTGAGGCCACTGTGGAGAATATTATACTGTGTGGAGTCACTGTGGAGCATATTATACTTTGTTGGGGCCGCTGTGTAGAATATTATACTGTAGGGGGGCTCTAATGAACATATTACACTCACTAATCACATCACATGACATCTGTTTTATAGCAGCCCTGTGATATTATTACAGACTGTAATTACATTCCAAGGTCACTATAAAACAGATACTATGTAATGTAAATAGTGAAGAGGTCACAGCACTGGCAAAATCACCATGGTCACTTCAAACAGTTGATCAGCAGGGGCTCTGGGTGTTAGACCCCACTGATCTCTAAGATCTTCTAAACTTTTAGGGCTGTGCAGATCAGCTATTTACCAGAACATGCAGCTCCCAGTATTGTTTATAAGCCAGGCACTGCTGTATTCTTGATAACCCCATTTGTATCCCTTTCAAGTATCTGACCACCATATCCATTGTTATCCAGGATCCCAAACCATGGTTCCTTCAGTACTTTAGAGATATCATGTGGGTACCCCTTTAATAATGTTATTTAGAGGTGGACAGTAGTATTGTACACTGGTTGTATAAGACAGAGACATACTAAGTACTACACAAGGAGATGATCAATTTTAGAAAACTCATCTATTTGGTTAAGACTCCAATTTCCCATGAACCCAACTTAATTCAATAATGCCATATTTTAGATAAACTGTTGACTGCAATTTTCAATGCAACCACTAGTTGGCCTCACATAGATACACGTAGCATAGACATATTGTGACATAGTATTGTTAAATGTAATTGTTTTGGTAAGTTGGTCTTAATACAGATATTTGGACACGTCCAGCCAAGAGGAAGGCTACAAGGAACCCTATGTCGATCTAATTGTTTTCATTAGGACCACGGTAGGTCCATAATAAGGGCTTTACAATTTGTCTGTATTATGCCCTTCAAAAACCAGTCTTAGCGCTGTCAAACATGCCTAATGTTGGGTATAGCAGACTTGGTTTAGACTCCAATTTCTTATTAAACTAGTTTGATTCAATATTGTAATATGCTACCTGTGGACAGGCTGAAATTGACAACACAAGCCCTAGATGACCAAATATACATAGATATATATACATTATAGACATCTTGTGACAGAGTATCACTAAATCATATTGTTTTAATAAGCTAGTAATGGCACAGGTATTCGGATGTGTCCAGCCAAAAGGAAAGGTACAGAGGGGCTGTAACATCTCTGCCTGTTCGGGTCTCTGCACCACCCTCTGTTCGCATGCTGCGGTGCAGGAGGCGTGTGCAGTTTGGTTCTTGGATTAAAGTTTTTGGTCGTACTGTGTGAACTCGGCTCTAGTTCTGTGATTGCATTTGCACCACACCTGTCTTCTGCCTATGTTGCATCTGTCCATTAAGTGGTTAATCTGGCCTTGCCCTGTGATTGACAGCTGCCTTTCTGTGAACTCCATGGGCGGGTTCTTCCTCCCTATTTAGCCTTGGTTCTCATTCACACCAATGCTTGTTATTGCCGTGTGCATACCTGCTCTTACTGTCCCTGTTTTGCTTATACTATTATACTTGACCTTTGGCTTTTCTCATTGACTATTCTCTTGACTCTGATTTGGCACTGCATCGCTCTCCTGTTACCGAACCCTGGCTAGCTGACCTTCCATTATTGTTGTTCATCTTGTCTGCATTTTGTGTTTCACATATTCAGGGAGGGACTGTCCTCGTGGTTGTCGCCTATTACCTAGGATAGGGCCTGGCAATAGGAAGGGAAAGCGGGGGGCTTCAGCTTAGGGCTCACTGTCTCTTGTGCCCCTCCCAGGGTTTAACAGTTCTGGGAATTGCTGTCTTAGCAATTCCCTTACAGGGGCACATTTATAGTTTACATTTGTGTTCTAGGGGAGTTCACACAGAGTAACGTGCTGCATGATGTGCCGCAAAATCACGGCCGCAAAATAAAGCGGCGTATACGATCCTCTCTCCCATTGAAATCAATGGGAGCGTTTACGGCGCTCAAAGTCTCACACGCCGTATACATGCCACATCATGCGGCACGTTACTCCGTGTGAACTCCCCCTAAGTATATTCATTAGAACCACAATGGGGCCATAATAAGGGCTACAAAATGTGACTGCATAAGAAGCCAACATTGTCAACATGATCCTACTCTCTGCTTTGCAATTCTCGGGGGTGTAGCTATAGGGAGTGTAGGGTTAGCAGTTGACCTGGACCCTACGTAGACCCCAAAAGTCCATCTGCCACATCAAATATACCACTATTCTAAAAGGTAGGTAGGGGCCCCAATACAGATATTACCTTGGGACCAAAACGTTACGCCTTTGGTACGTTTTAAAAGAAATCTTGCATTCTGTTAAGTAGAAACATTTGTTTTTTACCATTTTTGTACATTCTGTCTGATAATTGTTCTTCTCCTATAATGTAATTAATCCTCTATCTCATGACTTAACCCCCGGCGTAGCCTGCTGTTCCCATAGGGAATGTTCTGTAAAAGCTGATATTATTTCCCAGCCACAATCAAGTATTCAGCAGCTACCGCTGCTTTTTATTCCGCAAGCAAAAAAAAGCAGATAAAAATGAAGACGCCGCCACCGCCGCTCTGCATAATTATTTTTTGTTTATGAAGAATTTTCCAAGCCTTTTACATGCTGAAACGCCGAACTCTTTCAGACGCTTCGAGCTGTCACACTCGAGCCGCCTATTCCATTGTCAGCCTCGCTAGGTATTTAAATATCTGCTTCCATTTAAGTGCAGGAAAAAAAATTCTGACATCTGTCAGACAAACAATGTCACATGAATATTATAAAAGACAGACGAAAAAAACAGCCAAGGTGATTGTGACTCTGTATGTTCGGCGCATTCGGAGAGAAAGGAGAAAATTAGAGGAATTTTCGCCGAAGTGAACGGATCAAGCTGTTCCCTGGAGGTGAATGGGGTTTATTGATTGGATGCGGCGCTGCGTCATTGACTACGTGCCGTGTGAATACAGGACGCTTTTATGACTTCAACAAGTGTCATTAACTTTTTAATAACCTATTTTTCTTACATATGTTGATTTTCATTATATAATTGTCAGTTCTCTGCAGCTCGGGTAATAAAAACGAGGAGGGTAAAATAGAAAGAAAACAAGAACGCAATGATTTGGAAATCTCATATAAGCATATATTATTCACAATAGAACACAGATCAGGAGGTGAAGGTTAGACGTTCCTCCATTTCACTTGAAAAAAACTAACTCATTTAGAAATTGTTGGCAGCGACGGATCTCAAAGAGGTTGGGGCATGGCCATGTCTACCATTGTGTAGCATCTCCTCTTCTTTTTAGAATGTCTACCACACAATTGATTAATAAAACATAATACATTTTATTAATACCTACTAAAACAGTAGAATCACATGACATATATGAGAGACAATTACATAATACAATTCTATTGCTATAAGCAAGTGGGGGTAGACAAAACTACGTAGTACCAACTAGCCAGTAATAGGTAGAAAACAGATGGCCAATAACAGTTACATGAAGTAGGAATGGTCCTGGATAAGAACAACAATATATAATAATGTATGGTGCAGGATGCACCTAACCATAAACAGCAGTGTGACAAAGCCAGGAACCCAGTATCTCTCCTAGGTGGTATAACAATACAGTGTTGCCATCTTACCTACCAACAAGAAAGGAAACGCCCGACGCGCGTTTCACCTGCACACAGGCAGTCTTCGTCAGTCCCCTGAAAAGATCGGGATCGGAATTCCGATCGCGATCGTGAAATTTTCACGATCGTTGATCGGAATCTGATCTTTTCTGATCCCGATTGCTCAACCCTAGTTGTAGGATGAACTTTTTTTTTAGAAAAAATTTTCTTTGCAATCTAAATGTTTATAGTTTTATATATGCGACATGGTACATCAGGGGTGAAGGAATGGTAGCTGAGGATCAAGGGGGAGGGGGGGCGAGAAAGAACAAGGGTCAAATATTTAACATTGCTCAAATGTACAACTTAGCTCACAAAGAGTCCTTCAACATGGCCCCATCTTCCTGGATAGTAAGCAATCTTCATTGACTTTTGAGTGAAATGGGAGGTCTTACTGGGCTCCGGTGGAGATAACGGGTGAAAATTCAGGGAGGCAAGAACTATATATAAAGGGGGTCAGGAGATTGAAAATAGAATTGTGTATTATGGGATAGGGAAAGAGGCTCTGTGAATTAAGGGAGTAAGAAAGAGATAAAATGTCTCCTCCCCAAACTCCAGGGACTCACACAGAAGGTTCGTGAATTGGATAAAGTTGGAAGAGGCCACCCAGTGGAACTATGTCTTATGAATTTTGGGGAACGTATCTGAATTAGGAGGTATCTGAGTGTATCAGGCTTTCCATACAATAAATTTAATTGACCCGTCAAAATGAGTGGGATAACATTGAGGGGCTATGAGAATGGCCAGCAGGCAGGGTTACAGACCTTGGCTGTATTAAGGAGATATTTAAAGGGGTTGTCCAGGATCAACTTATTTTTTGAAATCTATGAAAGTTTTTCAATTTTTGAAAACAAAAAAACTCCTGGTTTTGAATTTCATCCAATTTGGCCAGAAACTATCAAAAATAGCCAAATTGACCCAAGATCTGACATTTACTGTTACTTTTTCAATATGTTGAGACATTTCGACTTTCTCCGGGGTGACAAAAATAAGCGTAAAATAATTTTACACACCTTTGGATACTTTTTCTACAACTTGCTTTAAGTGTCCTACCAATCATAGTGTTTTATGCCATATTATAGAAAAGAGAGATAAGCCGTAGTAAAACGCATTAGTCTACTATTAAGCGAGGTGTTGATCACAGCCAGCCGTCTGCCGAAAGCCGCATGAATACAATCTGCTGCACTTAGTTCTGCAAAAAATGTCCAAGTAATTTTTGACATTTAATTCCTCCCAGCATTTACGGAAGGGAAAAAAACATGTAAAATGACATGTTCCAAAAAGAAAAAGCAGTGTGCGTATTATACAAATAGCTTTTTAGCTTCTTTTCTTTGCAGACTGCTATTACCCAGACTGTACAGCGTTTTACATTAAATTGGCATGGAGTGCTTTTACTATCGTATACGCCGCTCCCATAGTACAATACATTGCCGCGGTAAATCAATCCCTTATATAATGTAAATATTAACTACCCAGCTTTATGTATTCTGTATGTGCTGGAAAGATGTTGGAGCAATTAAGTTAATTGGATTATTCTTTAAAGCGACTCTATAATTTTTAATAAACAAAGTATACAAATGACTTAATATAAGTCAATTTTGGGGGTATAGAAATGTAAAGCTGGTGGTGGTGAGATAGGTGTACTTTAGAGAAGGAATTTCAAAATTTGTTCAGTCATTCCAAAGATATAAGCCCTTTCGGTGTTGGTAGTAGTCAAGTGGGCGGTAACACTGCATGACATACAGCACACAGACCCCGCCCCAGAGAAACCACAGTGTCACTGCCCACTTGGCTTGTATAACTTAATTTGCATCAACACTAAAAGGGCTTGTATCTTTGAGATACAGAGACTCCAGTGCAGATGTGAACATAGCCTTAAAGGTTATCGATATTAGATTTTTGAGATGACACATTTTTCCAGGGAATTTTAATCTGATTAGTAGATCTGGAATTTTCTTTTTTTCCCTAACATGGGACAATTGACATTAGCTTTAGGTTGGGGCCCCATGTGGTGTAAATACTGCGGTGGCAAATCTATGGTGTTTTACAGCGCCCCCAAAGTGGATGGGAGTCTAGTGAATCCCATCCACAAATTGCAGAAAAATACATGCAGCAGAAATGCTATGATTTCCTAAACCGTAGTGTTTTTGTAAATCACAGCATGTGGGGGCCAGCTCAGTCCTGGGGAGCCCCTGGACCCAGTACAGGTGGTGGGTGACAGAAGGATACTGTCTGTGGTGACCTCCATGCGGGAGAACAAATCCCACCCCATGTATGGGTCCTTGATGGCATTTGGCAGCACTGTAAGTGACCGTCTGCTTCACCCCAAGTGTGAGAAGGAGCGCTATCGCAAGTCCTTCCTTCCAACCGCGACCAGGCTGTATAATCTACATCAGACCAAGCGAAGATCACCCCGCACAGAGAACTAATGATTATGATTATGAAGTCTTCCTTCTTTCTTCTTCTGTTCCTTAGTTGCTATGGACTCCTAGTATATCTTCTCTTCTCAGAGTATGTGTGCCTACGTCTGTAATATATTACTGTGTATTATCCTGTATCTGTATTACTATGCTGCTGTAACATACTGAAATTTCCCCACTGTGGGACTATTAAAGGATTATCTTATCTTATGTGAATTATATCTACAGAAATGTTGGTGGTTTCCCTATAGGTATAATTGAAGCTGGAAATCCTGCCATGCGTTTCTGCTGCAGTCTTTCCCGCAGCACTTTTTTGTTGCGGCTTGCTACGTGGGGCCTTAGCCTTATGCAGTTTTATGTCTTTCTCTGGATCAGCACTATAAGGTTATAGCTATAGTACTTATGCCTACTTCCAGTCTTATCTACTATGTTACTATGTAAAGTTAGGGGTATTCATACTACCATTGGTAATTTCAGTTGCAGTCTTCCACCATAATCTTCCTCCCTCTACAGTCAGTTTTAACAGCTTGCGACCTTGTAAAAGTAATAACATCTGATAAAAAGTCTGGCTGTTGTGACTTAAAGGAATACGAATATATAAGGAAAGGGGAGGCAGGATTGCTCATGTGCTCTCTCTGACCTTAGTTTAATTCTATGTTATGAATAAGAAAACATTTTTACAACTATCAGTATGATACATAAGAACATGAAAAATCATCCTTTGTATGTCAGGGGCGGCTTATTTGCTGTGTCAGTGTTGATCTCTGTGCATATTACCCTTACAGTTCAATTTATTTAGAGGAGATGTTGAAATATGGACATAGACAAGACTGAAAGGCCTGATGTATATCTCTGTGTGGTTCCAGAACCAACCAATCAGAGACAGGGACACAATGTCTGGTGCAAAGAGGTTTATTTGAAAAAATAGAAATACAAAAAAAAGCTAAATAAAATACAACCGTAACTTCAGGCACAAAAGCAAAACAAAACTCCTGCTCGTCTGAGCTCTAACTAGTACAGAATAAGGCTAACTATATGTGTGGCTTACTACCAATCACACAAACAAACAAAATAGCACAGTATGGTCTCGTCAGAATCTCAGTATTCCTGGACAGATCCAGGCGCCTCCTGTCGCTCCCAGGATCTACCCTGAAATGCAACCATTTATGGCCCAGTAACAAGCCTAGGATCCACACCTGGTCTGAGGCCTACACAAGACCCACACTGAACCACACGTATGCCAGAAATCTGGGGGAGAGATACCGTAACTACAGCACCCTGTCTGTCACCTTCTCACAATATACAGTATATATTTATAAAGGATGGGATGCAAAGATGCTGCAACTTCTAATGTCGCATCCAATAGCCAAAATATTTTGATTGTGGAAATTTGTATACAATGCAATGCTAAATTCTTATGTTTCCGGTTGGGATTGGGCAAACTAAAACTATGGTCTGATGTCCCTGACACTGAACTATCCATACTATCACAACTTTGCTTCACTGAAGGCCTTGGGCAGAGCGACCCCATAGCTACCAGCTCTCCATTGTAATGTACAGCAAAAACCTGACGTTAAAGGTGTTGTCCCAACACAAGGATCCTATCTATACTGCTTGTTAATGTGGATGTAAGACTTTTCCTAAATACACTGCTTCAGCAAAACTGCTTTGTTTGTTCACTATCTTACTTTATTCAATTCATTGTTGACACAGCCCTGACTTATCTTCTCACAAGTCGAGTGATGTATCTGCCTGCTCTCAGGGGGGAGGGAGGAGGGGCTAAGTGCACGGGAGCGAGCCTGTGTTTCTAGCTATTCCTGTGTCTACACCACGTGCCCTAGGTCCTGCACTCAGATAGGGGAGAGGAGCTGCTTTCATTTCTGAACTCGTCTTCTGTTCTCCCAGTTATCAGGCTAGCTAATTCAATTGTGTTCATTATGGCAGAGACAGGCAGTCTCTGTATGTAACACAGAATGGAGTTGCTGCTGCATGTACTTCATAGTCCAATATGGGTGGGTGGAGCTACACGCTAATTTGGGGGCGGAGCTAAATGGCAGGTTGCATGTGAAACCCCATCCACCAAATGATGCAAGGAACCAGGAAGAAAGAAGATTTTACAGCAGTGAAGACTGGTGAGTATGCGACGCGGGAATACCCCTTTAATGCCCGCGATCAGAGTTCACTTTGATCGCGGACCTTGAACTGTTGTGTGGCCCCCCAAAGTAAAAAAAAAAAAACACCCCCGTACCTTTTCCATTGCACGTACGATTTTTATGTCGTTTTTGACGCGGTTTAAGCAAAAACTGCTAGCATTTTTTTAAGTGTAGTTTCCAGGTCCATACAGCGTGTTGGAACAAAAAATACCAAATCATGCAAAAAAAAAAGGTTTCCTAATTCCTTAAGTAGATTTTTTCAGCATGTAAAAAACTCCATGTGAACATACCTTAAGGATTAAATCTATAGTGTCTCACAAAAATAAAACATAATGGGGGAGCTATAGCAATCCCTTTACACCATATTGTGGGACACATTTGATTCACCTTCCTTGCACCAAACGTGCATCCTCACCCCCGCTATGTGCCTTGGTTTATCCTGACATATTCATCATAACTTATGACAGTTTTCCTGTGTGACTAATAATAGACTTCTATGACCGTTCCTAATTGCCGTAAAACTCCATTCTGCCGATGGGACGTGGCGGTGATTTATGAACAGGCCGGGGCTTCCTCATAAATCCCTTATTCCTTATGCCAGGGGTCTTTATTGAGACTGGTGTATGATACGCCAGTCTTAATAAATCTGCCCCATTATCTGAGACCAATTATTCCATATGGCCCATTTCCTGTAAATTGGTTAGAACTTGTATAAAACATTATACAATATATATAAGATTTTCACATGTTCCATATATACCTCAGTTTCTTCTTCTATCTGTGTTTTGTTGGTTTATAGATATTGTACGTTTTTTTCCCAATGCTAAATTCCATTTTTGGAAAATCAATACAATCCGCATAAAGAAAGAAGGTTCAGTGACAATGGTAATAAATCACCATCCACTATCTGTATACACATAGTCCACAGCGGATGGGCTAGAGATATCCATCACAGCCGCCATATAAACCAGTCAATACATTACATATCTGCCGGATCCTAATGGCTAAGCAAAGAGGAGTAGAATGACAATGGCTGATATAATTCCTCCTGCTACAGAATCAGTATATGGCAGGCTGGATACAAGCAATCTCCTTGAGTGGTTCAGTCTACAATGTGTTAAGTCTGGTGGTGTGTTCTTCATAGATAAGGAACATCTGGAGGGATATGATGGTATCCCAGTAGCTGAGAACGGGATATACTTTGCATTCTCATATCTCTCTTTATCCTTCCGCTTCCAAAGTTTCCATGTAACAATGTATTCACAAGGCTCTCTTATCTGCTCTGGGTACTTTGAAGAGAGGCAGGCTCAATATGGCTTCTACATACAGGGAAAACCGGCATATTTATGTAGTGCGGAGAGGTACACGTATTATATTTATCTATGCTGTTCAATATATTCACAAGGAAAAATGGAAATTGCATATTTCATTGTGTGACTACCCCACTGAACATGAGCTTTGTTGTACTTATAGACTTTGGATTTAGTCTTGTGCAAGATTTTGCGTTATATTCTGGGTATATTCATTTGTAGGAAGTAATTTTTTTTTGTTAGTGTTTATCATATCAAGTATTGGCCTTTCGGCTTTGGAAATTGCAGCATGTCAACGCCAGTGGTTTCCCTATCGGTATAAGTGTGTTGCCGCTGCGTTTTTTTTTCCCACTGCGCATTTTTGCTGTGGCACTGCTTTGTGAAGCATTAGCCTAAGGCCTCATTCACACATCCGTATCTGGACTGCACCCCACCCTGTTATCTATCATGCCAATGAAAAGCAGATCAATTTTTTTCTTCTATACCAGGGGTCGGCAACCCAGGAGTTGCGCGTGAGCCTAAATTTCCTGGCACACCAGTCTGAGTCCTCGCTCAGTTGTTTTGAATGGACCAAACATGGCCAAAGCGAAACAGCTATTATTATATTGTAGGGTCTGTTACTCACCTTCCCTGCGCTCCTGAGAGGCTCTGTGCTCTGTAGGTGCTTCTGCCTGAAGTAAGAGATTCTATCCATTGTTTCTCATCTGAATCAGCCACCAAAATCTGATGAGGATCGAGCAGAAGGCTACTTTTTCAGTGCCCTAAAAAAAAAAAGCACCCATCACTGCTTGAAAAGAATCGGAAGTGGGATCTGGCCAAAATTCAGAGATGATTTTGGGTGGACCCTAAGGTTCCCGACTAGAGATGGCCAAACCTCCTAAGATTCGTTTTGCGTTTTGGGTCCCTGATTTGTTTTCAGTTGAACCAATTGTGAAATTGTTCTACTTTGGGATCTGAAAAGAATAGGTGGAAGCCCAGGGGAGGTGTCTACTCAGTGAAGTCGAATCTGGGGTCACCACTGAGGCCTGTGATTGGGCCACAGCATTCACATGGGCACTCTGAGAGTCAAGATGTCATGATCTCTAGAGAAACCCCAGACTATAATAGTCCAGTAGTCCCTTTTGTGCACCAGGGAGCGGCTTCAAGCAAGATCATTTTTCCATGGCCTGGCAGGGTGGGGTGAGGGTGTCTTGGGGCGGGGCTTTGGTCATATGGGGGTGGGGTCATAGGCGGGCTCCACTGTGTGGATGGGAAGGCTCTCCACCAGGACGCTCTGCAGGGCAGGCGGACGTGACACGAGCATCTTATTGGAAATCGTGAAACACTAGACACCAAGTCTGGATACTTCGAGCTAGGCCACGTTGCTATTGTAACTTGTAAACTATCGGGTGTTGCTGCATCCTTCGCAGCTACAGGACACCGTGCTACATGACAGTTTACATGTTACCATATTAACGAGGCCTAGCGTGAAGTATCCACTAAAACTGAGGCCAGCCCACTGCCCCACATACCGTCAAAAAAAACCCCAACAGCCCGGTCGTGGTCCGCAGACTGGTGGTTGGGGACCACTGTAATAGTTAATTGCAATGCATATTGCAGTGGCCATTTTAGTTAAACGAACCCCCAATTGTTTGGTTAGCCTTACAATTTGGAATATCCCAGCCGAACCTGGCTTGGAATGAATCGGTTTGGGCATCTCTAGTCCTGACAGTAGAACAGTTTGCTAATAGCTTACTATCAGGGAACCCTTCTAATAAAAGGAGAACAACCCCCTATGGAGAGTCTGCCACCTTCTTAATATGTACATTTTCTCTGGCATGTTGCCATTATCATGAATCTTTCCAGCTTCTATCTATAGAACATTTCTCATTTTCCTTACAATTTAGATAAACGTTAATGTAACATCTCTAATGTGTCTAATTAAAGAACCAGAGACAATTCCTATTAAATTGCTATGTGTTAGAAGCTGCGGAACTTGCTAATACTCTCCGAGCCGCTTCTTATTTAAATGTACAAGGATGCGTCTATTTATAATAATCTGGAGGTGGAAAATACCTCCGGCACTTTAAAGTTACATTTCACACTTGTCAGCTTTTCATTTTGTCCCCAATTATTGTAAAGCGCTATTGTTTCCTTCATGTAATCCCTTATAAATGGCGACAGAATGTGTCTCACTTATGCACAAATCCCCTCCGCTATTCTCTCCATTTATTACCTTACTTTGGGTGAATATTTATGTATATTACACTTAACTATAATCATAGTAAATTGCTTCTTTATCCTGTTCTTAGAGGTTCTCATTGTATACCCTGTGACTTATGTTATACCATTGTATACATAGTATCAAAGAGGTGGTGTTAACACCGATGTGCAGCTATGTATGTTCCCGCAGTAGTCGGGCTTCAGGAATATTCTCTCTGGGAATAAATTTGTTATTTATAATGTAACTCAATGAAATAGGTTTTGGCTAAATTTTTTAAAAGGAATGTAAATATTCTATCTATCCAACTATTATACTATCTATCTATCCATCCATCCATCCATCCATCCATATCTATCTATCTATCTATCTATCTATCTATCTATCTATCTATCTATCTATCTAATTACAGAATATCTCTCTCATATCTACCTATTGAATATCTATTAGAGATGAGCGAACGGCGTTCGATCGAATTGATATTCGATCGAATATCAGGCCGTTCGAGGTGTTCGATTCCAATCAAACACCATGTGGCAAACTCACTAAAAATTCAATTTCCCTTCCACCTTCCCTGGCGCGTTTTTTGCACCAATAACTGCGCAGGGGAGGTGGGACAGGAAATACAACACTCTCCTAAGCCCCGCCTTCTCTATAATACTAGTCGGGAGAGGGGGTGGAGCTTAGGAGAGTGTGGGCGGGTACTGGGCTGGGAGACTCCCAGTCCACACTCTCCTAAGCCCCGCCTTCTCTATAATACTAGTCGGGGAGAGGGGGCGGGGCTTATGAGAGTGTGGGCGGGGAGTATCACACCCACCCACACTCTCCTAAGCCCTGCCTTCTCTATAATACTAGTCGGGAGAGGGGCGGGGCTTATGAGAGTGTGGGCGGGGAGTATCACACCCACCCACACTCTCCTAAGCCCTGCCTTCTCTATAATACTAGTCGGGAGGGGGGCGGGGCTTATGAGAGTGTGTGCGGGGAGTATCACACCCAGCCACACTCTCCTAAGCCCTGCCTTCTCTATAATACTAGTCGGGGAGAGGGGGGCAGGGCGCTCTGAAACCTGGACCATGGACCGAAGTGGATCAAGAACAGGGAGCTGCAGGTAAGCGGACACCGGGGGGGTTTTGGGGGGGGGGGAAGGTTGGGGTTTGTAGTACTAACACGCTCAGCTTGGCTATTCCTTAGTACTACTAACATGCTCAGCTGGGCTATTACACTAAGGAATAGCCAAGCTGAGCGTGTTAGTAGTACTAAGGAATAGCCAAGCTGAGCGTGTAGGAGATGTAGGAGAGCTGGCAGATATGCAGCAGATTGGAATCGAACACCTTGAACGGCCTGATATTCGATCGAATATCAAGTCGATCGAATGCCGTTCGCTCATCTCTATAGACTATAATACGTCACAAAATGGACCAAAATATTATTATTATTATTATTATTATTATTATTATTATTATTGTGTATTTATATAGCACCATTAATTCCATGGTGCTTTACATTTGAGGGTTTACATACAATACACAAAATATACAGGTAGATATAATACTAACAATGACCGACTGGCACATTGGGGTAGAGGTCCCTGCCTGCGAGGGTTTACAATCTATGGGGGAAGGGGGAAGGCCCAAGCTGTTTTTTTTTTTTTTTTTTTTTAATAGGCCATTACCTGCTGGAATAACCCCTCTATTTACTTAAAGGGGCTCTATCAGCAAAATCATGCTACTAGAGCCCCACATATGCGTGCATAGCCTTTAAAAAGGCTATTCAGGCACTGTAAAAGTTAAATTAAACTACCCCCCGTTTTAAAATAATAACTTAAAAAAGAATGTTCTCTACTTACGGAACGTGCACCCTGGGCGGGCATTCAGGGTGTGTCTTCATCTTCTTCCCCGCCTCTTCTTCCTCCGATGTCTTCGGGTCCCATTCTCCTCCGGCGCTTGCTCGCATGCGCCCGGGCTATTTTTTTTTATCAGTGTCCGCGAGCAAGCGCCGGAGGAGGACGGCACCCGAAGACGTCAGAGGAAGAAGAGGCGGGGAAGAAGAAGACGGCGCACCCTGAATGCCCGCCCAGGGTGCACGTTCCGTAAGTAGAGCACATTCTTTTTTAAGTTATTATTTTAAAACGGGGGGGGGGGGGGGGGGGGGTAGTTTAATTTAACTTTTACAGTGCCTGAATAGCCTTTTTAAAGGCTATGCATGCATATGTGGGGCTCTAGCAGCATGATTTTGCTGATAGAGCCCCTTTAACAATCCCCATTCTTGCTCATGACTGCTTCTGCTCCCCTTCAGCCCTCCAGGGAGCCCTGTGCATCACATATTGCATCTTTGATGCTGAATAGCATTAGGATATCGCTGACAGTGACATAATATGTAACTCACAGGGCCCCCTGGAGGGCTGAAGGGGAAGCAGAGGTGTTCATGAGCAAGAATGGGGATTGTAAGGTGAGAGCAAGAATATTTGTTGAGCGAACCTTACGAGATTCGACTGCTATTATTATACTCAGAGGAGGTAACATATATACAGACATGTATACACAGTCCAGTTACATTAATATGACCACCTGACAAAATCCAGAATAACCACCTTTGGCAGAGCGGACCGCTGCGAGACGTGCAGGAAGAGAGGGGATGTTGTGATGATGTCACTGGGATGTTGAGCCATGCTGACTCCAGTGCCGTGGCCAGCTGTGCTAGGTTACGCGGTTGAGCATCCATGGCGCGAACAACCCAATCGAGGTGGTCCCACAGATTCTCGATTGGGTTCAAGTCCGGTGAATTTGCTGGCCAGGGCAGTACAGTAAACTCATCCTACCACGCACCTACACTGTGAGCTTTATGACATGTCGTATTGTCCGGCTGGTAGATTCCATCATCCTGAGGAAAAACATTAGGAAAAACATGTAGGGGTGAACATGGTCCGCAAGGATAGATGCATACTTGTGTTGATCCATCGTGCCTTCCACAATGATGAGCGCACCCAGATGGCCACGTGCATTCTAGAATTGGTTACTTAACGTTGACATCAAAAGTAGGTGGTGGTCACATTAATATGACTGGACTGTGTATATTCCACCACCATGACCACTATGAATCTTTACTTGTCTAAACAAGTTCTATCTACTTGTATGGAATGGACTGTATTACTGGTCCACCTCAGCAAAGAACATACAATTTTGGTTGTTTCTTTGCTACGATGTGGCCCACTGAGGCTCTGAGCCCCAAAACACCTGGAGCCGGCCCTGACCATTGGTTCATGACAAAGACCCCTGAGCCCCAATGCACAAATCGTACAAGGTCCCCCTACAACTACAATGTATTGTTTATAGTACTAGTCTATTTAAGACACACCTTATGGGCCCCTATAACTCAGGACCGGGCTTTGACCGCACCCTCTGCCCAGCCCCATGTTAAGCCACTGGTCTGCCTGCACCCATTATAATCAATGCCTGAATAATATGGACATTATACGTACACTAAAAGCAGATGTGTGAACAGGCCCTTATAGTTATAAGTTCATGTTTAAAAAATAGTAACGCATAGCAAGTAATTGGTTTGTACCTCTCATTTTTTGGCATGTCTATAGATATAAGCAATGATCTGATTTCTTGCTAACTTTCCTGTTTTTATACAGCTTTATTCTTTCATTTACAATGCGGCGCCGTCTTCTCTCTTGTCGTTTTGATTCCCGTATCTAGGTCAGACTAACAAGACTTCTTTTTATTTACTGCAATACTTGTTGCTACAATTTTAATTTGTTCAGAAAATTTCATTCCAGACATAAGTTCCCCAAATGCATTCCCTTTAAAGCAAAATTTACTTTTGATATATTTTTTTTTTTTACTTTCGACTTTGCTTCGAAGCAGCGATCACTTGTCATCTGGAAGATGAGGACGATATAATGAGCAGAATAGGTGTTATAAGACGCTGGGAAGTTCTGCTCTCCGATTGGTCAAGGAATTTCATGTCACTAAGACAACTGCACAAAGGAAGCAAAATTGCAATTTACTTTAATAGCTGAGCTTTGCAAACACTGTCATTAACCCCTACGATGCGGCCTGCGGGCGCCCAGCACTTAACAAAACCCATGATAGATTTTTGGATTGATGCTTGAAAATGACCTCAATTAAAACGGTAACCTTGACTCATAGACGTATAAGCAAGTTGGAAAGTATTATTGGATCTGCACAGAAGTGGTATGGCGGATCATATAATAATGGTGCAGGTCAGCGCTGTCAATGGCCATTCTATCACCGGAGGATGTTTTTTATGCTCTAGCCTGTATTTTCGCTGTCTCCTCAGGTCACAGGGTGACATTTTCTCACTTTTACTAAAAGGAAATATCCGAGTTATCTAAAAATAGTCACCTGTGTCTTTTTCCAGGGTGCGTATGAGGCCCGGCGGGTTCACATGGAGCTTTTAATTTATAGATGTGTTATGAAAGGGCGAGTATAGGATGTTCTCATTTGTGTAATTTGCTGAAAATTAATTGCGTGGATGGGAATTTTTCTGTTCTCAGCACTACTATATATATATATATATATATATATATATACAGTATATATATGAGAGAGTTAAATAGAAAATAGATAAAATACCACATTTATTACTATGTTATAGGGGACTACAGACGATCACACTTAAGCTGAGTTCACACAGAGTTTTTTTCGGTCTGGATTTTGAAGCAGAATCTGCCTCAAAATCCGCCTCCAAAAAAACGCCTCCCAATTGACTTCTATGGGATCCGCTAGCTTTTTTTCACCACCAGTGGTTTTTTGCCTCTGACGGAAAAAAGAAGGAAGCTGACCTATCTTCAGGCAGATTCCGCTTGAAAGAACCAATAGGAGGCGAAAAATCTGTGTTGCGGTTTTTGTTCGTGGTTTTTGACACAGATTTTTGCAAAAATGTTTTTTCCAGGTCCTGATCTCATCATCATCCAGTCTGTCTGGCATTACAAGTAGAGACAGAAGGATTGGAGCAAGCCGACATCCACAGAAGATCTGTGCTTAGTTTTCCAAGATGGCGGGGACAACCTCCCTGCCGAGTTCCTTCACAAACTGTCTGCAAGTACTGAGAAGAATTGATGGAAGGCAAAGGCAGAGATTTTGATTTCTCTTTTCTTCGTTCACTTAAATTTGTTGATTTTATAAACCTATTGTGGTTCCATCCCTTCTGTATTGCCATGGGCTGTTCACAATTTGTTTTTTGCAATTGAATAATCTTACTTTATGCAGAGAGATGTCATCAGAATTAGTTATTACTCCGACTTTATTGATGTATTTTTCTCTGTACTATAAAAAAGACCTTGTATTACTTGGATGTGCGATCCCGCAGATTCCTGCTCTGTAACTAAGTCACTTTTTCTTCCTTACATTAGTAATTACCCTAAATCCACATTTCCGGCTTCGCTATTCATCATAATGTAAGAACACATTTCGGAGGCTGCGGCCTAGGACAGAAACATTCCTTTAACTTCTAGTCATTTTTCATTTTTGCATTGCCTTTCAGAAGCCATAACTTTTTTATTTCTCAGTTCACAGAGCTGTATAAGAGCTCAATCTTCACCAGACAAATTGCAACGCAATGAAAAAGGAATACAGAATAGGGTGGAATTGAGAAATAAAACGCAAAGAAATACAGCCGGCACTTACTCACACATCATGGAGAACAAACATGCGTCTGGAGCCCTAAATCATGGACGGTACACAACAGAAGATGAAAATGGAAGTAATCCAAAGAAGATACAAAAGCCGCAACACTCAATTCCCAATATAAAATCCTCTTTATTAGCAGAGTGCTTGTACAGGCTATAGGCGTAAAAACACATTCCAGTTGGCCTGTATCTGTTTAACGCTGCTCGGAATGCTTTGGCGTAAAATGGCCATAGGTTGACTAGAATGTGTTTTAGACCTGTGACCTATACAAGCACTCTGTTAAAGAAGTTATCCATAGGATAGAGGGTAAATACCTGATTTGTGGAGTTTTCAGAGCTGAGACCCACAGCGATCCCAAGAACGAGGGGTTCCTTTTCCCCTTCCGTGGATTCAGTCTGACTGCAGTCAAGCTGAATGTGGGCATTGCAGGAGGTGTGGAGGAGATATTGCAAAGCTGAGTGTGTGGGGGAAATGTAGAGGCAGGTAGGCTAAGTGTGTGGAGGTAATATAGAGGCAGGTAGGTTAAGTGTGTGGAGGAAATGTAGAGGCAGCAGGCTAAGTGTGCAGAGGTAATGTAGAGACAGGTAGGCTAAGTGTGCGGAGGTAATATAGAGGCAGGTAGGCTAAGTGTGTGGAGGAAATGTAGAGACAGCAGGCTAAGTGTGTGGGGGAAATGTAGAGGTAGCAGGCTAAGTGTGTGGAGGAAATGTAGAGGCAGGTAGGCTAAGTGTGCGGAGGTAATATAGAGGCAGGTAGGCTAAGTTTGTGGAGGAAATGTAGAGGCAACAGGCTAAGTGTGCAGAGGTAATGTAGAGGCAGGTAGGCTAAGTGTGTGGGGGAAATGTAGAGACAGCAGGCTAAGTGTGTGGGGGAAATGTAGAGGCAGCAGGCTAAGTGTGTGGGGGAAATGTAGAGGCATGTAGGCTAAGTGTGCAGAGGTAATGTAGAGGCAGGTAGGCTAAGTGTGTGGAGAAAATGTAGAGGCAGCAGGCTAAGAGTGTGGAGGAAATGTAGTGGCAGCAGGCTAAGAGTGTGGAGGAAATGTAGAGGTAGCAGGCTAAGTGTGTGGAGGTAATATAGAGGCAGGTAGGCTAAGTGTGTGGAGGAAATGTAGAGGTAGCAGGCTAAGTGTGCAGAGGTAATATAGAGGCAGGTAGGCTAAGTGTGTGGATGAAATGTAGAGGTAGCAAGTGTGTGGGGGAAATGGAATGTAGCAAAGTGTGTGAGGTTAAACATGGAGGTAGCAGAGCTGTGTGTGGGGAAGGACATGGAAGTAGCAGAGTTCTGTGTGAAGGTGAATGTGGAAGTAACAATGCTGAATGGGAGTACCGGAGACAGCTGAATTAAAGCACTATCTCAAGTACTCCCATTGAAGTGACAACTTTTTTTTCAATTTTTTGGGGAGGCAAAAATGACAAAAATAAAGGTGATTTGAACATTTTGATTTCTATTTCCAGCTATGGGATAAATATTTTGTGATGCAGGGATGTGTGATGTGCATATGTCTATTAGTTTATTTATTATGAATTGAATGGAAAGGGAGGTGAATTTTACGTTTTATATTTTTAAACACTTTATTTGTCCTCCTTCCCTCAGGGAGCCTGAACCTGCGGTCATCAGGTCACCGACACCATAGACTGCAATAATACAGAAAGCTCTCTGCTGCCATAACAACCAAATGGCTTCTGAGATCTCTGTACGCAGGAGTCATTTGGAGTCTTGGAACAAAAATGAAGGGGATTTAGACCCCTCAGATGTAATGTTTTAATGTGACTATGGCATCTGAGGGGTTAAATACCCATGATCAACAATATCTATAATTGAGAGAAATGCAGAGACCTGGCAGCTATGGTGGCCGAATCAACTCCTGAGCAAAGTGTCATGTTTAAATACCCCACATTGGATGTGTTATTACAATGGATGTTGGCAAGGGGTTAATGCAGGGGTTCCCAAACTTTCTGAAAGCAAGATTCCCTTTTGAGCTGGACTTTCAATTGGGACATCCCCTTACAGTATCTAGACCTATTATGAAAAAAAGATCAGCTATATTAAGCCTCACTTAAGGTTTTCAGCTGTATACTGTATCTGTTCTGTTGTCTCTTTCTTCACACACTCCTGTTACACACACACTGCAGTGTTACTTCCACATTCACCCCCACACACAGCTCTGCTACTTCTATGTTTCCCCCACACACTCATCTCTGCTACATTCGACAACCTGCTACATCTACATACCCCCTATGCTCAGCTTTGCTACGTCCTCTCCACACACACTACATCCAAATTTCCACACACACAGCTCTACTACACCCACTTCCATACCGCCCAACCATCCCGATTTCTGCGGGACACTCACACTTTCCTACCCCTGTCCCACCATCCCGCGCAGCTCCCTACATGTCCCACTATGTTCCTTTAATGATTTACTGATCAATCATTCCTCCGATCACCACCTGCTCTTATAACAGATAAGAGGCTGTGGTGATCGGAGGAACGCTTTACTATGGTTCAAGGACCTTGTGACATCACATGGTCACGTGACTAGGAGGGCGTGTCAGTGTCCTGTGCAGTGAAGAGAGAAGAAATCTGTGTAAGGTACTGAGAAGGGAGGGGGAAGGGGGATCTGAGATGCAGGATGGAGAGAGAGAGAGAGTGTGTCTGTCTGTGTGTGTCTGGCTGTGTGTGTCTGTCTGTGTGTGTGTGTCTGGCTGTGTGTGTTTGTCATTATACTGGGGCAGAGATGGAGGGAGGACATGAAACTGGGGGAAATGAAAGGGGATATGAAACTTATGGAGAAATGGAGAGGGGGCAATGAAACCGGGGACAGAGATGGAGAAGAGGACATGAAATGGAGCAGATTAAGGGGGCACTTAAACTGAGGGACAACTGGAGAGGGCAATAACTGTGGGAGGAGCTGGAGGGGGACCTGTCTGCCTCTAGTTGCCCCCAGTTTAATTAATTCCATGGTGCTTTACATTTGGGGGTTACATACAGTACACAGAATATACAGGTAGATATAATACTAACAATGACCGACTGGCACAGTGGGGTAGAGGGCTTACAATCTATGAGCTCTGCTCCCATTGTGCACCCTCTGCTATTCTCTCCTATGTGTGTACAGCACAGGCTGCTGCTGGTGACTTATCTCCCTGCTCACACACACACATAGGAGAGAATAGCAAAGAGGAGTGCTCCATGAGACTGTCTCTCTCCTGTGCTGGCTGGAAACTAATTAGCATATGAATAAAAACTGGCTTATTCAAAAACTTCTGATGCATTTACATACAAAAAGTAGGTGTGGAATAGCCTTTCTAAAGGCTATGCAAGGATGTGCTTAGTTAACAATGTCTTTTCCCAATGATAGAGCCCCTTTAAAGGGATTGGTTAGGTTTAAAAAAAACAGGCTTGCCTTCTTCCAAAAATTGCACCACACCTGTCCACAGGTTTTGTGAGGCCCTGAAATTTGGCTCCATCCTCTTCGAGCTGAGCTGTAATACCACCCATAGATAGGCGAGGTGGTATTTTTGGAAAAAAGGGACTTTATGAATGTCCTTATTAATGGCGGCCCTGCCTTAAATTATGATGAGTCAAATTGTAGCGCAAAATATAATAGAGACATCCATTTACAGCTGAGGTCATTACTTACTTGTATTGTTCACTCTCTGAGAAATTTTAATTTTATTATCAATTAACCTTGAGATAGATTTCCCTTTAATTGCGGCTTGCTGAATGTATTATTAATTATATTTCACGAGATGGTGTAATAATTCGTCTCCTGCTCAAATCCCCCTTTCAGTCTGTATGTATAATGTTATGGTGGATGAATGGACCGAAATAAAAAGACAAAAAAAAATGTAATTAGAACGTAACAAACGTTCTGGTAGGAGAAAAATGACCAAATACCCCATAAGGTTCAAGGACAGGAAAGTCGCTAGAATCCCATCCACTTTGCAGGGACTGCGGCGGGAAGGGTTATATGGTCACCAATGATCTTGATCAAATATATAATGAAGCTTATTCCCTATAAACTTCAGATTATTAGGTCACTATGGTTCCGAAATCCCGCCATCTAATTTTTAGATTTGTAATTGAAAAACATAAAATGTCATCTTCTATCCCTTGGAAATGTCACAGATTCTCGGAGGTAAATAGCTTTGCCCTGGTACGTATGTGTGCGGATATGGCTGTGCATATACATATTAACATTAACATCAATGGGATGAATTCTCTGATTCCAGGAAGACTTCTTTAATCAGAGCGTAGCATTGTCATATACCACAGGATGGGAATATATTAAATATCAGGGTTCAGAGGGAAATTCTCCCTGAGAGTGACGCAGATAAAATGGTGAGCAGAATATATATATCTCTTTATCCGAAGCCTTGTGCTGGGTAATGAGAGAAATTGTGGACATAGCGGGGAGTAATATCAGAGCCGAAATAGATGTAATAAATTCAGGGGCTGCATACGATATTTTCATAGACGCAATCAGGAATAATACGCCCGCTTACAGCTTTCATTACTTTTGACATTTGTATTTGAATTACGAGTAAATTGCAATTTCGGCACCATGGCTCAGGTGCAGTCAGGTCATATGACACATCCGAAAAAGAAAATTTTGCTTCAGATTTCTACCAAGGACTTAACGGCTTCATATCAGTATAGAAATGATATTGGTAATGAGAAAATTTTTGCTTGGCTACATTGATAAAAGAAACTGTAACCAAACCGAAAGAGTGTGTTTGTCAATGTTTCATTAAAGTGGACCCTTCACGTCCTCGGGCACATGCGGTGTACTACACCGCTAGAAAGCCGACAGCGCGCTGAATTCAGCGCACTCTCGGCTTTCTCGTTCTGTGCCCCGGTGAAGAGCTATCGGTGCCGGTACCGTAGCTCTTCAGTGTCAGAAGGGCGTTTCTGACAATCTGTCAGGAACGCCTTTCTTATAGTAGCACCTATAGCGCTATACTGTGAGAGGAGGCGTTCCTTACCACCCAGTGATGACGCTGAGCTGTGAGGAATGCCTCCCTCCTCCTGACAGTACTTGCTCACTCTCACAGTACAGCGCAATAGACACTACTGTGAGGAAGGGTGTTCCTGACAGACTGTCAGGAACACCCTTCTGACAGTGAAGAGCTACCGTAACGGCACCGATAGCTCTTCACTGGGGGCATAGAACAGACAGAGCGCTGAATTCAGCAAACTGTTGGCTTTCTAGCGGTGTATTACACCTCATGTGCCCAAGGACGTGAAAGGTCTTCTTTAAAGGAGTTCTCCACCATGGAAATCCCTACTTGTTGGATCCCTTAACAATAAGCTTATCACGAAGTGTTCCCCTACTCAAACTCCAGTAATTAGCCAATATCTAGCAGAAAACATTTAAAGGGATTGTCCAGGACTATTATGCTGAGCCCCACATGTCTTTTAGGAAGTGATGTCACTTCCTGAGAAGAGGAGGTGGAACTCAATACCATAGGCTTGGATAACCCTTTTAGTTACTATTGTCACACCACCATGGGGATGTAAGAATAAAAGAAAAAGATATAATTATCTCTGGTGCTCCATTGTCCAGTCCCATTTCCCTTTCCCTCCCGTTCTGGGACTCGCAAAGCAAAGAGGCTCACCTGAGTGCTGAGACCAATCCCTGGCCTCAGTGGTTGATAGAGAGGACTACTCACTTATGTCACCAGTTCCTTGCTAGCGATTGCTGAAGCCACTGATTTGTTTCAGCAGTCATTTGAGCCTCTCCCCTTCTGGTGCTGTGACTCCTGACACAGGAACGAAAGGGGACCATAAGTGGGTAACAGACAGGGGCATAACTTGAGGGATGCAGAGGGTGCAATCACAGCTGGGCCCAGAAGCCTTAGGGGGGCCCATAAGCACTGGCATCAGTATTGAGATTGCAGCTTCCATACGGCCCATAAACCAAGGAGACCCACAGATCCCCCTAACCACACTAAGGTGGATTAGTACCTGTAACCATCACTATCAAGAATTCTCTGTAGGGATGAGGTAGGGGGCCCCGGATTAAAGATTGCACCGGGGCCACAAGACTTTAGCTACACCACTTGTTTTTATCTTTTTGTGGTACACTCAACCTATTGCTTTCCTTATATCATGGACAACCCCTTTAAGAATACTGTAAAAATACTCTAGGTTTTAGGGAGATTAAAAGGTAGAAAGTCCAAATGGAATAGACTCTTGTGAAATATATATAAAATGTAACTTATAATAAATAACATTAAAAATATTACGGCTATGAGAACAAAAAAACAACATGGACCGGTAGATATCAATATAAAGGTAAAGTGATAATATATCCATAAGGCAAGGCACAGCGGCCTCCAAGAAAATTAAACCAGACCTACTCACCACTTAAGATGGAGCCGGATCATAGGAGAACGTATAATGTGTTTTGCCAAAAGTGAGAGAAGCATCAAAATAATGATAGGCTATACAATACAAGGACAGTAAAGATAAAGAAGTACAAAAATACGCTAGACATGGTGCGATTCTGAATGTGACCCGAGAGGCCTAGCTCAGGGACATTGCTCTAGTAGCAAATGCCCTGACAGAAACCTGTCCCTAAAATAAGGCCACCCTAAAAAAGAGCCCCCCACATAAAGCAAAGGAGATTAAAAAGTCTAATATTCTTAGGGCGCTTTGAAATGTACATCATTTGATTTTCCTTTCTAGCCCATCATAGAACCAGAAGAACAGAGGCAAAAGTAAAGAATATTCAATGAGGGACAACAACAGATCTCAAGGAACCTTATTAATAGAGATGATCGAGTAGTATTCGATCGAGGAGGTATTCGATCGAATACTACGGTATTTGAAATACTCGTACTCCATTGAGTACCACTCGCTATTCGAATGGAAAAGTTCGATGCAGAACCAGCATTGATTGGCCGAATGCTATACAGTCGGCCAATCAATGCTGGTTCTTCTCCTACCTTTAGAAGTCTTCTCCGTGCAGCTTCCCCGCGGCGTCTTCCAGCTCTTCATCCACTCTGCCAGGCATCGGGGCTGGGCAGAGCCGACTGCGCATGTCCGCTTGTAGGCCCAATGCCTGGCAGAGTGAATTCAGAGCCGGAAGATGCCGTGGGGACGCTGCACGGAGAAGACTTCTCGGAGGATCCAGCCCGACCCTCACTCATGGACTTGGTAAGTATAATTTGATCGAATGTTGCCTACCCCTGAAACAAGCATTTTCCCCCCATAGACTATAATAGGGTTCGATATTCGATTCGAGTAGTCGAACATTGAGGGGCTACTCGAAACGAATATCGAACCTCGAACATTTTACTGTTCGCTCATCTCTACTTATTAACTTTAATGGGATCTTTTGGGTATCCATTGCCCAAACTAGACAAAAAGTCCTGTTTTTATGACATTTACTCCATGACTTCAGATGGACTCTCCACCGAATATAGTCTTATTAGTGCTTTCTTTATACAGTATTATGGTTAATGATATTATCAGAAATAGGAACATTTATTTTTTGTTTTTCACATGTTTATATTTTTTACATTTATTTTTTAAAAAATTCTTTTCTATTATATCTGCAACCTAAAACTTTTGCTTGTTCCATTTTTTCAAGGTTGTAACTATAAACATTTGTCAACTCAGTTTGGTTGGCATTTCATAAGGTCATCCCACAAAAACCTCAAATACACATCTTATCCAGCAAAAATAGGCTTTGTGTGTCAGTGCTGCCTCAGAGAAAGGTAAAATTGTTTCCCATAGTAACTATTGTCCTCATTTCATTTTGCCAGTGCATCTGTTATGGTTGAGTTCAAGGAGCTCAGAACAGCAAAAACAGATTCCAGCTAATAACAGCAAGCAATAGAACAAGTTATTTAAGATAAGATAAAGTAAGATAAGATAAGATAATCCTTTCTAATAGTCCCACCATGGTGAAATCCAATATAGTGGTGCGAGATAGGCCCAGACCCCCAAACGCCTTCGCCAGTGCCAGCCGCAAGGCAAGATGGACTTTACTGAATTTGGGGTCCAAGTTGTCCCCACCAGAAACCATTCAGGAAATAAATGATCCATGTACTGAAAACAGAACCAGAACCCACAGGCTTACTAGGTAATCTGGATCAAGAGGACAATCAGGAAGGTAAAGTCCTGGTAACTGCCAATTGTATTCCAAGAGATTACGTCAGGACAAGAATCAGTAGACAATTTGTTTCCAGTAACAAAAGCCAAACTGTTGGTATTCCAAGAGAATGTCAATGTCATGTCCGTATCTGTTCAGACTTTTGCACTATCCTCTGGCCGTAGGGTACAGCACAGGACGTGTGTCCGGCTATGATTTTATGCTTTTCTGTTTTTTGTTGTACGCTATCTGAACACAGCTCTAATCGCTCACCCCTGCTATTCATCCACCACCACACCCATCTCTTCCACTGTTTTTTCCCTCTGTTCCTCAAACCTCTTCTTTGCTTATGTAATTGACATCCTTCCTTTCCAATCAAGCCTGAGGCAGATTCCTACCTTCCTAAATATCATTTTCTAACCCACACCTGAGTGCTTGCTATTAGTCTTTGTGGAACATGCTAGTGGCTTTCTCCTGTACCTCTGTTTTTGCAGACCTGTCTGTTCTTCCAGTTTTATTCCCGCTACCTGACTGTTCAGACCATTGACCATTTCTCTGCCTGTTCTCATTTGTTTGTCTTGTTTGTGTTTGCATTTGTAACGCAGGAAGGGTCCGTCGCCCAGTTGTCCTCTACCGCTTAGGGTAGCTGCAGCAAGCAGGTAGGTACTTCGTGGTGTGTCTAGGATTAGGGCTCACTGTCCTTGTCGTCCTTTGTTCTTCTGGGGCATTCGCAGCAGACAAAACCTAACAGTTTTCATAACAGTCAGGCTTTGACTCAGAAGACTAGGGTTATCCGGTCACAAATCAAAGTTTGATTTCCAGAAGATTGGTCTGAAGAAGTGATACACAAATACATGGGTCGCAAAGCTAAACAAGGTAAATAACTGCAGGCAGCTGGCTGAGGAGGGAGGAAGTTTAAATTGCTGGTAATTGGACAAGACCAGAGAACTCCGACATTGCAGAAACTTGTCAGGTTGGCAAAGAAACCTTAAAGCAACAGACGCAGAACTAATACTCCTGACAGCAGCTTAATAAAGCAAAGAAGAGCTTTGATTGAACGACATTTACCTGCATAAATGTATTTTATTATTATATTTAATTCATTATATTATTGTTCTATTATAAAAGTGTAACATCTTTGCCCATCCGGGCTTTGACGTCATCATCCGGCTGCATGCTGCGGCGCAGGAGATGTGTTCGGTTGTGATTTATTCCTTTGGGTTCTTCTTGCACTGTCTGAACACTGCCCTATTCTTTCACCTTGGTAATTGATTTTCTACCACACCCATCTCCTTCACCTTCAGTTTTCTCTGCTCCTCTAATGGTTAATCTGGCCTTGCCCTGTGATTGACAGCCTGCCTTCCTGTCAACTCCAGGGGCGAGTTCTTCTTCCCTATTTAGCCTTGGCTCTCATTCACACTGGTGCTTGCTATTGCCTTGTGCATACCTGCTCTTTACTGTTACTATTTTTGCTTGCATTTTAATCCTAGACCTCTGGCTTTCCCTACTGACTATTCTTTGGACTCCGATTTGGCATTGCATCGCTTGACTGTTACTGACCCTTGGCTAGCTGACCTCCCTTTGTTGTTGTTCGTCTTGTCTGCATTTTGTGTCTCACATATATAGGAAGGGAACGTCTTCGTGGTTGCCGCCTATTACATAGGATAGGGCCTGGCAATAGGAAGGGACAGTTGGGGGATTCAGCTTAGGGCTCACTGTCTCTTGTGTCCCGTCCCAGGGTTCAACAGCTACCGGAGAATTGCTGTCCTAGCAATTCCCTTACAAAAAGTATGTATTACCATTGGCACCATTCAATATAATTTTCATACAGCTGTATATTGTTTATAAGTTTGTTATATTGTTAATAATACTGGAGCTCCTTAAAGTTGTATTGTGATATATGGTACAAATTATACTTTATCCACATAACAGAAGATAACCACTAGAAGGTTAGGGAATTGACCGCTAGGACCAAGTCTCTAGTATGTATTGAGTGGAAGGTCTCACGTATGTGCTGCTGTCCCATTCAGTTCTATGGGAGATGATGGAGTGCTGTACGTGGCTTCCCTTCAGCAGGAGTATTATCATTTATAACAAGTACTGGCGTAAATGATACCTGAAATCAACACCAGTTATAGGTAGGCATAGATTTCAATATCCAGGTTCATGGCACAGCGGCGTGTGTGTCTGAGTTATGGACGGTGCGTGCCTCACCATATATGAGGTGCAACCTCCGCAGGTGCAGAGGAAATGAAGACTGATTTCCAAAATTGAGCGCTGTTTATACAGCAATCTGAAAACATGGAGGGTAATAACCTGTCCCTGCCTTCTCTCTTGGTTGTCCGACTGTTAATAACAACCAGATCCCTGTTCCTGCCGCATCATGATGCCATGTAACTCTTAACTCTGCAAGCATGTACCGGTATGTCCTTGCATCACTAGATGCTGAACGCCCTAACATGTCAATGGGCAGTCGGCATCCTGTTAGAATGAATTACACAAGAAAGAACATTTTTATAAAAAAATAAATACGGCGTGCACATGACCATAATTTTAACCGCAATTCCAGGTCAGGCAGAATATATTTCGAGAACTAGAATCAAATCCAATTCTGCTAGCTCTAGCGTTTTGTTTTGTGCTTCGTCTGACATTGACATAATGGTATACTATGGTGCAACTCATCAGCGTGGAGCAGTCAAAATATGGCTCCGCTTTGTAGTCCTTTATGCCGGGAGTATCAATCCTTATAAGTACCAGTAGGGACTCTGCTTCTAAGCCATTGTAGAGGTAGAAAATATTTATTGCATGGAATCCTCCATAAAATAATGGTGGCCACAATTCCATTCACCATGGGGGAACATGAAAGCTTCATCAAAAGAACGTACCTTTCGGCTTGTGTTCATGTTTTGTTGCCTTTGCTGTTAGTTTTGCTTTTATGTGCTGCCTGTGTTCCGTGAATATCTCCATAAAAAGCTAAATAGACAAATCTAAAGCAATACCTGCCCTCCTCTCCGATCATGACTTTGATGCGCACATCAAACAATAGAACAGTACAACATGACTCCCAGCCTCCGTACACACATCAAGCGGCAGCTCTATTAATAGAATTGATAATGTTCTATCCGGAATGAAGCTTTTTATTATTTTATGAAGTGCAGAAACATACGGAGTGATAAAATATTAAACTGGGGCTTATAAACTTACCCTGTTGTTTTATTCCAAATGTTGGCTCGAGAAGCTGCAACTTGAATGTATTTAACATGAAGGGCGTGAAGACCTGAGGTACAGAGGTATCTAGATTCATACTCAGGGTCAGAGTGGCCCACCGGAATAACAATAGCTATAGGTACTGGCCTACTAATGGGGGGAATTTTTTAAACAGGTTGTCCAGGATAACTGTTTTTTTGGAAGGAGGCTTGGGAAGGTAAAAAAAAAACAACCAATACTCACCTGTCCCTGGTGCTCCGGTGTCTCCCTCTGTGGTCTGGTCCTGCTGCTCCAGGAAGTCCCCAAAGCATGTGAAAATAGATGCTAATCATCAGCATCAGCAGCCTAAGGAAAGGACATGTGAAGTCACCTTAATGTATGAGAGTGACATCTTGTGTACTTTCCATAGGTCGCTAAGGCCTCCTTGCAAAAAACGATTATCTTGGACCACCCCTTTAAGTCTGGTGTTCTGTATGCCTGAATTATTTGAAGGCTCCAGTCTCTTAATAGTTCCGGCACAGAATTGAGATCAAGAACTGATGTAGAATTCAGGTAAATCTCACACTGGTTTTCATGGAATAAGTTTTAGTAAATTTGTCAGGCCTGTCTTGGTTTCTGTCCTGCTTTGCCTACTTTTGTAAAGAGTGTTGAGCAGGTACAGAAACTATAATATGGCACACGCTGATTGCAATAAAGTGCCATGCATCAAAGATATGCCACATTTATACCCATCTACTAGAGATGAGTGAACACTATTCGAAACAGCCGTTTTTAATAGCACGCACCCATAGGAATGAATGGATGGCCACCTCCATTCATTTCTATGCGGGGTGTCCTTCTGCATCCAACGTGATGTTCTCTGGCTTGATATCACTGTAATGAAATAAGAGAAGAAAATGAAGATATGCCCAGTAACAATGGAGACAAGGGATGGGTGACTACAAGACCAGGCAGGACCCTAGGGTCAGAATGTAAAGGAGAGACATAGAAGGAAGAAAGTTCTTACCGGTGGACGATGCCGTGTCCATGGAGGAACTGTAGACTGCAAACAATCTCTGCCATGTAGAATGTCGTAGGAAGAACAAAGAGAAATTTCAGTCATAGCAAATTCCTGACTACAACCCTCGGCCTCAGCTTTTATCTCCAACCCCCCAACCCCCACTCCTGGTAATTTATCTGGTATTTACCCCATTTTCTTACCTTACATTGCTGATGTTCAGGCAGCCGCACATCTTGATCAAAGATGCCAGGCTGCCGCCAGACAGATACTCAGTGATGAAGTACGCCCGCTGCTCAGAATGGTGTGCGGCATACAGGTGGCAAATGAAGGGGCATTCTCTGGCAGCGGCGAGTATCTGCTGCTCTCTCAGGATGGCCTCCATATCGTTCTCTCTTTTGTCAATGGTCTTGATGGCCATAAAGGTTTGTCGGCCAGGGACTGATGCCAGGAAAACCTGAAGGAGACAAATACTGTAGAAAATGGTTATAACATCTAAAAGGAAAAGAGGCTCTTAATGTCCTGTGGCCTAAGGAACAGGGAAGAACGGAGGGACTGGTCAGACTGCAAGCGCCCAGGACCATCCAGCCGAGCTGAGCTATAGGCATCATGTAGTGTCAGTTATGGGATTGTGTTGAAAGGCCATAAAGGAGGACTCTACTATTACCATGTGGGAATGGACAGAATAGGCACAGGATGGCTTTTTGGGTGGATTGGTTTGGGATCAGCATTCAGCTCCATTTAGATCAGGGTTTTTTTTACTTCTGTTTTTCTGATGCCAACAGATGGTCGTCAATTTACATAGAGATCAATGTTAAAAAAAAAAAAAAACGGATCAATTTTCTACACAGAAGCGTAGTCTACTATACTTATGTCTCTGTCCAGATAAAAATCTGCAAGATAAGGCTTACATGATCAGAATAGAGCATTATTCACATTGGATCAATGTATGTATTGTATAGCATAGACCAGGACATGGAAATAAACAGTCCGCCCCCCACAGCTCTGATCCTGAGATCCTCCATGAGTCAGAGTACCCCTTTATATCAACGCTAAACGTAACTTTGGTGATACACAGAACAGATGAGATATGGGGCCTACAACAGTGGTCATGGGGGCAGGAAAGTGTCTGGGTGTCCTAACAGTCACCCCATAGACCTAGACTGCAATTAATAGCTACCCAGTCTGCAATGTTGACAACAGGAAAAAAACTATGGGGGTCAAAATGAATAAGAAGTTATAAAACTTACTTTGCTAAATCTGCCCCTACCCAACATCTTGTGGAGGATGAAATGGATGATGGTAAGGCCAGGGTAGGGGCCTGATGTTTCAGCGTCTTGGCTGCTGCCAGAGGTCGGCTCTTGGTCCTCTGATCCTTTATCCTGGGATCTTCTCTTCTTGGTCTTCTCCTTTAATCCATTGTCACTCTCCTCTTCTCTCTTTCTCTTCTCTTCTCTCTTCTTCTCCTCTCCATCGTCTCCTCTTCTAGTGGACACCATTCTGGTCATCTCGCTCAATCCAATAATATCCAAAAGGCAAAAAAAATCTGTAGAAATCCGTAGAAATCTGTAGAAACGCTTCTTCTCTCTGTTGTCGCCAGTTAAGAACTGAATGTTAGTTGGCCATGCGCAGGTGACGTGATGTCATGGCCGTGAGTCCCTCAGGTAGCTCTGCCTGGCAGTGCTCCATTGCCCTGCACTGCCATATACACTGTGGGGTTGGCATCATGGGGGACAGTCCAGTGTCCTGAAGATTGGGAGAGACCTTTATGGTGACTTCTAGTGCTGCATTATTAGTAGATGGGGAAGAAGTGACCGCTATATGAGGGCCGGCTGTGCCCATAGTCCATTATTATATAGTGTTACTACTAATATGTATGGAAAGAATATATGTGTAATACATGTTCCTGGGGGTCTATAAAAAAAACATAATCATTTGAAAAGGCTCTGACAACGGTTATTGGGGCACTCTACTCTTCTTTATGGGGACACTCTAATGTTCTTTAGGGGCACTGTAATCTTCTTTAGGGGTACTCGGTCACTAAGGGTACAGAAAATGATAATGTGAAAATTCTGCCCCCTTTTAGGGGGCATTCACACTAGCATCGGTGTCCAACAGCTAGTGTCCGATGCTAATGTCTTGCGCGTACATTAGTATCGAACACTAGTTGTGTCCATTACATTTTGCATTGATTTAATTGGAAATCATGTGCGTTCTTTTACAGTCCGTGTCTGTCCTTAAGTGTCCGTTCACAAAGATGTCCAATTTTTCAAGCAGACAGCAAAAACCTACAGCGCACAGTCGGCTTTCCCGATCTGTGCTCGGGTGCTGGTAACGAGCTCTCGTCTATGGACAAGCACTGTGAGCAGAGGGAGGGGGCGTTCCTCCACGCTCACACTGTACAGCGCTATAGGCGCTGCTGGGCAGAAGGACGTTCCTGACAGACTGTCAGGAATGCCCTTTTGACAGTGAAGAGCTACGGTACCGGGACTGATAGCTCTTCACCTGGGGCACAGATCGGGAAAGCCGACAGTGCGCTGAATTCAGCGCACTGTCGGCTTTCCAGCAGTATACAGAACTGCCTGTGCCCCAAACCATGAAATGTCCTCTTTAAAGTAATGATGGCCACTTGTTTTTCTTGTTTTTCTTTACTTAGCTGCTTTTTTCTTGCCATAACACAAATTCTAACAGTCTATTCAGTAGGACTATCAGCTGTGTATCCACCTGACTTCTGCATAACACAACTAATGGTCCCAACCCCATTTATAAGTCAAGAAATCCCATTTATTAAACCTGTGAAATGAAAACCATTTCTGGTGACTACCTCTTGAAGCTCATCAAGAGAATGCCAAGAGTGTGCAAAGCAGGAATCAAAGCAAAAGGTGGCTACTCTGAAGAACCGAGAATATAAGACAGATTTTCACTTCAGTTGTTTCACACTTTTTGTTAAGTATATAATTCCACATGTGTTACTTCATAGTTTTGATGCCTTCAGTGTGAATCTACAATTGTCATAGTCATGAAAATACAGAAAACTCTTTGAATGAGAAGGTGTGTCCAAACTTTTGGTCTGTACTGTATAAAGAGAGAGAGAGAGAGAGCAAATAAGATTTTACTGAATTCTTCAGACCAGCTTTTTCTTCTGTGCTTTTCCTCCTCTGACATCTATGTCTTGGGCACTGACGATAATTGCTTATAAGTATATCTTAGAGCGTTGCTCAACTTTCAACATCATTTTATAGTTTAAATTGACATATTGGAATCAAAAATTTCAGTAAATGCCTCACTTATCTTGTTCTGATCTTTAGTTACATCCAGACTTTTCTGGTCACATTCAATGCTGCATTTATGTTCTGACATTTTTTGTTAGATCTCTCGTTTCTTGACATCTCCCTACAGTAGTCTGCTGGGCGAACAAGGGAAAACCAGAATGTATTACTTGAAATGAGAAAAAAGGCAAGGAGGGCGCTCACCAGACGATAATGAATCTTCTAAAAAATCATCCTTTATTAAGGTAAACTTGTTTAAAAACAACCTTAGGGAGGGAGGAAAAACATTACAGGCGGTATGAGGCAACAGCCGTTTCGCGCTCCTTAGAGCGCTTTCTCAAGCCTCTGCAGCAGAGCGGCCGCCATTATTCTTACAGACCCGGCAATAGAACAGCAGATGCCGGGAAGGGGGTTTTAGACGCCAGCACAGGTGCTGGGGCCTGCAGCATTGCCACGCTCCTGTCGCTGCAGGCCTGTGCCAGCGTCTAAGACTCCCTTCCCGGCATCCGCCGTTCCATTGCACATTCGGACTATAAGACGCACCCTCATTTTCCCCCCAGATTTGGGGGGAAAAAGTGCATCTTATAGTCTGAAAAATACGGTACAATAAGCAGAGGCCGATGGGAGGTGTGGAAAGATGATGCACGCTGATACTCACCTAGGCTTGTAGGGATCTTCGGTCATGTACTCTCCTCTTCACTTCCAGCTTCCTGGATGATGAGCTACCCTATAAACCATTACCCTATTCACAGCATACATAAACTGTTTATAGACTGTCAAAGAACATCAAATAGCACCTGTGACCCTATATACCACCACTAGAGAGGACCATAATGAGACAGATTTATTACAAATTTTTCAGCCGGACCCAAGATTTTTGGGGTTTGTCACCAACAAATCAGTATTATACTCTAGGGTTTATTCAGACTCAACAGTATAATAAGTGGAGGCCCAAGAGAGGTGCTGAAAGATAATGATACTCACCTTCCCTCACATCTCCTCAGCTTGTGGGAATCTTCGACCTATTTTGTCCTCTTCCGGCTCTCTGGGTTACATCAGCAGGCCAATTACAGTCTCCAATGGCCACATGAGGCATGCCAACGCCATGACACAAGTGTCAAGATGTTGGTGCACCCCACATGACCACTGAGACCCAATTTCAGACCTCAGTGGTCCCCGGTGTTCGTGACATCTCCCAGGAGAACGGAAGACAAGACCTAAAGACAACCAAAAAGGATCACTAGAGAGCCCAAGTGATGTGAGCCCCTTGGACTTCTTATTGTATCTTGGGGTCTGGAGTAACCCAGAGTATAACAAAAGCACTTCTACTTTGGAATGAATAATCTTGGTCATAAGAAAATCTGGTGGAGGAATCTTGTGAGGTTTGCCCATTGCTAACCTAGAGATAGTATTCTCATACTGAGACATATATTCTTATTCCTTGATTTTAGGTTTTTGTTACATCAACGTCTTGAGGTTCTCCCATCATCATGGCTGACTGTGTATCATTGACATCTCTGACACTGGCTGACCTACACACTACGGCCACGGAAGTCTCATTACCTTAATAGCTACCGCATAAGTGATTACGAGGAAATCAATATGTCCATGAGGTCACCCAACAGAAAAAGTTTGTCTAAGTATTCACGCTATTATTACTGGCTGCTGGACGGAGGACTGCCGCCTGTCATACTGTATTGTTAGCCCTGACACTTTTCAGTATTTGGCGCCCAGACAGCTATGACAAGTATGTAAATGCTGCCGTCTATTTGAGGAAAGATCAACTATGTGTGGGTGTTCTCGCTGCTCCTCGGCTTCCTGCTCGCCAGTAGTTTGGCCACACAATGTTCTTTGGTGAATGCTCCATATAATATTGTACTTTATATAATACTTATCTCCTAGCAACTGCTTCTTCCCTCTATTCCCAGCGTTAGTTGAAAGTATCCGCCTGCAGTTTTTCTGTCACAGCCCTGTACGCGCATGACGGAGAATCTTCTGTTACTATTTTTGATTCGTATTTACTGTTCTAGATTTTGTTCTGTTTATCAATATATTATATTATGGCTATAGCAGAGCTGATGTACTTACCACCAATGGTATAGTGGCTGCGGGAGGGTGCCCTTCCTGCTATACCCTACCCCCAACTTGGCCACCAGTGGAAAAAAAATCACATTTTTGGTTATTTGATATAGCCCACCAATAGTTTGTGATTCTGGTGTATTCCACACAGTGCTACTATATGTAGATATATGTGTACAAAGGTGTACAGTATTGGGGGGTGTTTTTGGCACCTTGAGTGAAAGGGGTTCACACTATGTTTTTAGCAACATACCCATCAGGGAAAGCATTTTGCCTGTGGAAACCAAAATTCCAAGACATTTCTGACGTGGTGTTCATCAGGTTTGCACGTGCCGATCAGCCTCTTCAATAGACTTGATCAGCATGTTGGTCATGCACCGCAGAATCCAATATTGAGGTCAGGAGGCTTCTTTTTTTTCACTGCGGTGAAAAAACATGTACGTTTGTTACTGTTTACAATTAGAAACAATGGAAGACAAATTGTGAAATTTTTAGATTAGATTTTAAAGTGGAAAGCACCTCAAAATCATCGGCTCTAAAAACACGGTGTGAATCCAAGCCTAATACAGTTTTCTGAAGGATATGATGTACAGAGCAGAGAAGTGAGAGAGGGGCGGCATACAGGGTATATTATGTATAGTGTTACTTTTCTGTGCTATCCGTGCACCCAACAGTACAACAAAGCTGTGATAAAAGTACCTTAATGGTAATGAGATGACTCTGCTGACCTTGTCCTAGGCTACATAGCTAATAGAGATGAGTGAGTACTGTTCGGATCAGCCGATCTGAACAGCACGCACGCATTGAAATGAATGGAAGCACCTGGTACTTCCGCTTTGACGCCGGCCGGCCGCTTAACCCCACGTGTGCCGGCTACGTCCATTCATTTCAATGCGTGCGTGCTGTTCGGATCGGCTGATCCTAACAGTACTCGCTCATCTCTAATAGCTAAGCCTCAAAGCATGCTATAGAAAACAGTAAATGTATTCCATTCTTTATAGAGGATTTACTGCCACAGGATTGATGTTATTTCACTTAAACCATAAGGATTGATTTTGTCATGAATAAAAGTACCTTAATGGTAATGAGATGACTCTGATGACCTTGTTCTAGGCTACATAGCTAAGCCTCAAAGTGATGTACAGAGACAAAGAAGTGACTGACGGGCTGCATACAGGATTTATTGTGTATAGTGTTACTTTCCTGTACTATTTGGGCCCCCAACAGAACAACACAGCTGTGATAAAAGTACCTTAATGGTAATGAGATGACTCTGCTGACCTTGTCCTAGGCTACATAGCTAAGCCTCAAAGTGTGCTATAGAAAACAGTAAATGTATTCCATTCTTTATAGAGGATTTACTGCCACAGGATTGATGTTATTTCACTTAAACCATAAGGATTGATTTTGTCATGAATATCTGTACTTAGCTACTGAAACAGACTACAATGGAGTGACTAGCGGGATTTAAAGTCCCAGAGCAGTTTCCAATACAGCTCTTTAACCTGAAAGTGTCAATTCCTTGTGAGAGCTTAGTTCACATCTGTAGCAAGTGAAGCTACTTGTCATTCATAAGACAAGCCTGAGTTATTTTCCATCAGAAGAGACAAGCCTTGCAGCATCTTCTTCCATCACATCTCCAGCAGCTGCCCTGACAGTACATAGCTAAGCTAAGTACAACATAATGTTAGGGAGTACGTTCTTTCATCTACCTCTTGCTGTGTCTCCAGTGTGCTAGGATTCCATGTGATAGCATGCACCAACATCACAAAGCAAATCTTTCAACGGCAAGTGACTGGGCGATTAACCTTGTCAGTACGGAGAGGGGTTCCCTGAAAATTGGCGTCAAGTAAACAGGCTGTTGGTGTCTTTATTTTGGAAGACGTGAATCCTGTTTAGTGCAATGCTGAGCTTTGGTGCTTGCGGATGCATATTTAATGCTCAGCGGGATGTCGATAAGATCAAAGAAAAATTGAAAATTCTACTTTTAACGAAGAGTTATTATTAGAATAATATGTTTAATTTGTTATCTTATGATGGAAAAAATGAAAGATATTTCTGGAAAAATGTATCAGCCATTAAAGGGGTATTACCTATTCAGACATCTATAGACCTATTTACAGGGTGCACCATCAATGTTATGTGGGGGATGGTGGTCCAATCTCTAAAACCTCAAATTTTGTCTAAATTTATTCTTGCATTCAATCTTCTGTATGAATAGGGGTCTGAATTTATTTGTTCCTATAGAGGCTGAAAATGACTGCAGAAGTGAGAGGCTAAAGATGTTTCAGCAGCAAAAAATGCAATTTTTAGGAGAAGTTGTCATGGCAGCCTGGGCCAGATAGAGAACAAAAAAATGTGACAAATGTGCAAATTATAAAAAAATGTTTCAATTCTCCTGGCTTGCCTGTAATAGTAAGGGCTCGTTCATACTGAGTTTTTTGGCTGCGGATTTTGACGTTGAATCCGCCTCAAAATCCACTGCCAAAAAGGGCTCCCATTGACTTCAATGGGAGCAGCTCACTTCTTTTTTTACACTAGCTAGTAGAGGAAAAGTGAAGTGAGAGGCCCTTTCTTCCCGCAGATTCAGCTGTGGCGTCCATGGCACGAGGCCCCCTCCCGATTAGGCCCATTCATTACACCGGCATCCCGTCGCAGCTAGTCACGTACAACGTTCACACGCGGAATGCAAGGTGTTGCCTTCAGAGGCACATTGAGACTACCATGGGCCCTGGGCTGTGGGCCCGACACCAGACTAAAGTTTTCGGGGTCATATAAATGGACTGATTATCAGCTGATTCATCAGTTATAGGAATTCTCAGTCAATTCCCAGTCTTAAGTTGGGTTTATACACTGCGCATGCAATGTATGCAATGGGTGCTGCCAAACCCAAAGGTCAAATGACTGTATCTGAAGGAAATTTTAATTGTAATGGCCACAGGAAGGGGCTTCACTGTGAAAACACATCAGGTTCCCTTGATATGCGGGGAGTAGGTATGCCCTCCCTATAATATGACGTTTCCCCCTTGGTTATGAGAAGACTAGTTGTAGCTGTGATGTATATACTAATACATGTAAAATGCTACCGCCACTGGCCACATCAAAGTGGTATACACTTGTTAAAGTTGGTGAGGGAGTTGGGTGGCCATTAGTCCAACAGGAGCTTTGGGCCCAGATAGGCCATATTGTAACCTGTCCTAATGGCCACCCAACTAGTAGCTCCTGTCAATAGGATGTACCCCTTTATAGCCTGATACTGTCATTGATGGTTGGACACTGTCCATGTGTAGAGATGCAACCCTTTGACAAAGGGAATGGTAGCAACCAGTTTACCATGTCCGCCCACTTCAAAGCAAATTATTGCAAAAATGGCAGAAGATAATCATCCATGTGAATACCCCTTTAAAGATAATCGATTCTAAAGGTCATCTCCCATTAATCTTATCTTAGAGCTAAATCTCAAGGATAGACAGGTGTTAATTTTCTTTTTTAATTTCGCGGCTCAGTATATGACTGGTCCCATGGCAGTTTATCAAATGCGCAAATCCCAGAATCATCCATGCCAGTGGTATTTCATTAAAATAAGGCAGATCTAAATATAGTGTTCAGGTAGGAGTGTCCCTGTCACACTCTCATCTCCATTGCTTTATACAGCTGTCAAGGTGGGGAGTTCTTCATATTCCGTGTTAGAGTCTCCCCCATTAAATAAGGCATCCATCAGTGTAATATGGAGCATATGTTCCTGCTGCGGCGTCCGCTCCGGGACACACGTGTACAGCTATTCTGTCCCTGCAGATATTTGTAGCTGCACATTGGCTTGTGATGTGGAATAATTCTATTAAGACATAAATACATGGAGATCTTATGAAATAACTGTATGAATGGGGGAATGAGAAAAATGCAGAGCCGGCGGATCAATCAATAGCAAATGACGGCTATTGATTCGAAGGCTGTCTCGCCAAATGAAAATCCTTGAATCCTTTGCTTGCCAATCTAAATGATCTAAATGACTGAGGCTTTCTAAATAATGAACACTTTGTTTTCTCCATCCAACACATGGGGCTTGTATAGAGCTAAGGCCTGGTGAATGTTATTGGTGTGATGGCGGATATTGATAAAGCTTTAATACCAATGTTCATGTAAAACTTCTACCCGTATTAACAATAGCATTGTAAAATTAACCCCCTGCTACCTCTTGTGTCACCCCCTCTACCTCATAGATTGTAAGCTCTTGCGAGCAGGGCCCTCAGTCCCCTTGTGTGAAATGACTTTTCTTTGTTATGTATCTTTCTGTCTGTATTTGAACCCTTCAAATTGTACAGCGCTGCAGAATATGTTGGCGCTATATAAATAAAATGTATTATTTATTATTATAAAGTTCTCCTGTCATTGTACTCATGGGTTTGATAGAAACCATTATCTGCTCATTCTGTGATATGGGGTTGAACAGTTTTGGGGACCTACTCTGGATTTTCCAAAAGTGCTGGCTTCTAGGGGATGAGGAGTAAAATAACTGGGAAGTGAGGCCGCATATTTTAAAGGGGCTCTATCAGCAAAATCATGCTGATAGAGCCCCACATATGCGTGAATAGCCTTTAAAAAGGCTATTCAGGCACTGTAAATGTTATATTAAACTACCCCCCCACCCCGTTTTAAAATAAAACCCTAAAACAGAATGTGATAAACTTACCCATCGTGCACGCTGGTCGGGCATTCAGGGTGTGTCTTCTTCTTCATCCACGCCTCCTCTTCCAACGATGTCCTCGGGTCCTGTCTTCCTCCGGCGCTTGCGAACTGACATTGCTAAAAAAAAATGGCCTGGGCGCATGCACAGTAGCCGTAGTAGAAGTCGCATGCTACTGCGCATGCGCCCAGGCCTTTTTTTTTTTTTTTAGCAATGTCAGTTCGTGAGCGCTGGAGGAAGACGGGACCCGAGGACATCGGAGGAAGAAGAGGCGTGAATGAAGAAGACGGCGGACCCTGAATGCCCGCCCCCCGTGCACGATGGGTAAGTAGATCACATTCTGTTTTAGGGTTTTATTTTAAAACGGCGGGGTAGTGTAATATAACATTTACGGTGCCTGAATAGCCTTTTTAAAGGCTATTCACGTATATGTGGGGCTCTATCAGCATGATTTTGCTGATAGAGCCCCTTTAAGTGGAATGGAGGACGGAGTCGAGGACCCTCACTCAGTCATCCAGCTGTCACAGTTTGGTCTTTATCATTCACTCAGATCCGTACACTTGCCCATTTTCTGAATTCCTGCACACCAACTTCAAAAACTAAATGTACACTTGCTGCCTAATATATCTCATCCCATGACAGAAGCCATTACCATGAGATAATCAATGTTATTCGTGTCAGTTATGGCTGATCAGTGTATTTATGTACTAAATACTCAGTAGCGCCGGCAGCTGATGTACATAGTAGATCAGAGATCTGATACTGATGGCCTAGTCTAAAGAAGGCTGGAAATGAGAGTATAGTATAATATGTAAATAATAATAATGATTATATATATATATATATATATATATATATATATATATATATATATATATATACTAGAGGGAGGACCCGGCTTCGCACGGGTATATTACATTTTATGTTTGTGTACTGGCCCCATAAGAATTGTCCAATTTTGCACTGGTGTATTTTGTATGTGGTTTGTGTGTATGTCCATAAGCGTCATGTGATTATGTGTATCTCATTTTGGATGTCAGTGAAAAACCTGTGATCAGTTGTTATGGATACCTGGAGTAAAGCTGTATCTAATCCTTCCCCGTGTAGTACTGTGTTTAGATGCAAGTGTCTAATTCTTGTTGGTGTGGTACTTTGTGCAGATGCACATATCTAATCCTCCCCATGTGATATTGTGTGAAGAGGCGCGTATCTAATCCTCCAGTAAGTGAAACTGTGTGCAGACGCGCATATCTAATCCTCCCCCATGTGGAACTGTGTGCTGAGACGCGTATCTAATTCTCTGGCATGTGGTACTGTATGCAGAGGCCTGTATCTAATCTTTCCCTGTGTGGTATTGTGTGAAGAGGCGCGTATCTAATCCTTCGGCGTGTGGAACTGTGTGTAGACGCACGTATCTAATCCTACTGCATGTGGTACTGTGTGAAGACGCGTGTATCTAATCCTATGGCGTGTACAACTGTGTGCAGACGCGCGTATCTAATCCTCTGGAGTGTGGAACTGTGTGAAGACGCGTGTATCTAATCCTATGGCGTGTACAAATGTGTGCAGACGCGCGTATCTAATCCTCTGGAGTGTGGAACTGTGTGTAGACGCCTGTATCTAATCCTTCGGTATGTGGAACCGTGTGCAGATGCACGTATCAAATCCTTCAGTGTGTGGAACTGTGTGCAGAAGTGAGTATTTAATTCTCTGGTTTGTGGGACTGTGTGCAGACCCGTGTATCTAATCCTCTGGTGTGTGATACTGTGTGCTGATCTGTTTATCTAATCCTCTGATGCATGTATCTCAGTTTGGATATCAGTGTTGTATTGTGCATGTGGAGTGACCATGTGTATTGCAGTTGGAATATGAGTGAAAGTCTTGCAGGTTTGTATTGGCTAAGGGGGGGCACTGTGTTTGAAATGCTGTATCTCAGCAACGGTACGTCCGAGCGAGTTGGTGTCTCGTCTTAAACCTTCCCGGATATCTGAAGTATCTCTGTACCAAATTTGGTGAAGATCGGTCCAGTCGTTTGGTTCGCATTAGAGCACAGACAGACAGACAGACAGACAGATAGACAGACAGACAGACAGACAGAAATTCATTTTTATAATATAGGGAGATATATATGTATATTATAATCTAGTTCTACCTTCTCACTATTGCTAATCATCCTCTGCTTATAATCCATTAGAAAGTTTGGGGCAAATCTCATTTCTCGACTGTAAACCTAAAAATTATGTAATGAAAAAGTGGAACTTGACATGTCAGGATGGGATAATTGCTAAAATATATTTCTACATTGATGTTGGTATAACTCAATTTTAGACCATGCCATGAATTTTCATCTGAACTTGAGGTTAAATTTTCAATTTATTTCATGTTTTGAAACTAATTCAGTTTTGAAATCCAATAAAGACACAAATTTTCCAAAGTTGAACTTGATGTGTGACGTAGCAAATAGATTGTCAAAAGTTCTCACCATCTATTGCTATTAATATGCAGATACCTGTTCAGACTCACTGAGCAGAAATTCAGTGAGAACATTGTAAAGATATGAAATAGTCTGAAGTTCCTGACATGGGATATAATCTCATATACTGCCCAAAATGTCATTAAAGAGGTTGCCCCATCATGACAACCCCTGTTTCGACTGAACATAGCATGGCGATCAGCTGATTGTCATAAGGTCATCATCACTAAGGGGAGTGGTGTGGTGGAAATAATAGAATTACCAGTACCCATCATCCTCTTAAATTCAGCACTGCTCACGGCCGTCACTTTAAAGTTGCCATGCCTTGCAGTCAAACTGAGGCTGGGTCTGCTACTTTGAGATTACTGCCCAATCATTGCCCAATCCTGAGCTCACATGGGGTGTTTTTACCTAGCACTGAGACTTGTCAGATCCCTGTGACTACACTGTAATTTGGTTTTGTTCTCTAGGTCACTGGTCACTGATTCTGGCTTGCTTTCCTGGTTATCCAACCTCTTGCTGATCTGGCTTTATCCATGATCTCCTGGACTTGACCCTGGCTTGGACCCTGTTCTTTTGCTGTTCTTTTAGGTACTCCTGTGATCTCCTGGTTTTGACCTGGCTTGTATGTTACACTCTGGTTACTGTAAGTTAGCTGGACTGGTCCTTTGTCTGAAAGTGTTTGGTATTTTCTGAAGGAAGGTGGAGGTACCGTTTTCTTGGTGCTGTGAAAGGAGAAGGTGATGGTATCTTTAATTTAGTGTTTAGAGATGAGCAAATACTGTTCGGATCACCCGATCCGAACAGCACACACCCATAGAAATGAATGGAAGCACCTGTGACGCTGACTTTGCCGGCGTCACAGGTGCTTCCATTCATTTCTATGGGTGCGTGCTGTTCGGATCAGCTGATCCGAACAGTGTTCACTCATCTCTATTAGTGTTCTTGTGAGACTCATGCTGTGAGAAGGGGAGGTAGAGGTATCTCTCCCTTGGTGCCCGTGTGATAATCATACTGAAAGAGGAGAAAATAGAGGTACCTTTGTATTGTCTCTGTGAGACCCATGTTGTGAGAGGGCAAAGTATTGGTATCTTCCCCTTGGTGCTTGTGTGAGAATCATACTGTCAGAGGTGATGGAGATGGTACTTTTTTTTTTTTCTTCTTAATGTAGATTGTGAGCCCCACATAGAGCTCACAATGTAAATTTTTTATGGGATGGAAACACGGGGAGAACATACAAACTCCTTGCAGATGGCTTTTTGCCCTTGGCGGGATTTGAACACCAGGACTCCAAGGTTGCAGTGCTAACCACTGAGCCACCGTGTGGCCCCCGAGATGGTACTTTTTGTTGGTCTATCTGTGAGACTCATGCTGTGAGAGGGGAAGGTGGTGGAATTTTTCCCTCATTGTCCTTGTGATGGTAACGCTGTGATACTGCTTTGCTGTCTGTGTGAGAATCATGCTGAGAGGGAAGGTGCAGGTAACTTTTTTGATGTCTCTTTGAGGTTCATGCTGTGAGAGGGGAAGATATTGGCATCTTTCCTTTAGCGCTTGTATGAGAATCATACTGTGAGAGGGGAAGGTGGAGGTGTCTTTTCCCTCAGTGTCCTTTTGAGACTCATGCTATGAGAAGGAAAGACATTGGTATATCTACTTTTGAGTCTTTCGATGAATGATACATATAAAGCAGGGGTACTCACACTTTGTCAGCATTTGAGCTACTTTATAACATGACCAAGTCGAAAGATCTACTACCAACTTCTTGTGGGCAGGGTCGGGGCGGGCCTGTGGGCGGGATGGGGCGTGTCTGTGGGCATGGGCCGGGCATGTGGGCGGGGCCGGGCAGAGCGTGAGAGCAGGAGACAGCGGTGTTCTGTGGCCGCCCAGGGATCCCCGCTGTCTGCTTGTTCACAGCGCAGGCTGAGAGTTATCTCTGGACACTGGCAGGCTGGGGCTGCGGCAGCCCCACCTGCTAGTGCCCGTAGATGACTCTCAGCCTGCGCTGTGAACAAGCAGCACCCCGGCCCCCTCCATCCCTAAGAGCGGTCTGCAAGTGTCCGGAGTGCTTGTTCACAGCGCAGGCTGAGAGTCGACTGTCAGCCTGCACTGTGAACAAGCAGACACCGGGGATCCCTGGCTGCATCCCGCGATCGACCCATACGTCCATTGCGATCGACCGGTAGATCACGATCGACGTATTGGGCACCCCTGATATAGAGGGAAGATGGAGGAGATCGCATTATGTTTTCTCTCTCTGCTACTGTGTATGACATGCTGTGAGAGGGGAGAGGGAGCATCAAAGTGAAGACTTCAAAGCACACATCCCAGCACAACCTCTGGTACACAGCTTCACAAAAAATAATTGAAAGTTTGTCAGTGATTTCTAAAAACTGATCTCAATTATCAAACAATAAGTTTCCCAAGAATTACTTTCTTCTACTTGTTAGTATTCAGAAAGAACAGCTCCACAAAATATATATTATTTTCTGTCTAATTATTGTTTCAGTATAATGACTCTGTAATTAACCAATCACTTTATTTTAATTACATAGGGAGCAGAAAAAATGCACATAGACACGTTTCGGAATATTCCGCAGAAGCGTTGTTTAGCGAGTTTTGGGGAAAAAAAGCAAAATTCTTGAAGCGAGCGCGGAGTATTGTGGAATAATAACAGAGGAGTTACTGTGCACAGCGGCAGAGCGCATTTCTGGAAGGAAAAAATGTCATGTAATTATTTCTTAAGCGTCCAGCTCTGCCAGAACTCAGGGCTGATGAAGCAGCACGTTATTATGGAATTATCTGTGCTACATACCAATGCACGCCAGTTTATTCAAATGGAAATTTCAGCCGTGTTCTCAACAAATGTTAAAAGGAAAGTTAAAAGGGGGGTAAATTAAGGTAATGAACATATAACTTTATATCGAAAATATCCCCTCTATTCATATACAATGATATAACTACACAGAGTTCAATGGTGCATAAGGCTTTCACATCAAGAAATTGAATACACGTCTCCATCCAAATAATATTTTTCTTGTTTGTAAGATTTTTGCTTGGAACATAACGTACTTAATGGACTACAATCCCTGGAACCATGCATTTCACTCTCCATCTCCTCCCATTCTTCAGTTTTCAAGTTTGTCGTTGGTAAATGGGTTCCTGTGCGCTAGAATGCTGTGAAGTCTTAGAAGATTGAATGAGGACACAGTTGGAAAAAACACAGGGTCGCAACGCAAAGTGCCTACTAAATAGGAGCTTGGAGCCAGAAGCATGAGATGATAGGAGCCAACGTTCCAAGAGTGACGAGAAATTAACCATTTCATTTCTAAAGGGCTCAGTCTTTCCCCTTCTTCGTTTTCAGGCATTTGATAAAATAATTATGTTCTTACTTAGTCAGCCTATGTATATTATTGTATCTATAACTTGCTTTTGTTCCATTAGATGATAGATATCATTATATTGAAAAAATAGTCAAGTAAAAAAGGTGCAAAAATATGATGAACAATAGAAAGGGACTTGTTTTGGCAATTGGCCCTCTATGAATTAACCACATTTTTTTGAAAAGCTGAGTGCAATTTCACTAGCCACCACCAGGCCTGATACTGCCAGACCTATAGAATCAAGAAATTACTGAAACAGAACTTGTCTGATAATGTGAAGTAGGCTAAAAGATCTCGAAAAGCAATACATTGTGCCTCAATCTGAAGAAATTCAAGAACCGACAAGAAACAAAGTCATTGACATCTATCAGTCCGCGAAAAGTTACAAAGCCATTTGTAAGGATTTGGAACACCAGCAAACCACAGTTAGGGCCCCTTCACATGGGCGCGCAAAAAGACGCACATTATACGAGCAACCCATTGAACTCAATGGCTAACTACTAGAGATGAGCGAGTAGTATTCGATCGAGTAGGTGTTCGATCGAATATTACGGTATTTGAAATACTCGTACTCGATCGAGTACCACTCGCTATTCGAATGGAAAAGTTCGATGCAGAACCAGCATTGATTGGCCGAATGCTATACAGTTGGCCAATCAACGCTGGTTCTTCTCCTACCTTTAGAAGTCTTCTCCGTGCAGCTTCCCCGCGGCGTCTTCCGGCTCTGAATTCACTCTGCCAGGCATCGGGCCTGGGCAAAGCCGACTGCGCATGTCCGCTTGTAGTGGGGGCATGCGCAGTCAGCTCTGCCCAGGCCCGATGCCTGGCAGAGTGAATTCAGAGCCGGAAGATGCCGCGGGGACGCTGCACGAAGAAGACTTCTCGGAGGATCCAGCCCGACCCTCACTCGTGGACTTGGTAAGTGTAATTTAATCGAATGTTGCCTACCCCTGAAACGAGCATTTTCCCCCCATAGAGTATAATAGGGTTCGATATTCGATTCGAGTAGTCGAATATTGAGGGGCTACTCGAAACGAATATCGAACCTCGAACATTTTACTGTTCGCTCATCTCTACTAACTACATTTTACACGTGTATTTTTACACGTGTAAAATGGACAGAATACACGGAGCGTAGACAGAATACACGAAGCGTAAACTCCGTGTGAAGGGGCCCTTAGAGCTATTGTCCACAAATGGAAAAAACATGGAATTGTGGTGAAACTGCCAGGAGAGGCTGGCCTACCAAAATTACTCCAAGAGCATATGGACAACTCGTTGAGGACGACACAGAAGAACCCAGAACAACATCTAGAGCACTGCAGGTCTCACTTGCCTCAGTTAAGGTTAGTGTTCAAGATTCAACAATAAGGAAGAGACCGGGCAAAAATGGTATCCATGGGAGAGTTCCAAGGTAAAAACCAATGCAACCAAAAAGAACACAAAGGACCGTCATTTACCAAAAAACTTCCTGATAATCTCCAAGAATTTGGGTAAAATATTCTGTTGACTGACAAAAATGGAGCTTTTTGAAAGTTGTATGTGCCATTACATCTAAAGTAAAACTAACCCAGCATTTCAAACATGGTGGTGGTAGTGTCAAACATGGTGGTGGTAGTGTGATAGCCTGGGGCTGCTTTGCTACTTCAAGACCTGGACAACTTGTAACTGATAGAATCAGGAATTCTACTCTCTACCAGAACATCCTAAAGGAGAAGGTCCGGCCATCAATTTGTGACCTTAAGCTCAAGCCTATTTGGGATCTGCAGGGGGACAATGATCTGAGAAACACCAGCAAGTCCATCTCTGAATGGCTGAACAACAAAATGAAGGATTTGGAGTGTCCTAGTCAAAGTCTGGACTTAATCTGACTGAGATACTAAAGCATGACTTTAAAGAGGCCAGACAGTCTAGAGAATCCTCCAATCTGGATGAATTAAAAAAATTCTGCAAAGAAAATTGGACCAAAATTCCTCCACAGAGATGTGAAAGACTCATTGCCAGTTATGGCAAACACTTGACTGTAGTTATTGCCTCCAAGAATGGCGTAACCAGTTTTTAGGTTTAGGGAGCAATTACAAGTACTTCTGAACATTGGGCAGATTTAACCCTTGTGGTAAATCTCATGTGCTGAGTTAAAAGCATTCACTGCTAAACTTTACAACATAATCAAGGCTATAGGTGGCAAAAGACTGGAGCCAACTAATTGAGGTCAATGCGTTTCCGGTGCAGGATATGCGTCACAATTTTTTCTGCAGCTTTTTCATGGTGATTTCGTAGAGTTTTCCTCTGTAGACTTTCTGCCCTTATTCTACCTACACAGAAAATGCCAGTTTATATGGCAGATTTCCTATAATGACATATTAGCATAATTATCTTATCATGTGAATAATATACATGAAATACTTTGGGGATTGAAGAAATATATTAAATAAATTCATAACCCAGTTTTAGGGAGACTTCGAATTCTTCGTCCATAATTCATTGCTTCTTTTTTTTTCATTAATTGCTTTAAAAAGTCCGTATTCCCTTCCAGAAATGAAACTGCACGGCCCCGCTAAAATCTCATATTATAAAGCGAGAATTAACAGCAATAATTATGACTACGGGCTGTCATGAGACGGAATGTGCCCGGAAAAGTGATTTTCTATTACCGATCTGGTTTAGGAAACTGGAAGGAGCGACATCATTTCTAAGAATTTATTTTGTTTCAAGAAGTAAAATTTGTTTAAGAGAAAAACCTAATTTTAAATTTATGTTTGTAATAATTCCAGCTTAGTAGGAGTCAAGAATATTAATATAATGTGCAAAAAAGTCACTGCAGAGGCGTAACCTGAAGAGGATGAAATATCTGGACAAGAGTCCTCCACCTTGTAGCGATTGGGTGTGACTGCTACTCTACACCCTATAGCTATGCCCCGTTGTACCGGATAAAGACTAAACATATGAACATATATTTGACATGTAACTAAAAGCAACACAGTAAAGGGGTTGTCTCATGAAGGCAATGCCTACCCAAATCTTCTGTTAGGATATAGTGACATCATAAAGGTCTTCTACTGTGGACCTCCCTCTAGGAGCCTGAATGAAGAGTTTCTCTGTAAAGATTGATCTCGCCTTGTAGGAGACCATCCATATCGGGGCTACCATGGACTTCATTTCCAAAGAATACATCCATAAATTCTTCACCCAGGGCCCCCTTGTGGTAAATTCCCCTTAGTCCTTGAGTACCAATAGGTTTGATGGTTCCATCATTTGTCAGGATGATTAAGATTGTACGATGGAGCATCTAAGGCACAACTGTGGAAGTTTTTAGAATGGCTGCCGGGCATGCATCATTCTATAGAGTGCTCACCATATCTTCTCATTTTTCATTAAAGGGATTCTACCATTAAAACCCTTTTTTTTCTTGTGAACATGTCGGAATAGCCTTAAGAAAAACTATTCTTCTCCTACCTTTAGAAGTCATCTCCGGCCTGCCATTCAGTTAAAATCCTGTTTTTTTTCAATATGTAAATTAGCTCTCTCACAGCACTGGGGGCGGGCCCCAGCGCTCAAACAGCACCAGGGGCATCCCCAATGCTGTGAGAGAACTCTCCCCAGCAACGCCTGCATTTTCTTCAGCAACCACTTCTTCACTCGTCTTCTTCCGGCTGGGGTCACACTTCGACGCCTTCGCAGTCGGCTCTGCCATCGGGCCTCACGCAGAACCGACTGCAAATGCCGGTGGCCATTTTTTGTGGCCACTTACATGAGCATGCGCAGAACAAAAAAATTTGGTTTTAATAGTAGAATCCCTTTAAGAATTGTTAGCATACGGGCTGAAACACTTGCAGTAGAGATGCGTGAACCAGTTTGTACTGAGACAAGTTCATCCTGAATTTTCCAAAAATGTTTGGGGTAAAACCTTAAATTTTTGGGGTCCTCTTCCAGCCTCTGAAATGATGTCAGAAGCCCTGGAGAAATACTGAGGCCTGTGATTGGGTCTCAGTGGCCCTACTTATGTCATTCTGTTCTCAATGGGCCACTGATATCCTTCTGGAGGCCCCCTGGATATTGAAAGACGTCTGAATGCAGCGACAGAGCCAAAGATAGGGAGGATTGTTTGTTATGTTTACTCACCTTCCCTGGGCCTCTACTTATTATACACTGGAGTCTGAAGAGACAACAATGTATAATAATAGCAGCTCCGGTTCCAAAATAAAATTGCCACAAATACACTGTGGAATGAATATCCATTGAGGTGCATAGGATAGTTACTGACACAATGCTGAACTGTAGTACTCATATTGGAGCAAGCTAGAAAATTTGAGGTTGTGTACCACCCGATATTGGAGAATTTGGAAGCCTAGGACTGCCTGAAAGGAGAGATCTGCCTGGTATTAGGTTTTAGACTTGCTTAACATGTGCCATCACCATCTATGTTGACATTAAATTTTTTTATAGTGAATTGGAATGGTTTTGGAGCCAAAATCTGCATTAAAAACTCTTACTAATATCAATATTACTATGCCACATATTCACACAGTACAGAATTTCCTATGTACCTATTTGAAATCAGTGTTGTAGAAAAAAGAAGCGACATGCCAATTCTTGCCGTGATTTCTACAGATAAAATGTGTGAAAACTGTGATGGGTAACCACGAGCTGAAAAGCCCCAATGAATAGGCCTAATAAGCATAAAGATCTGTAGCAGTGTCATGCAAAACCGAGGCAGAAATCCAAGGGTCAGCCTGATATGGATTCCACTGCAAATATATATCTGAATGTATTTTAAGCCATGTGAGTATTAAGGGTTTATCCAGACAGTGCAGTCAAGTTACAAGGCTTTACAAAAACAAATCAAAAATAGGTAAAGGAATCCACATCACTTTTTGTATGGGTTTATGGTAGATACAGTTAAGGGCTCGTTCACATCTGCGCCCGGTCTCCGTTCTGCAGGTTTCCGTTTCCTGCACAAAACTGAGCAGGAGACGGAAACCTGCAGGACTCTTTCATACCCATTTATTTGAATGGGCTTGAAAGATGTCCGGCCATGAGCGGTGGTGAGCATTTTATGCTCTCCGCCGCGAAACCGTTTTTTTTAAATCCGGACACAGAGTCGGACATGCAGTACTCTGTGTCTGGGTTTAAAAAAAAAAACGGTTTTGTGGCGGCGAGCATAAAACGCTCACCGGTGCTCACGGCCGGACCCGGTCTGTGGTTTCCGTCTTCTTGCATGCAGAAGACGGAAAGCTGAGAATGGAGACCCGAACACTAGTGTGAACATAGCGTCAAATGGCATCATCTGAATAAACCCTGCTATGGTGTCAAGAATTTCTAGGTCCTATTATACTTTGTGGTCTAAAGAGAATCCAGAGTATAATGTGGTGACCATTTCAGCCCACCTCTCCAAATCTCCATTTGTTCGGTTTTGGAAAAAAAAGAATTGGAATATCCAGGTATGAGTTGGTTCTGTCTACTAAGGACAGAAGTTTGTGGAGACCTCCTCAGTCCTGGTTCACATCTGCGTTCGGTATTCCATTCAGGGAGTCTGCACGCAACAATTAAAAAAGTTGCAGTGTCAGCCAAGTAAGGCCCGGTTCACATCTGCATTTGGTATTCCATTTGGGGAGTCTGCTTGGGGACCCCTTGAACAGAATACCGAATGCATTGACAAGTGGTGAGCAATGAAAGCACATGGACCCGCAATACGTGGTGAGTAGGGTTGAGCCGATCTTGAGATTTCAAGATCGATTTTAAAATCCGATTTCTGATCATTTTCCAGCCGATCTCGATCCCGATCGTGAAATTTGCTCGATCGCCGATCGGAATCCAATCTTTTCCGATCCCGATCCTCAACCCTAGTCAATGCTTTTCTATGGGAAAAGTCACTTTTGGGGTTGAGCCAATCTTGAGATAACCTCTGATCTCGATCCCGCTGGAAAAGATCGGGTCGGAATTCCGATCGCGATCGTGAAATTTACTCGATCGCCGATTGGAATCCGATCTTTTCCGATCCCGATCGCTCAACTCTAATGGTGTTGTATTACTTAATCTTGTCCGTTTGGACATGTCTATATTTGTGATTTGGTTTCATGGGTCAGGTCCGGAACGGTCCTGCTTTGTTACAGTTTTGTTTTTTGTTTTGCTTATTTGTAAATTGTTTATAAATAAAGAGTTTATAAAAAAAAAAGCACATGGACCCCAATAGACTATAATGGGTCCGTGTGTTTTCTATGCAGTGTCCACATGGAATATGTAGAGAGAAAATTACAGTACTTCATGAACTACTTTCTTCTCCGTATGACTCGTGCGAACACTGCTCGGAAAACACATGGACCCCATTATAGTCTATGGGGTCCATGTACTTTCAAAAGCTTACGGCTAGTCAATGGGTTCAGTATTCCATTCGGGGGGTCCCCATGCGGACTCCCCGAACGGAATACACAACGCAAATGTGAACCAGGCATTATTTGGCTTATTTGGCTGACACTGCAACTTTTTTAAAGGTTGCATCTGATAAATCTGATGTACAGACAGACGGATGGGCTAGCCACATCTATTTTCCCACCAGAGTCAATGGTGTAAAATTGCAAAATGTTGCAAAATTTTTGCACAAATAGCTCAAACTGTTCCAGGACTTACTTTCCGCCTTTTTTACGGTAGAATTCTGTAGTGCATGGTGTGATGAATTTCCCCCAAAGTGTCTTTTTTCTACTTTGAGTCAGAACTCAAATACTTTTTTTTGTGTTTTCAGCTTGACTCTACAGATCTTCACACATTTTCCTGGGAGTCATTTTCGACATCAATCCTCTTATCTCTTGCCCTTCTTCGATTTTCCCCACGCTCCAAAGACTTCAGAACTCAAAAGAATACGTTGCTCCTGCATATGGAACGTTCTGTACATGCCCCGGGCTTGTGGTATTAGTGTGTCCTGGTTTCACATGAATGATAAGCCTCAGCTTAATCTTCCCTGTGATTGTAACGCAGAATATGGCAATACTAATGCCTAAGAATGTGCTATATTTGCAGCTGGATGTTACTGGGAAGAATACCTGGACAATAAAGATTTAACCCTTAGGATTTGGGATCTTTGCAGACATTTTGCAAGAAGCACTAGAAATCTGAAACATAAAATTGGAGTAGAGAATTAGGTTCCTGTGTTCATTATTTCTCACGTACCGTGGTGCTAAATGATGGCTTTGTGTTCCAGCTTATTATATGGTAATTATAGGGGTGTCACAGTCGTGTGTGGGAGACTGACGGAGGTGGAACAAGTTTAGGAAAGTAACAGCCGTACCAGAAATGCTAAGAAACTTTTTTTGGTTTGATTTCATTCTGTACATTTTAAGGTCACACATTTTGAAGAGAAACAACTCCAGATCTTTGTATCCTTTAATAGGTTCTGTTCCACTGATTATGGCACAGCTGGATTTTCTTTCTGTAGTCCCCACCATTCCTGAGCAATCAATGCTGTTAGTTTTGGTACCTGATATACTAATTAGACTCTTTACTATCAGGTAGGTGGTCTTGGGATGGAGCAGACAAGGGGGTGTGATTCTGAACTCCCTAACATTGTCCAATCAGAAGCGGATAGAGTTAGAGCTCAGAAATATGCCCCCGCCTATTGCTGTTTGAGATCACCCACCTGACAGTAGAGAGTCTAATTAGCCTATCAGGCACCAATACTAAGAACAGTGATTGCTCAGGAATGGGGGAGGCTAGAGAAAAAATACCAACTGTGCCAAAATCATTGGGGCATAAGGAAATAAAGAATTATAGTTGGTGGGGATGCTGACTCTAATTTCACAATCATCGTTATCTGCTAACCCCAAAGGTTCACTTACATTTGCCATTGACAGATATGTCATATTGGATACAACATAGTATGGGTGAAAAAAGACATACAGTACAGACCAAAAGTTTGGACACACCTTCTCATTCAAAGAGCTTTCTGTATTTTCATGACTATGAAAATTGTAGATTCACATTTAAGGCATCAAAACTATGAAGTAACACATGTGTTATTATATACTGAACAAAAAAGTGTGAAACAACTGAAAATATGTCTTATATTCTAGGTTCTTCAAAGTAGCCAACTTTTGCTTTGATTCCTGCTTTGCACACTCTTGGCATTCTCTTGATGAGCTTCAAGAGGTAGTCACTAGAGATGAGCGAGTACTGTTCGGATCAGCCGATACGAACAGCACGCTCGCATGGAAATGAATGGACGTAGCCGGCACGCGGGGGGTTAAACGGCCAGCCGACGTCAAAGCGGAAGTACCAGGTGCATCCATTCTTTTCTATGGCGCGTGCTGTTCAGATTGGCTGATCTGAACAGTACTCGCTCATCTCTAGTAGTCACCTGAAATGGTCTTCCAACAGTCTTGAAGGAGTTCCTAGAGATGCTTAGCACTTGTTGGCCCTTTTGCCTTCGCTCTGCGGTCCAGCTCACCCAAAACCATTTTGATTGGGTTCAGGCCTGGTGACTGTGGAGGCCAGGTCATCTGGTGTAACATCCCATCACTCTCCTTCTTGATTAGACAGCCCTTACACAGCCTGGAGGTGTTTGGGGTCATTGTCCTGTTGAAAAATAAATGATGGTCCAACTAAACGCAAGTCGGATGGAATAGCATGCCACTGTAAGATACTGTGGTAGCCATGCTGGTTCAGTATGCCTTCAGTTTTGAATAAATCCCCAACAGTGTCATCAGCAGAGCACCCCCACACCATCACACCTCCTCCTCCATGCTTCACAGTGGGAACCAGGCGTGTAGAGTCCATCCATTCACCTTTTCTGCGTCGCACAAAGACACGGTGGTTGGAACCAAAGATCTCAAATTTGGACTCGTCAGACCAAAGCACAGATTTCCACTGGTCTAACGTCCATTCCTTGTGTTCTTTAGCCCAAACAAGTCTCTTCTGCTTGTTGCCTGCCCTTAGCAGTGGTTTTCTAGCAGCTATTTTACCATGAAGGCCAGTTGTTGTAGAGATGTGTCTGCTGCTAGAACTCTGTGTGGCATTGACCTGGTCTCTAATCTGAGCTGCTGTTAACCTGCGATTTCTGAGGCTGGTGACTCGGATGAACTTATCCTCCGCAGCAGAGGTGACTCTTGGTCTTCCTTTCCTGGGGCGGTCCTCATGTCAGCCAGTTTCTTTGTAGCGCTTGATGGGTTTTGCAACTGCACTTGAGGAAACCTTCAAAGTTTTTCCAATTTTTCGGACTGACTGACCTTCATTTCTTAAAGTAATGATGGCCACTCGTTTTTCTACACTTAGCTGCTTTTTTTCTTGCCATAATACAAATTCTACCAGTCTATTCAGTAGGACTATGAGCTGTGTATCCACCTGACTTCTGCACAACACAACTGATGGCCCCAACCCCATTTATAAGGCAAGAAATCCCACTTATTAAACCTGACAGGGCAGACCTGTGAAGTGAAAACCATTTCAGGTGACTACCTCATGAAGCTCATCAAGAGAATGCCGAGAGTGTGCAAAGCAGGAGTCAAAGCAACTACTTTGAAGAACCAAGAATATAAGACAGATTTTCAGTTGTTTCACACTTTTTTGTTAAGTATATAATTCCACATGTTATAATTCATAGTTTTGATGCCTTCAGTGTGAATCTACTATTTTCATAGTCATGAAAATACAGAAAAATCTTTTGAATGAGAAGGTGTGTCCAAACTTTTGGTCTGTAGTGTAAGTTCATCAAGTTTAACAAAGTTTTAACTAACTAACTTCCATCAGGGAGAAGGGTAAGTATGAGTGGTGGGGTGTAGTGAGGGCAGGGAACGGGAAGTGAGCAGATGGGAGGGGATGGCAGGGGACAGGAAGTGAGTGGATTGGAGGGGAGGTGAGGGGAAGAGAAGTGAGCGGACGAGAGGGAAGAGCATGGGACGGGAAGGCAGTGGACGGGAGTGGAGTGGAGGGAAGGGGAGGGTATGGGATGTTGTATGTGACGTTTCCAGAATTAGCAAAACGTAACGTCACAGGATCCTCAGAAAATGTACCTGGGGCAGTCACATGACTGCCCCAGGTACATTTTTTTTAAAATTGAAGTAATATATAAAGAAGATAGGATGAGGGTTTAGTTTAATGTATAAATTTTTATTTATCCCGGACAACTCCTTTAAGTATGGACAAAGTGGTGGAGAGTGAACTCAGTGAGAGATCCAAAGCCCCATAACCACTTTTCATTGGGGACCCAACAGACCTTTATTCTTATTTATAGCTTTTATAATTAGTTCCTGTTGAGAATAATGCATTGACTCTTAACCTATACACCACAATTATGATTTAGGAAAACCTGCTCTCGCAGGGGGTTGGACCCGATGGCCCTTGAGGTCCCTTCCAACTCTACCATAAGAAGAACAATTACTCATTGCATTATCTATTTCCCCAAAATATATCAAAAATAAAAAGGTTCTTTATGCTTTCCATTTTCAATTTGATGGGAAGTCTAAAATGCAGTATATAAAAGGCTCTTCCAGATCATATTGTTTCCAGTCCTCAATAATCCAATAGCATCACTTTACATAACAATAGCAGGGACGTTATGTGGCGCTCAGGCTGCATTAGTAAAATGGTACTTTCCATATTCATTAGCTGATAAAATAGATAGGCACCTCCCTTTGTACCTTGTTAATTGCTACATCTGATAAAAAAACAAGGTTACAAAAAAGTACCAGCATATTCTTTTACAAAAGAACTCTTTCATGGCGTACCATACCGGCAGGGGATGAGAGAAGCAATATATGTTTTCTACTGAATCGCTAATAACATACCTTTTGTCTTCTCTTTGACATTCGGGAACCTTTGATCAAGCCCAGAGATTCAGCTTAATTTTATGTTTTGCTTCGGGTTCCACATCCCCCATTACAAATAGCAGTTTACTCAAATTGAGCGCTGTTATGTATTCTGTAGTCCATCATTACACCATTTACATGCCTTTTGGTTGGTAACAGTATTAAAGAGGTATTCCCATCTTAGACACTTATATAGCATGTCTACAAGAAAGATGTGACATAAAAGTATGGTAGTGGTGGGACCCACACCTATCTCCCGAATGGGAGATCCTCAATCTCCATCCTGCCTCGTGCTAGTGGATAGTCTCAAAAGCAACATCATACCTTACATAGGAATCCCTGTTTCATAGACATGAAAATAAAGTCCTCTGCCTGTTGTATAGCCTTATCTAGCATTATAGGACAAGTGACGGACTCACTGCTCTCTGGAGGAAGGGGGGCTGAGTTCTCTGGATTAAGCTCAGAGTTGTTATTTCTTGCTAATTGCAGTTTGCTGATAAAGGCTCAGACAGTTTTTTCTCTCTATTTAAGAAGAAACATAACATTGAATTTACTGCAAATCCTTTATCAGTACTGCATGTTAGTTTTTTTTTTCTCTCCAAACCTGTGTAATGTAATATACATTTACCATGCATATTTGATCTGCATTACTATTAATTTAATCTATCTATTTAATCTAATCTATTTCATATTGTCCTGTCAATCAAACAGTCAAAGCCTCTTCCCACCAAGCTTGTGGAATAATGCAGGAATTGAGAACAGCTAGAAGGCAAAATGGTGGGAGATGGTACTGCTGCAGCAAATTACAATTCTAAATTTTATTATTGTTTGTAATATATTAATAAACCACTTAACCATCATAATTAGAGATAAGCGAACAGTAAAATGTTCGAGATTCGATATTCGTTTCGAACCCCTCAATATTCGGCTACTCGAATTGAATATCGAACCCTATTATACTCTATGGGGGGAAAATGCTTGTTTCAGGGGTAGGCAACATTCAATCAAATTATACTTACCAAGTCCACGAGTGAGGGTCGGGCTGGATCCTCCGAGAGGTGTTCTCCGTGCAGTGTCCCCGCACTACAAGCGGACATGCGCAGTCGGCTCTGCCCAGGCCCGATGCCTGGCAGAGTGAATTCAGAGCCAGAAGACGCGGTGGGAAAGCTGCACGGAGAAGACTTCTAAAGGTAGGAGAAGAACCTAAGGTAGGAGAAGCGTTGATTGGCCGTCTGTATAGCATTTGGCCAATCAATGCTGGTTCTGCATCAAACTTTTCCATTCGAATAGTGAGTGGTACACGATCGAGTACGAGTATTTTGAATACCGTAGTATTCGATCGAATACCTACTCGATTGAATACTACTCGCTCATCTCTAATCATAATTATCAGTTTTGGTACTCTAAATAAAAATAGATGTCAGCAAATGGTATCTGCTGGTTGAAATTTTCACAATTGTCATAACTCAGTCAAGATGTGCAAGATTGGAATGAGAATCTGGGAAATGAATGTCGGTATATTCATGGAGATTAACAAACATAATTATTGAAAACTCATAACAATAGAATAACAACAGTTGTAACTTATAAAATAACTTTAAACTTAGAATTTTAAATACAACATTTTACATGGAATAAATTTGAGGGTGAAATAAGTCCCCATTGCGGTACCTTATTTCCAGCAATAAATTTTGTTGTACAATAAAAATATTAATGAATGCGCCATTGACAAGAAAGTATTTAGTTAATTAACAAATAAAGTGATTAGAAATAAAGAGTCTTTCTTCGTTTTTATTTATTTATTTTGTACATGGTAATTTATGGGTATCTGAATATGGCAATTTTCCTTGAAATTTTTATATCATTTTACTGAAAGTAGTATAATATAACAAGGACTATATAGATTTGATATCGCTTGACTTGACTTGACCTGCATTATAAATGTAATGTATTATTTTTTACCGCATAGTGAACACCATGAAAACAAAACCTATAAGTGTAAAGTGCAATTTTTTCCCCTATTTTTTCAACTTTTTAGTACATTGTACAGAACATTCAATGGCATCAATGACAGAAAGAGGTTAATTATCCTGATCCAACAGAATTCTACAGTTTTAGTTTTTTTTTCTTCCTTTGATGAAGGTTTTTTAGTTTGTTGAACTTCCCTCCCTCTTCATCTCCAGCTGTTATAAGAATATCATAATTTCCCAGTAGGCATTTCTTAGCTATAAACTCATTTTTAAAGTTACTCTCGTACTGAATATCTGTATTGACTTTGCTAAATTTTGTAGACAGTAAGTAGAGATGGGTAAATCGGTTCATAATGAACTGGAATCGACCAAAACCAACAATATGGGTTCATCTCTGACAAACTTAAATGGTCCATGCAACATGTATTGCAGTAAATTATTATATTCTGAACTCTCTTCAGACCTCGGTGAATAACAGGTGGAGACCCAGAGGAGGTGACAAAAATAAAAAACATTTATTCTTACCTTCTCTTATCTCTTTTGGGCCTACTTGTGGAGAATGCATTGAGTCTCTGCCTCCTCACGATGTATGGCACTCTCTTCTGATGCCATATACCTAGGGTCACTGCTGAGACCTGTGATTGGGCCACATGGGTACGCCAAGCATCATGATGTCATGAAGAGACGCCAGAGTATAATAATTTCACTTCTGGTTCTATCTAAACACGTTCAGACTGGAGAACTGATTTGCCCTAACACTGGATGAAACAAAACTTCATAGGTTCGCCCATCTGTAACAGTAAGGAAGAAAATCCTTCCACATGATGACCTACGTCTTTTGCTGGATAAATACAAGCTTTTATGTGGACGTTAAACCTCTCAGAGTCTTGATCATTCAACTGAGCAAGATGATACTATCCTTATTTCTTGACATTTACTTTAAAAAAAAAATATGTTTTGTCAAGTTTGTAATACAATGTTTCAAAAATTCTCTTGTAGGTTTTGGATCTAAACTCTTTGATCGCTTAAAACTAAACATTTCTTTATTGTTTTAACTTATTTTTTAGATTTGAGATTGACCTTATCCACAACAGTACCGGAGGATCCTTCAAAGTTGATCTTACCCACCATAATAGCAGAGGATCCTTCCTGGTTGACCTTACCCACCATAGTACCAGAGGATCCTTCCTGGTTGACCTTACCCACCATAGTACCAGAGGATCCTTCCTGGCTGACCTTACCCACCATAGCACCAGAGGATCCTTCCTGGTTGACCTTACCCACCATAGTACCAGAGGATCCTTCTAGGTTAACCTTACCTACCATAGTCCTGGAGCATCCTTCAGGGTTGACTTTGTCCACCAAAGTATCAGGAGATCATCTGGTGATCATCTCGCAATAATGGGCCACAAAGGTCCACCAAGTAAAATTTGGGATTAGTCCATTGCCATTAGATTCTTTTTCTTATCAGATGATTCACAAATAACTAAAATGTATTTGACCAAGGCCATAGTTTGACTTTGTCATATAGGAACTTTCTAGTTGCCATTGTGGCTGACATTATTTTATAGGTGCACAATTTGGCTGCACTTTTTGTTTTGGGGCAGTCTCTATTTTTGGGAATACTCTTTGTAGGCACTTTTTGTGGAGGTAATCACGGATTATAACTTTTTAAGGGGGCACATTTTATCATGCCTATCATACCCAGCCATTATTAATATAAATTCTCTGGCTCTTGTTATGGGGCCATGGTCGTTTTGTAAGAGCAATTTCAGTACAAAACAGCTTCTAGTCTATTCCTTTTCTCAATATCAAACCAATGAGATATTACCGAACTACTGGAGCTACCCATTTCTGAGAAATATTTTAATGTTGCTTTCAGTAATTTTTACTTGGAAATAGATGCTGGGTGACAGCGAGTAATGGCAGCCATTAGGTTTACTTCACGCACATTCTTGGCTTCTAAAATAAAAAAAACACAGACATTATTTGGAAGGTTTTGTTATATTGAGACATGTTTAATACATTTGTGCATCAAAACTGCGAAAAAAGGCGCAAGAAATGCACTTTTTGTAACACATTTAGGCTAAGGCTAAACGTAGCGAGCCATAATGACAAAGTGCTGCGGGAAAAACCGCGGTGGAACGCATTGCAGTTTTTCCCACAGAGCTTTTTACAGAAAGTCTTCCTCTTCCAGAAGTTTTCTCTGCAGACTTTCTGTTTCATTTATACCTATAGAGAAACCTCCGGCGTGGGTATAATTGACATGCTGCGATTTCCATAATCGCAACGGTTTTGGAAATCATAACATTTCCATAACGGATATTTTTCTGCAATGTGTGAATGGGATTTGCAGCATTTGGCCACGTCGTAGTGCTTTTTTTTTTATAAGTGGTATTTTTTTCTTAAAACTATACTGGGCATATTTATTGTACCTTGCAGTTTTTTGGATTACAAGTAGTAATAAAAACTTTACAATTTTTTTTTATTTTCCTATCAGTATTTGTTTGGAGTATGGGAGGAAATCCAAGAAAAAACAGGGAGAACATACAAACTCCTTGCAGAAGTTGTCCTTGGCAGGATCCAAACCCAGGACTCCAGCACTGCAAGGCTACAGTGATAACCACAGAGCCACCATGCTGCCTGTTTTGCAAAATGTTTGCACTTTCATGGAAGGGGGGCATTGAAAGGGGCATGCTGGATATGAGTAAAAACGTAAATGGTCCCTGAAATCTATTCCAGCTATTAGTTAGCATAGTTTTACTACAGGTGTATGGCCCAATGGAGGGTACATCTGAAAATCAGTGGCCGATTCATCTGGGCCTAATCATAACGGATGCCAATGTTCTGTATCTACATTCTGCTATGAGGAGCTAAGAAAATGATGAGGAATCTGAAGGGAAGATGGGAGTCAAATTGCTCTTCATTTTCTGCAGTGTGAATATACCCTTGGTGCACCAGTCATCACCCAAGATGCATCTTCTATGGGCCAAAAAATCCTTACTTGTTGGACATGGTCCAGAGTAGACAGGTATGACAAGCAACAAATCTGTATAGAGGATCGGCGATCATAATAGCCATTTTTCCCTGTAGCTTGCCAATGGAAATGAATGCCAGCTGACATGCAGTGGCGTAACTACCGCCATAGCAGCAGAGGCAGCTGCCACAGGGCCCGGTACATTAGGGGCCCGGTGACAGACGCTACCGCTGCTATCATTATACTCGGGGGTCTTTTCGGACTCCTGAGTATAATGATTGGTGGACTGGGAGAGGTAAGAAACATAAAAAACACTGTTACTTACCTCTCCACGATCCTGGCCAGGCCTCCTTTCTAGTTGTCTGACGTCTCCGACGTCACATGAACCCGGCCTGCGTCCTGGGTCATGTGACGTCCGACGTCATTGAAGAAGGACGGCAGCGAAGGCCGACAGCGTAGGAGCCGGGGGACAGGTAAGAAACAGTAGTTTTTTATGTTTTTATTCTCCCAGGTCTCCGATTGTTATACTCTGGGGTCTGAAAAGACCCCAGAGTATAATAATTGTTTATGGGTGTCCACAGTGGGACATAATAGTGTGTGCAGGGGCGACTATGGGCTATAATACTGTGTGCAGGGGCCACTAAGGGACATAATACTGTGTGCAGGGGCCACGATGGGGGTTAATACTGTGTGCAGGGGCCACTATGGGGGATTAATACTGTCTGCAGGGGCCACTATGGGGAATAATACAGTGTGCAGGGGCCACTATGGGGTATAATACAGTGTGCAGGGGCCACTATGGGGTATAATACTGTGTGCAGGGGCCACTATGGGGGATAATACTGTGTGCAGGGGCCACTATGGGGTATAATACTGTGTGCAGGGGCCACTATGGGGGATAATACTGTGTGCAGGGGCCACTATGGGGGATAATACTGTGTGCAGGGGCCACTATTGGGGATAATACTGTGTTCAGGGGCCACTATGGGGGATAATACTGTGTGCAGGAGCCACTATGGGACATAATAGTGTGTACTGGGGCCACTATGGGGGATAATACTGTGTGCAGGGGCCACTATGGGCTATAATACTGTGTGCAGGGGCCACTAAGGGACATAATACTGTGTGTAAGGGCCACTATGAGGGATAATACTGTGTGCAGGGGCCACTATGGGGGATTAATACTGTCTGCAGGGGCCACTATGGGGAATAATACAGTGTGCAGGGGCCACTATGGGGTATAATACAGTGTGCAGGGGCCACTATGGGGTATAATACTGTGTGCAGGGGCCACTATGGGGGATAATACTGTGTGCAGGGGCCACTATGGGGTATAATACTGTGTGCAGGGGCCACTATGGGGGATAATACTGTGTGCAGGGGCCACTATGGGGGATAATACTGTGTGCAGGGGCCACTATTGGGGATAATACTGTGTTCAGGGGCCACTATGGGGGATAATACTGTGTGCAGGAGCCACTATGGGACATAATAGTGTGTACTGGGGCCACTATGGGGGATAATACTGTGTGCAGGGGCCACTATGGGGTATAATACTGTGTGCAGGGGCCACTATGGGGGATAATACTGTGTGCAGGGGCCACTATGGGGGATAATACTGTGTGCAGGAGCCACTATGGGACATAATAGTGTGTGCAGGGGCCACTATGGGGGATAATACTGTGTGCAGGGGCCACTATGGGGGATAATACTGTGTGCAGGAGCCACTATGGGACATAATAGTGTGTACTGGGGCCACTATGGGGGATAATACTGTGTGCAGGGGCCACTATGGGGTATAATACTGTGTGCAGGGGCCACTATGGGGGATAATACTGTGTGCAGGGGCCACTATGGGGGATAATACTGTGTGCAGGGGCCACTATTGGGGATAATACTGTGTTCAGGGGCCACTATGGGGGATAATACTGTGTTCAGGGGCCACTATGGGGGATAATACTGTGTGCAGGAGCCACTATGGGACATAATAGTGTGTACTGGGGCCACTATGGGGGATAATACTGTATGCAGGGGCCACTAAGGGACATAATAGTGTGTACTGGGGCCACTATGGGGGATAATAGAGCGCGCAGGAATGCGTAGGAGGGGGTCGGTCGAGGTCTTCGGTGTCGGTCGTGGGGGGAAGGGCCCATGTCAAAAGTTTGCCACGGGGCCCCGCCATTCCTAGTTACGCCACTGCTGACATGTTATATCATCAACCAATTTTTAGCGCCCCCTGCACTGGCCTCTGAGCCAATTCACTATGTGTTCCATAGACCCTTCATGTCTTATATATATTTATTATCTGTTACTTGTTCCATATGTGACTGGTGATAATGCAGGGAATAGAGACACAACAAGGAAAAGAGCAGGAAATATTTTATGTTGATATGTATGATATATACAACTTGTGCAGTGTATTTGTGCGCCCATTTAACCCAATGGCTGCCCATAGCAACTAATCATGATGCGGCTTTCATTTTCCCACAGCAGACAATAAAATGACAGTTGCTCTGTGATTCTTTGCTATGGGTAACAGCTCCATGAATTCCTTATTGTGGCTATGCAGGAACACAACATACATGACAAGATAACCTGGCCACAATAAGGAGATGATGGCTGGGTATCTGGCATGTCCTAGACCAGAGGAAGTTCCTGCCTTCATGGTCATATCCATTGACAACTGATTGACAAGAGATGTCGCCACTAAGACGGTTTAGAGAAAATCTGTAAAAGTCTGCAAAATTTTTAGTTATTTATATTTGGAAAAAACATTTCAATGGTCTACAAATTTAAATATAGTTATATTCATGGAAAAACCTTTTAAGCCAAGAGTCTGTATTGTCTGCGTAGTAATATTACCATCTAACACCCTGTAATATCTCAGCCCAATGACAAACTCAACTCGTTTACATCGATGGATAGATGCTTGAGCTTAAAGGGTTAAATATCACTGAATATCATTAAATATATCTGGGGGCCCAAACACAGGGTCCTCCAGCGATCAGGACAGAGGACCAAAAGTCCTCCTAAAGCCTCCTTGGGAATATGGATTGTCATCTTCAGCACCAACCGCAGCCCCATAGAAGCGAACATAGCGATGGTCACGCGAGTGCACTGGCGCTCCATTCAGAGGAGGCTTTAGGGGGACTTTGGGTCCTCTGTCCTCATGATCACTGGAAGAGCCAGCGTTTGGGCCTCCAATGATCACACACTTATCCCCTGCCCTAAGAATAGGAGATAAGTGTCCGTAACGGCACAACACCATTAAAGCCGGGCCTTTAGGCAGACACATTGATGGAGATATATGACAACCGGTGTTTTCAACACAAGTCTTCCATCTCCTGTCTAATATCCCCTATGCTGGTGCAGGGTCCATCTGATTTATGACTAGGCATACGCCTCCTCTGGCGCCGTGTGTCTGCACTGAAATCTACACCACCTCATAGCTGGCATAAATTTTAGGCACCATTTACACCAAAAGTGGCCGATCATATCAAACACTTAGAATTTCATCTGACCTGCCAAGGATAATGATCTTGTACACTCACCGGCCACTTTATTAGGTACACCTGTCCAACTGCTCGTTAACACTTAATTTCTAATCAGCCAATCACATGGCGGCAACTCAGTGCATTTAGGCATGTAGACATGGTCAAGACAATCTCCTGCAGTTCAAACCGAGCATCAGTATGGGGAAGAAAGGTGATTTGAGTGCCTTTGAACGTGGCATGGTTGTTGGTGCCAGAAGGGCTGGTCTGAGTATTTCAGAAACTGCTGATCTACTGGGATTTTCACGCACAACCATCTCTAGGGTTTACAGAGAATGGTCCGAAAAAGAAAAAACATGGAAACTGAGGCTACAATTTGCACAAGCTCATCGAAATTGGACAATTGAAGATTGGAAAAACGTTGCCTGGTCTGATGAGTCTCGATTTCTGCTGTGACATTCGGATGGTAGGGTCAGAATTTGGCGTCAACAACATGAAAGCATGGATCCATCCTGCCTTGTATCAACGGTTCAGGCTGGTGGTGGTGGTGTCATGGTGTGGGGAATATTTTCTTGGCACTCTTTGGGCCCCTTGGTACCAATTGAGCATCGTTGCAACGCCAAAGCCTACCTGAGTATTGTTGCTGACCATGTCCATCCCTTTATGACCACAATGTACCCAACATCTGATGGCTACTTTCAGCAGGATAATGCAATGCCATGTCATAAAGCTGGAATCATCTCAGACTGGTTTCTTGAACATGACAATGAGTTCACTGTACTCCAATGGCCTCCACAGTCACCAGATCTCAATCCAATAGAGCATCTTTGGGATGTGGTGGAACGGGAGATTCGCATCATGGATGTGCAGCCAACAAATCTGCGGCAACTGTGTGATGCCATCATGTCAATATGGACCAAAATCTCTGAGGAATGCTTCCAGCACCTTGTTGAATCTATGCCACGAAGAATTCAGGCAGTTCTGAAGGCAAAAGGGGGTCCAACCCGTTACTAGCATGGTGTACCTAATAAAGTGGCCGGTGAGTGTATATTACTGATCATAAGCAGATGGTCAGGCTACAAATGAATAGCAAGTTTTAGGTAGGGAGCAGTCCATGTGGCAGCTACATGTGTGCAATTTATCCACACCTATATTTGGGGGCACCATTCTTAGAACTGTATATAGCTATGTGGCCATCAGCAATCTATTGGATGACTGTGCCCATTCTCCATTGTCCTGCCCTTGTCCCCTCACCCATGAACTCATGAAGCCGTGAGTGGAGAGTTTCACATGACTGCTGAGATAATCCACTGGCCTCAGCAGTTGCTGGAGAGGGACTGATGACGTCACCCACATACAGTCAGTGGTCACATGAGCCTCTCCACCTCCAAGGCAGTGAGTTCTAACGTAGGAGAGAAAGGGGACCAGAACAGGGCAATGGATAGGCGAGGAGAGGTGATTTTTTTTTTTTACTTTATACAGACCTTCACCGTCCCAAAGTTTACCCTATAAGGCTAAGTTCACACGGAGTAAAGTGGAGCGCAATCTGGCACGTATACACGTGTCAGCAGTTTGCGAGCCCAATCTGCTGACGTGTATACGTGCCAGATTGCGCTCCACTTTACTCCATGTGAACTTACCCTAAATCCTGAATAGCCCCTTAACTATTGAACTCCAGCTGGAGCCCAGAGCTGAACTGAACTATGGACTGCAGATGTCACTCAATAGTTAACATTAGAAAGTCTTGTTAAAAAAAAGTTGCCTTGGAGCCCCAACTTAAAACACCCCAATAATAAGTCACATGTCTTCTCTTTTGAGGTAGTAGCTCTGCTAAGGTAAGACCATGTTCACATCTGTGCCAGAGTCTTTGTCACAGTGTTCAATGAAAATCAGTGGAGGAAAAAGACACCCAACAACCCCATTATCAGTGGCGTAACTAGGAATGGCGGGGCCCCAAGGTGAACATGTGACATGGGGGACCCAGAGGAGGATCCAAACATAAGAAACACTGGTACTTACCTCTCCTGGGCTCCAGCAGCTAATGGCCTATAAGAACACCCATCAGGGCCCCCTAATGTCCAGGGCCCTGTGTAGTGCAGCGGCTACCGCTGCTACCCTGGTAGTTACACCCCTGGGGTACGTTGGGATCCATGTGTAATCTCTGTTTTAGGAGTCCGGGTCCCCAATAGACGCAAACAACGGAGACGCAATACTAGTGTGAGCCAGGCATAAGGATGTATTCATATGGTGCAGTTGTGCTGCAATTTTAATGTGAATGGCTGCAGTTCTGCACCTACCACATGTGGAGCAAAACAACCTCGCTGTGTGAATACATCCCAATATACCAGATGACCTAAGGTCAAGGCTGCCCTTATACAGTCCTATGAAAAAGTTTGGGCACCCCTGTTAATCTTAATCATTTTTAGTTCTAAATATTTTGGTGTTTGCAACAGCCATTTCAGTTTGATATATAACTAATAACTGATGGACACAGTAATATTTCAGGATTGAAATGAGGTTTATTGTACTAACAGAAAATGCGCAATATGCATTAAACCAAAATTTGACCGGTGCAAAAGTATGGGCACCTCAACAGAAAAGTGACATTAATATTTAGTACATCCTCCTTTTGCAAAGATAACAGCCTCTAGTTGCTTCCTGTAGCTTTTAATCAGTTCCTGGATCCTGGATGAAGGTATTTTGGACCATTTCTTTCTACAAAACAATTCAAGTTCAGTTAAGTTTGATGGTCGCCGAGCATAGACAGCCCGCTCTCAAATGATCTGAAAACAAAGATTGTTCAACATAGTTGTTCAGGGGAAGGATACAAAACGTTGTCTCAGAGATTTAACCTGTCAGTTTCCACTGTGAGGAACATAGTAAGGAAATGGAAGACCACAGAGACAGTTCTTGTTAAGCCCAGAAGTGGCAGGCCAAGAAAAATATCAGAAAGGCAGAGAAGAAGAATGGTGAGAACAGTCAAGGACAATCCACAGACCACCTCCAAAGAGCTGCAGCATCATCTTGCTGCAGATGGTGTCACTGTGCATCAGTCAGCAATACAGCGCACTTTGCACAAGGAGAAGCTGTATGGGAGAGTGATGAGAAAGAAGCCGTTTCTGCACGTACGCCACAAATAGAGTTGCCTGAGGTATGCAAAAGCACATTTGGAGAAGCCAACTTCATTTTGGAAACAAAGATTGAGTTGTTTGGTTATAAAAAAAGGCGTTATGCATGGCGTCCAAAAAGAAACAGCATTCCAAGAAAAACACTTGCTACCCACTGTAAAATTTGGTGGAGGTTCCATCATGCTTTGGGGCTGTGTGGCCAATGCCGGCACCGGGAATCTTGTTAAAGTTGAGGGTCGCATGGATTCCACTCAGTATCAGCAGATTCTTGAGAATAATGTTCAAGAATCAGTGACGAAGTTGAAGTTACGCCGGGGATGGATATTTCAGCAAGACAATGATCCAAAACACCGCTCCAAATCCTCAGGCATTCATGCAGAGGAACAATTACAATGTTCTGGAATGGCCATCCCAGTCCCCAGACCTGAATATCATTGAACATCTGTGGGATGATTTGAAGCGGGCTGTCCATGCTCGGCGACCATCAAACTTAACTGAACTTGAATTGTTTGTCCAAAATACCTTTATCCAGGATCCAGGAACTGATTAAAAGCTACAGGAAGCGACTAGAGGCTGTTATCTTTGCAAAAGGAGGATCTACTAAATATTAATGTCACTTTTCTGTTGAGGTGCCCATACTTTTGCACCGGTCAAATTTTGGTTTAATGCATATTGCACATTTTCTGTTAGTACAATAAACCTCATTTCATTCCTGAAATATTACTGTGTCCATCAGTTATTAGATATATCAAACTGAAATGGCTGTTATAAACACCAAAATATTTAGAACTAAAAATGATTAAGATTAATAGGGGTGCCCAAACTTTTTCATAGGACTGTATATTCAGGTTTTGGACATCATACACATGAAACAACATATACTGTAGCCCCTACAAGTCGAAACAATTCTGCTTCTATCATATATGCGTCCCTATGCTGACAACCTCTATATACGGCTGCAGCAGTTTTTCAATGCAGCAGAGCTGAGTTTGTGATTACAGAGACCTGACCTAAGGCAGTCACTTCTGTATATCTCATTGTGATACACCTAGTATTTTTGGTAGGTAAGATGGGCAGGTAACCCTACCACATTTTATTACCTCAGACCCTCACCACAGCGCCGTTCAGCCCTGCTACATCCAAGTAACCATTGCACATATGTTTTCAAATGTAAAAATGAAAAGTCTGACTATGATGGATGAGAACTCTCCATAGGCGAAATGCTGCGGATGCACCGCTGTGTAACCACTATACCGGCTGGGAGATTCTGTTAGGTGAAGTAATACTGATAACTGATCTGTCAGAGCAGTAGGGGATATTCACACATGGAGGATTTGTTGCAGAAGCCTTTTCATCGGAATAGCATTTTCTGAAATTCATGCACATGCTGATAAAAACATCCCAAAATGTATGAAAGCAAGAGTTCAAAAGATTGTGCAACAAGTCTGCGGAGGGTGATGTACTTCTGAAAGAAATGGTAATGGCAGTATGAGGAATAATGCAAAATATGGCTCTATAGTATAGATAGGCAAGTTAGTCTGGATAGATAAATCATCTCAATAGATAGATAGATAGATAGATAGATAGATAGATAGATAGATAGACCATCTAGATAGGTAGATAGTCTAGATTGAATATATTGTCTAGATAGGTAGATAGTCTAGATAGATATATCATTTGGATAGATAAGTAGATAGATAGTCTAGATACAGATACATATACTTTCTGGATAGATAGATAGATAGATAGATAGATAGATAGATAGATAGATAGATAGATAGATAGATAGATAGATAGATAGATAGATAGATAGATAGATGGATTGTTAAGATAGATAGATAGATAGATAGATAGATAGATAGATAGATAGATAGATAGATAGATAGATGATAGATAGATGGATTGTTAAGATAGATAGATAGATAGATAGATAGATAGATAGATAGATAGATAGATAGATCAGAAAAATAAAGTAGATAGATAGCCTAGATAGATAGATATATTATCTAGGTAAATAGATAAGTCGATAGATATAGATAAGTAGATAGCTAATCTAATGATTGTCTAGGTCGGTAGATAGTCTAGATAGATATATCTTCTGGATAGATAAGTAGATAGTCTAGATACATATATTATCTAGATTGATAGATAGTATAGATATATTTATTGTCTAGGTGGATAGATAAATCATCTAGAGAGATAGATGGATAGATCAATAGAAAGATAGTCTAGATAGATCAATAGATAGTCTAAATTGATAGATAGTCAAGATAGGTAGATAGACGGTGTTGATAGACATATAATCAAGGGAGATAGATAGAGTGATAGGTAGATAGATAGATAGATAGATAGATAGATAGATAGATAGATAGTCGAGATAGGTATATAGCCTAGATAAATATATCATCTAGATAGATATATAGATAGAGTAGATAGATAGTCTAGATAGATATATTGTATAGATAGATAGTATAGATAGATACATTGTCTAGGTAAATAGATAGATAATATAGATATATTGTCTAGATAGCTAGGCAGATAGTCTAGATAGATGTATCATCTAGGTAGATAAACCGATAGATAGATAGATAGATAGATAGATAGATAGATAGATAGATAGACCATCTAGATAGGTAGATAGTTTAGAATAATTATATTGTCTAGATAGATAGGTAGATAGTCTAGATAGATATATAATTTGGATAAATAAGTAGATAGATAGTCTAGATGGATAGATTGATTGTCAAGATCGGTAGATATATAATCTAGATAGATATATCATCTAGGTCAGTTTAGATAAATATATATGTATATATATCTAGGTAGGTAGACGATAGATAGATAGATAGATAGATAGATAGATAGATAGATAGAAGGATAGACAAATAAATTAAAAAAATCAACATGTTAAAATTATCTGTTACAATTATGAAGAATATAATTATACAGAACCTTTTAGATGTGACCATTTTTTGTCTGAAAATATTGCATGGATTTGTCTCAGAGATGTAACATGCAAGAAATATCTCATAATATATGAAGAATATCGAAGTGCTCAGGACAATTATCTGTTGTAATACTTTTGCCCAAACTTTTGCACACTTGGAAATTCTGCAGAATATGTTATACCTGAATTACACAATAACCAAAATGTCTCCATTTTAGAAGAAGTTAAAAAGTCTCGGTGTGATTTTACATGTATTTATATGATTTTAGGCAAAATGATGACTGAAAAATATATGTGATATTTAGTATAATAATACCTTAGTAATATGTATCTTACAATTAGATCTGTGTTATCTAGAGAGAGAGAGAAAGAATGATAGATAGATAGATAGATAGATAGATAGATAGATAGGCAGTTAAGTTAGATTATACATAGACAGAGATATAAATAGATAATAGATAAATAAGCAAAAAGAAAGAAAGGCATTGAATAGATAAATATAATAATGACAGACATGAGACAGATCCAAATTCATAATGGTAGATAGATAGATAGATAGATAGATAGATAGATAGATAGATAGATAGATAGACAGACAGATATGATAGATAGATAGATAGATAGATAGATAGATAGATAGATAGATAGATAGACAGACAGACAGACAGACAGACAGACAGACAGACAGACAGATAGATAGATAGATAGATAGATAGATAGATAGATAGATACAGTTAGATTATACATAGAGTTCTAATATAAGATAGATAAATAAGCAAAAAGATAGAAAGACATTGAATAGATAAATATAATAACGATAGACATGAGACAGATCCATATTCATAATGGTAGATGGACAGATAGATAAATAGTCAGATAGATAGATAGATAGATAGATAGATAGATAGATAGATAGATATGGGATAGATAGATAGATAGATAGATAGATAGATAGATATGGGATAGATAGATAGATAGATAGATATGGGATAAATAGATAGATAGATAGATAGATAGATAGATAGATATGGGATAGATAGATAGATAGATAGATAGATATGACAGACAGACAGACAGACAGACAGACAGACAGACAGACAGATAGATAGATAGATAGATAGATATGACAGACAGACAGACAGACAGACAGACAGACAGACAGACAGACAGACAGATAGATAGATAGATAGATAGATAGATAGATAGATCTTGAATTGATGTAGCAGAGCTGTCTGTGTTTTGTTAGAATTGATTGGGACATCTTGCGCTATCTATGTATGTATGGTTTTACATAGGACTGCTGGTAGTTGTCTTAGTGCTATAATATATTCTCATCTGTATATGACACTATTATATGAAATCTCTGCTGCGCAGGGTTGGTTTATGGCACTCTTTATTGAAACCATATGTATATAATGTACATACCACAGGACTGTCACATATGGAGATGTCAAACAGTTCACAGTTTATTGTCTAGCAGGTCCATACTTGACCTATACAGCTGAGCAGTTTGCACCTTGCACCAATGTTCTGCTATTATAGTCCTCGTGTTACTTGCAGCTCTGGAGCCTTGTCCTGTGATGTTTCTCTTTAGACAATGCTGGAATGAAAGTGTCACTATGGGAGGCTTTAAGGTGACTCCACATCTTAACTTCTTCAGACCTGTATGTGTCACTTCTGAAGCCTCTGAGATCCCCTCCAGAAGAATGGAGCTCCATCAATTCCAGCTCATGTTTGGTCGCAGTTTCCAAAACCCTCTGTTTGTTGTAATACTTGACAAAGTTATTGATAATGGGGTGAATGGGGAGCGCAATGGCTATCACCCCACAGAGGAAACTTGTAGCTGCATTAAGTTTCCCTAGCGTGGTTTTAGGATAGATGTCGCCATACCCAACAGTGGTCATGGTGATGATAGCCCACCAGAAGGACTGGGGGATGCTCTTGAACAAAGTTTCTGGGTGGCTTTGCTCCATTGTGTATCCAAGAGCTGAGAAGACAAAGATGCCTACAGCAAGGTACATCAAGAGGAGCCCCAACTCCTTAAAACTGCTCTTCAGGGCATAGGTTAAAGTCTGCAGTCCAGAAGAATGTCGGGCAAGCTTGAAGATCCTGGCAATCCTCATGATTCGCAATGCCTGGACCGCTTGCTGGACATTAGTCAGCTCCATCAGTCTTGCCCCTAGGTGAGTCAGGATTAGGCTGACATAAAAAGGCAAAATAGCCAAGACATCAATGATATTCATAAAGGAGAAGGCAAAGTGTAACTTGTTTGGGGAGGACATGAGTCTTAGAACATACTCTATGGTGAACCATATAATACATGCAGTCTCTATGTTGTCTAGCGTAGGGTGCTCTACATGGTTCCCCTCTGAATCCTCCACCTGCAGATCTGGGATGGTCCCCAGACACATGACAATGGAGGAGATGAGGATGAAGAGGAAGGATAGGACTGCGGTGACCCTGGCTGGGAAGGAGGACTCTGGTTTCTCCATGAACTTCCAGACACATTTCTGAAACCTTTTCCATCTACTCTCTGTTGTGTCAAACCCCAGGTCATCGAGGATGGTCTGGACCCTCCTGGCTATCTCCTCCAATTCCTCCTTCTTTTCATTAAGGTGGCTTTTACAGCAGTCATCCAGAAAAGCCAAGTCTACTTTCCAGAACTCCATCTCATTCTGGAAACAAATAGGACATATTCCCTTCTTCATATGAACCTCCCCATAGTAATAAACCTCCATTATACACTTAAAGGCATCTGGGTCTCTATCAAAGTAAAATTCCCTCTGCCCTGGGTCATAGTCATCACACAGAGAGAAGATGGCATCATACCCCCCAGTTATACAGTTCATCAGCTCCGCCAGCCTGGTTTCTGGGTACCTATTTAAGATATCACCATAAAGGATCTGCCGAATCCCCCCAACATTGACTATGATCTCTACCTCTTCGCTGCAGTCTGATCCACTCCCATTCAGTTCTTCAAAGCTGGAGCCACCAATCATTTTGTTCTGGAAAATGGGTCACTTCTGGTCCAAAAAGTTTGCAGATTCTTAGAGTATTCCTCCAAATCCTAGAAACCAAGGAGACTACATGGATGGTGGTCACATTGCAGAATATCTCCTGCTCTTCACGCAGACAAGTCCTAGTACAGCAGGCTTGTAGGTCTCCTCATGCAGCAGGTGCCCATTCCTCCCAGCTCCATAGATCTGCAGCTTGCACAGCTAGCCCAGTCTCTGTGCAGATTGATGCAAGAAGAGAAGAACAGATGATCAACAAGATGGTCCCTGCACAAGGAAGACCCTCACTCAGCTACACACAGGACTGTACAGCAGCAGTCAGAAGCTGATGTGAAGCCTCCACCTGGAGGAGCGGACACTGTGCAGGGGAAAGTTGCTCTGGCTTTTCCAAAGGCTTGCAGGAGCAGAGGACAGGAATCCCAGCGTGACGTCACGAGCCTTTAAACAGGCTTCCCCCTCCTGGTGAGCTGAGGAGAGAGTGCAGCAGCTGCACACACTTGTCACTGTGCATGCCAATGACTCTATAGTGCACTATATGGGGATGGGGAGTGGGTCAGTAAACAAAGAAGGGAAGGGGATAGGGTAATGAGGGGGAGGATAGGAAAGGGAGAGGATTTGGGGAACATGGTCATAGGGTAAAGGCGGTCACGGAGCTCTAGCTACATTGCATGGAAAGAGGCATTTAGATTTAACCATTGCCCTGCCAATGAGATATTCAGGGCTGGAATTGATTTCCATGGGTTAGAACGATTTATCGTTTGGTCATAGATAAAATGCTTATTGACAGACTTATAAAGGTTACACGGGGAAGGAAAGGGATACATATACAGAAGTGCATTCACTTATTATTAATTACTTTCTTACAATCCTTTTATATATTTGGCATCGTATATGTTACACAGGGGTTTATGGATTTGTTCATGTGCCTTGTATATCAGCAATGTATTCCTGGAGATTGTCACCGGGTGTAGGAAACCCAGTGGGGCTCGTAAAATAAATTACACATATACACACATATACACATGTATACACCCATATATATATATATATATATATATATATATATATATATATATATATACACACACACATACACACATATACATACAGTATATACACACATACACACACATATATACACATACACACAAACACACATATACATACACATATATATATATACATATATATACACACACACATATACATACACACACACACACATATATATATATATATATATATATATATACACACACACATATACATACACACACACATATATATATATATATACACACATATGCATACACACACACACATATATATACACATATACACACATGCATATATATATATATATATATATACACACACACATATATACATATACACACACACATATATATGCACACATATATACATATACACACACACCACATATATATATATATATATATATATATATATATACACACACATATGCATACACATATACACACATACACACTCATATGCATACACATATACACACACATACACACTCATATGCATACACAAACACATACATGCATGTACACACACAAACCTACAAACCTACATGAACACATGCATATTCAAGCACATACAAACACACATACATACTTACATACATACATACATAGACATACACATGCACAAACACATACATGCATACAGATAAGTGTACAGAGGCGTAACCAACATGCGGTCCTTGAATTTAGGGGGCTGCACGGCCTCCTGCTGCTTTTTTTTTTTAACAGGTTATTACCCCCTGGATTACCTTTCACTTACCTTTACTTGCTCCTGTCTTCTGCTGCCTTCCCTTAGGCCTCCAGGGGGCACCACATATTATATCTCACATTGTAACACTGAGTATCCGGAAATAATATGTGTTGCCCCGCCCAAGGCATAAGCAGAGGCAGTCTAGGGTGGGAGCTGGGAAAGGTACTTGAAAATTTCCCATTACCTGCAGGAGTAATCTCATTGTATAATAGTACTTTATAGGTGATGAACCCCCAGAATTTCAGGTTTGGCTTATGAAATCAAAATTTTTTGGAGAAGTCTTCAGTAGTTGATACCTTTATTAATGGCTAACTTAAAAAAATGATGACATAGTGCGAACTTTTGGGAACTACTAGACTGGTCCCTTCATCAGGCTGGTATGAAGGGATCATTCTAGTAGTTCCCGAAAGCTTGCAATGTGTCATCATTTTTGTAAGTTAGCCATTAATAAAGGTATCAACTACTGACGACTTCAACAAAAAATTTTTATTTCATATCCACGGTACAAAGATATTTTTCCTTATACAGGTTTGGCTTAGTCAGAAATTGTTAGAAAATTCCTATGTTTCTGGAATTTTTACAGTTTTACAATATAGGGGGTCACTATGGGACGTTAGACTGCATTGGGGCAACTTTGAGACTAGGGGACATTCAGTGGCGTAACTACCACCATAGCAGCGGTAGCAGCTGCCACAGGGCCCGGGACATTAGGGGCCCGGTGACAGCTGCTACCACTGCTATCATTATGCTCGGAGGTCTTTTCGGACCCCCGAGTATAATGATCGGGGCCCCCTGTTGGTGGAATACTTTCCACCAACAGGGGGCCCCGAAGCTGCAGCAACGGCTGAGACACAGGAGCTGCAGCTCTGGCTCCTGTCAGCGCTGCAGGACGTTCCCCCCTCTCTCCCCCCTCCCTTTCTCTGCTGTCCTCTGCCCACCAATGAGAGGAGGAGGCGGGGCTTATCCCTGCCGTCCTGCACAGAAGAGAAGAGGAAGAAGCTGCTCTAGGAAAATGAAACTAAAGCTACACAGGTACGTACTGGGGTTACTTATTACTATCAGGCATATGGGGGGATTACTTGTGTTTTAGTAACTCCATGTGCCTCATAGTAATAGCAGTTAACCCCATCATCTCCCTCACATTAACCCCTGTTTGCCTCACCATAAGAGTTACTGATATGTGAGACATTTGGGGGTAATAGTAATGAAGATACTTTATTATTACCTCCATGTCTCTCACATATCAGTAACTCTAATGGTGAGGCACACAGGGGTTAATGTGAGGGAGATGATGGGGTTAACTGTTATTAATATGAGGCACATGGAGTTACTAAATTGTAATGCACAGGACCAGATTTTTTTTTATCCACAATTTGTCCTGGTATAGCGGTCAGCGGGTGACAGTATTTAGTCCTGTAGGGGCCACTAAGGGACATAATACTGTGTGCAGGGGGCCACTATTGGGTATAATACTGTGTGCAGGGGCCACTATTGGGTATAATACTGTGTGCAGGGGCCACTATGGGACATAATACTGTGTGCAGGGGCCACTAAGGGACATAATACTGTGTGCAGGGGCCACTAAGGGACATAATACTGTGTGCAGGGGCCACTAAGGGACATAATACTGTGTGCAGGGGCCACTAAGGGACATAATACTGTGTGCAGGGGCCACTAAGGGACATAATACTGTGTGCAGGGGCCACTAAGGGACATAATACTGTGTGCAGGGGCCACTATGGGACATAATAGAGCGCGCAGGAATGCGTAGGAGGGACTCGGTCGAGATCTTCGGTGTCGGGGGGGCCCCATGTCAAAAGTTCGCCACGGGGCCCCGCCATTCCTAGTTACGCCACTGGGGACATTATACTGTATGGAGGCACTATGGGACATTATACTGAATGAGGGAAACTGTGGCACAATGGGACATTACACTGTATGGGTGCCACTATCAGACTATGGGACATTATACTGTATGGGGGCCACTTTGGGACTATGGGACATTATACTGCATGAGGCAACTATGGGACATTATACTGTATGGAGGCAACTATGGGACAATTTATTTTATGGGTGCCACTATCAGACTATGGGACATTATACCATATGGGGGCAACTATGGTACATTATACTGTATGGGGGCAGCTATGGGACAATTTATTTTATGGGTGCCACTATCAGACTATGGGACATTGTATTATATGGGATCAAGATAGGACATTATGCTATGTGGAAGGCCATTATGAGACTTTATACTGTATGAAGGTCCACTATGGACCTTATACTGGGAACTTATAATGTGTGGAGGGACCACTATGAGACATTATACTGTGTGGCGGTCGACTATGGTCTCATAATGATAGTGTATGAGGTCCACTGTGGAACATTACACTGTGTGCAAGGGCCACTATGGAACATTATACTACCACTATGGGACACTATACTGTGTGGAGAGTCCACTATGGGACACTATACTGTGTGGGGGTGACTATGGAACATTAAATTACATGGAGGGCTGATATAGAAAATTATACTGTGTGCGTGCCACTATGGGACATTATTCTGTTACAGGGATCTTTGGCATGAATGAGGGAGGGGTACACTTTCTTAACAGCCTAAGACCCATGGTGCCCTTAATCTAACCCAGTGATAAGTAGCTTACCACTTGATCCTTAAACATCACTGTTCGTGGGGGCCATTGTATAAGGATACACTGTGAGGACCATTTTATTATTTGTGTGGAGTACAGTGAGGAGTACATTATTTGAGTACATTATTTTACATATGGAGGCCATTATATTACATGTGGGGATACTTTGGAAGCCAATATATTACGTATATACGTATATTAAGTTTGGCACTGAAGGGGCCATTCTACTACATGTGGGGGCAATGACACGACTAATATAATTGTTAACGGAGGCTCCAAATGGAACTTATTATTGTATTAACGTTTATAAGAGATCACTACTTTGGGGGTACTCGGTTGGGACATTACCCACTAGGGGGCACTTCAATTGAAACCAGTCAGTCACCGCATGTCCTAAAAGTATGGGCATGTAAAAGACATAGTTTTTAGACTAAAGGGTTTGGTGCATCTATATGCGTTAAGGTAAATATAAGTCTATATAGTACCAGACAGTAGAAGGAAACCCCAACAGTTCCAGGGCACTGGGTGCTTGGCTGCAGAGGTCACATATCTTCTAAGGTATTTAGTGCTCAAGGAGAAAGGAAGGAGAAATCTGCTGACATGGTCCCCACCAGCCGATCTGTATGTATGAGTGCACCCAGAGTCTGTCACACTCTATTAATCCATTGAACTAGTGAGCTAGAATTGCGGTGACATCTCTGCCATTCCAAGAAGCAACAAGCAGTAAATGGAATGCAGAGCTTCAATGTAGGGGGGCGCTCATGTAGCAAACAGCCTCCATATGCTCACACCCACCTACAAAACAAGGGATGGAAATATCCTCATATCTTATTCTTTCTTACCAGGTCGATCTCAACAGGCGTTTGTCAGTTTTTGTCCCTCGTAACCATGTAACTAGATGTAAGTATGTCATCAGTTCAGAGGAAGCAGGGCCCCACATAGCGAATGTGCCGCAGAACATCCAACAGGGAATATCTGCAGCTTGTTCCTCTGCAAGCCATAACAGCAAAAAATACTTGGAATTGTATGGATTTTGTTTTGGTTCACCTGTTGGTTTCTCTATGCAGCTTTCCACCCTTTCACCATGAAATATCTACAGCAGGGGTGCTCACACTTTTTCAGCATGTGAGCTACTTTGTAACATGCCAAAGTCCAAAGATCTACTACCCACTTCTTGTGGACTGGCCCAGGGCGGGCCTGTGGGCGGGTGGGGTGTGTCTGTGGGCGGGCCCGAACATGTGGGCGTGGCCGGCGCGGAGCGTGAGAGCAGGAGACAGCGGCGTTCTGTGGCCGCCCAGGGATCCCCGCTGTCTGCTTGTTCACAGCGCAGGCTGAGAGTTATCTCTGGACACTGGCAGGCTGGGGCTGCGGCAGCCCCGCCTGCCAGTGTCCGTAGATGACTCTCAGCCTGCACTGTGAACAAGCAGACAGCGAGGATCCCTGGCTGCATCCCGCGATCAACCCATACGTCCATTGCGATCGACCAGTAGATCGCGATCGACATATTGGACACCCCTGATCTACAGGGTTATGGTGGGCAGTCTGTTTTCTGGCTATGTAAGCCTTCATATATTGTGTCCTATCAGTTTTCTCTGCTGTTAATAGTCCCATTATGGCTGCAGCACATTTTGCATTTCTTTCTGAAGCAGGAGTCATGTATAATACAGAGCAGTCTGCCTCCCACCCAGTCCATTATTACTACTACTGTCATGAGTAACTTTAAAATAGCAACAAATAGCTGAGAAAAGTCCAAATGAACATAATATAGGAGATTCTGGGACAGTGGACTGCAAATCCAGGTTGTGATGCAGCGAAAAACATCCTTGACACAGAAAAAAAGAGATCTAAGCACAATCAAGAAAGTTGTATGCTGTGTATGACTAACATCCCATTACAACACAAGCAGCTAGTCAGAAGTAGATAGATTCTCACTACACTCACTGTGACATGTGAGAAGCTGCATTACGCTGTGGGTTTTTTGTTTTTTTATTTAAAGTGTGAGCCCCATATAGGGTTCACAATGTACATTTTTCCCTATCAGTATGTCTTTGAAGTATGGGATGAAATACACGCAAACACTGGGAGAACATACAAACTCCTTGCAGGTGTTGTCTCTTGCAGGATTGAACCCAGGACTCCAGCACTGCAGTGCTAACCACTGAGCCACTGTGTTGCCCCTATGCTGTGAGCTTTTGTTTCAGTGTTGAGATGTGTTTGACACTCATCCATAGCACTGCTACTATAGATCGCAGCGAGTTAGCCAATGGTGAGTTACAAGGGGTAGCCCACTGTAATTACTGCCCATAACACCCAATACATCATATTTATGCAGGGGTGCCACCTGCAACTTTGTAGCTGTAAAGGGGTTTTCTGCTTTGAACCACCCAATATTTTGTTAAAAGGGTCCCAATGTTGCCCGTTGTCAGTGAAGGGTTAAACATGTTGTGTCCAAAAATCAAGGGCTTGCACAACAATTTTGGTCAATTGAAATTTACTCAATTTCTCCATCATTTGTTATGCCATTACTGTTCCCATAATGCATCTTGGCAGGTAACACGTCTTCCCTTGGTACACCTGTCTCATCATAGATTTCATAGACTTTCTTGCTAGAATGTAAGATGAGTTTGGTCGATAAGATTAAAACATAATTAATATGCGGCACATGCTAAAAATCAAAGGGTCTCTCTGCAAGTTGTGCGAGATGCCGGATCTATCTCCTTGTGGAAATGAAAAGAGAATTACTGCTTCCTGTCTAATAATGGGCTGAAAGCAGCAGAAAACACTGTCACGTTACAGCTCAGTAAATGTTTAGTAAAGCTCATGTTATAGCGGATAATGGAGTTTGTGCCATACTAGTTATTATAGTGAATCTATTATCCGTGTATTATCATTCATAGACATTCCTTGTCTATACTGACCATATACAGATATATTTATCATATTCTGATATTGTTGATGTTCCGTAGAACCAACGTCTTGTCACAATGTTACTTACTGTATTTCCTGTTGCTTGTATAGCTCCAACATATTCCACAGCGCTGGACAGATATTATCAATCAATCACATTAATCCTTATTAGAGATGAGCGAACACTGTTCGGATCAGCCGTTTCGAACAGCACGCTCCCATAGAAATGAATGGAAGTACCTGGCACGTACACTTTGCCAGCGGTCGGTCGCCGTGCCAGGTGCTTCCATTCATTTCTATGGGACCGTGCTGTTCGGAACGGCTGGTCCCATGATTGCACATTCCGTATTGGCCCCTAAACAGTATAATGCCCCCTTAGTTCTACCCAAACAGTAAGTGGGGGCACCATTCACTGTATGGGTAATATTGGCCTACAGTCTACAAAAATTAGCGCCACATGGACCTGTTTATTTCAGTCTGTCTGCTACTGTCTGCTCATAGGCATTTATATAAAAATGCAGATCTTAGGATAGGTCATCAATTATGTATCCTGAAAAACCCTTTAAGTGATCCCCTAGTAAACAACATTGTGCCCCCCTTGAAGAGTGACAACAGTCATCTGTAATGCACTCCCCCTAGTGGTGGCTGCTGTAGCCCTTGCTGGAGACTAGTCTGCTTTGATTATTTTGGGAGACAAGACCTAACCATTACAACACTTTTAAAATAGCGATTTAATTAGTTAATTATCTGACGGGTAAGACAACCAATTGGTATCTCACTAATAGGACATGTATCAGGTGTCCAGGGAATTTACCCTTTACAGTCTGCCAAGCCTGCACATCATAGCAATGTATTAATTAGGAACGCCAGCGAGGAGATATCAGTGCCCCTTCTAGATCCCTCCACCCTGCCCCATGTACAAGTCATAGGGACAAATTGATTTCTTATAGTCAGCACTCTGGCGGACCAGAGCATTGGCCATCTTGCACCCCTGCATCAGAGGGGCAGGTGATGTGTATAGCCATAACCTTTCATTGAATGACATCCAGATTTTCCCAATACTATGGAGGTGTGGAGGTGTCAGCCATGCTCTATGGGTTCTTTGGGCATTTGGCCCAAAAATATTGAGTGAATGAATGATTGTATAAATGTATGAATACACAAACACCTGGTGGAATGAGTCCAGTTAGAACCATATTGCAGTTGGACATATCACCAACTTTGGAGGCTTTCTGCCTGCCCATGGAGAGCACCTCACCCTCCCACATCTATATGGGGTGCCAATACTTATTGGGTACCAATAAGTGCATTTACCATTATTTGCGAACCTAGATGCCAGCCGAGCCCTATAATGTCCTGCAAAAAATATTCTCCTAAAATATGCTTGGTGCTGCGGAGAAACCCAATGTTTTATATCCCTGCCATGCTGGTATCTCCCTCATGAGACATTGTACCCCTCCTGACCCACGTCTTTGACCTCTCTCGCAGTCAGCCAGTACCCAGCTTTGCAATAACCGTTCTGCAGATTGGTTCCTCTTACTTTTGGAAGAGTTATTGGCTTTATTCCCAGATTATGTTATTAAATTTCACAAATACCAGGCATTCATTTATTGTGAGTAAGAAGATTATACCATGGTCACACCAACATATGCTTCATAAAGTTTAGGAAGAATAGGATATATATATACCATCTCCTGCTCTCAATCTGTCACTTATCCTGGCTGTTTTAGTACATACTTGTATTTCCAATGAGATAACAATTCTGAAGCATCTTTCATCACCACCCCATTGTGTTATCCCTTTGTAATATGCCCCTAAAATGTATGAGTTGACAACTGGGTGTTACCATTCCCCTTGTCAAAGGGGTGTGTGGGTGCACAGTCTGTAATGTCAGATCTGATTGGACAGTGTGATAGTGCATAGGGACACGCCTCCGATGGAATTTCTAGTAGAAACAACAAAGAAACAGCACAACACTAAGAAAAGATGCTCCAAAATTGGTATTTTTTTTCCAAATTGCATTTATCCCTATCAGTATATCTTTAGAGTATGGGAGGAAATCCACGCAAACACAGGGAGAACATACAAACTCCTTGCAGATGTAGTCCTTGGCAGGATTGAACCCAGGACTCCAGTGCTTGAAGGCTGCATTGGTAACTATTGAGCCACCATGTTACCTGCAAAATTGTTATGTTATGGGGGATACAGTTATTCACTAAAGCAGACATGTCAGGAGAGGCGATAGGTCCTCTTAAACTACCATACCCTTAACCAGCTCTGAAAATCCCATAATCATCTTATAGGCGCTGGCACCCCGAGCACTTTGGTGTTTTGTTTAATCAAATCTGTTCAGCCGTTCCAAAGATATAAGCCATGTTTAGTCTTTATACAAATTATGGTATACTAGACAAGTGGGAGGTAACATTGCATGACATACGGCAAAGAGAGTCCCCCTCGGAAACCTCAATGTTATCATCCACTTGTCTAGCCTACCCTGTCACTAAAAGGGCTTATATCTTTGGAAAGGCTGAACAGGTATGCATAAATAAAACGGGTGACATTGCTTAGTAGATGATGTATATCATTGGGCTTTTCCAACCTCGTAACCGCTCCTCTTTAAGGCAATGTGCAGTTCATGGTACATGAATTGGGTAGAATTCATAGAGCAGAGGCCTTGTCTCTAGCTCAGCTTGACTTATGGCTCAGGACCTTAGATTTCCACTAATTAACTATACGGCCGATCTGAGTCATGTCTGTTTTTCTATCATTTTCCTAGGTTAAAAATGACTGCATTCAATCCTCTGACTTGATGATTAAATGGCGTGAATATTTCAAGGCTAGTTTAATGCATCAGTCATTAGTTTTCCGGGACGCCCATCTTCCCTTCACAGTTAATTATCATTTCATCTGCCTCACTAATGGATTTGCCTTTTCTATGCTTCGAGCCATCATTTCAGGAGAAACATCCTGATCATGACAATGCCCAAGTCTGAAGCCAACCAGATAGTAAGAAGTTTCTTTTTCCAAATGGAGACAATTAAGAACAGGGTTGTATCAAGATCTGTGCGGGCTCATGGGCAAAACATTGTTTGAAGTCCACTTTCACTTTTTTAGGGGAGGAAAGCTATCTTAGAAAAACCAGGATAGAGGTGAAACATAAAAAATGTACTGCTATAATACATACATACGATTACAATCATCATGACTATTATCAATCTAAAAAGTTCATTAAAACAATTCCATGTTTTGTCTAAATGGCGTCACCTTGTTGATCAAATATCAAAACTAAATATTAATGTCATGCAGTACCCTAATAATAAGACCCTACAGTGCCCTAATAATGCTACCATACAGTGCCTTAATAATACTGCCATACAGTGTCCTAATAATACCACTATACAGATCCCTAATAATAAGACCCTACAGTGCCTAATAATAGCGCCAAACATTGCCCTAATAATAAGACCCTACAGTGACTAATAATACCGTCATACAGTATCCTAATAATAAGACCCTACAGTGAATAATAATACTGCCATACAGTGTCCTAATAATACCACTATATAGTTCCCTAATAATAAGACCCTACAGTGCTCAATAATTCCACCATTCAGTGCCCTTATAATAAGACCCTACAATGCCTAATAATACCGCCAAATAGTGCCCTAATAATAAGACCCTACAGTGACTAATAATACCGCCATACAGTGTCCTAATAATAAGACCCAACAGTGCCATAATAATACCTCAATACAGTGCCCTAATAATGAGACCCTACAGTGCCTAATAATACCACCATACAGTGTCCTAATAATAAGACCCTACAGTGCCCTAATAATACTGCCATACAGTGCCCTAATAATAAGACCCTACAGTGCCCTAATAATACTGCCATACAGTGCCCTAATAATAAGACCCTACAGTGCCCTAGTAATACTGCCATAACGTGCCCTAATAATAAGACCCTACAGTGCCCTCATATTACCGCCACACAGGGTCCCAATACTACTGCCATATGCTGCCAAGATACCAGCACTAAAGTTCTAGTTTTTAGAGGGGGTTGTATCACAAACAACACAACAATCCATTCTTGTGATCAGTGGGTCCCAGCGGTGAGATCCCCAGAAATAAATTTCCATTCCAATCCTATCCATGGGACAAGAACATTAGGCCAAGCACTGGTAGACACCTCAGGGTATTTACCCCTACTGTCCTCCCTATAAAAAGAAAAACAAAGCAAGTTACATTTAAAAGTATAGTGGCAAAGTAACAGTATGCAGATGGGATAAAGGGTTTAGAGGTGTCCACTGGGATGTGCAAAGTTCTTAGAAAACATACTCCAAAAGTGATATTTCATGTGGAAGGCACGTATATCCTTACAGGGATTCTATCATTAGAATTCCCTTTTTTAACTAAGTACATGTAGGAATAGCCCTAAGAAAGCCTTATTCTTCTCTTATGTTTATTATTCTGATCCACACCGCCGTTCCTGAGAAATATCTTCTTTCTTCCCTATGTAAATGAGTTTTCACACATCACTGGGGGGTCCCCTGTACTGTCTGAAAACTCTCCAGCGATGCCTCTGTCTTCTTCTCAGGACCGCCTCTTCTCCCGTGTCACCTTCGTGTCTTTGAAAAGTGTCCGGTCCTGAGCGCCGATGAGCATTTTATGCTCTCTGCAGAAAAACAGTTTTTTTTAATCGGACACAGAGTCGGACATGCAGTACTCTGTGTCCGGATTTAAAACTGTTTTGCTGCGGAGAGCATAAAACACTCACCGGCGCTCACGGCCGGACTCGGCATGACAAGTTTCCATCTTCTGTCTGCAGAAGACGGAAACCTCAGAACAGAGACCAGACGCTGGTGTGAACCCAGCGTCAGTTGGAGAAGACATCCAGTAATGTATCATGTAAATGTGTAATTAAATGTATCGGCATCACATGAGGTGTATATAACAGTCCCATAGAAAGTCAACAATAGGATTTGTCTTTCATATAGATAGTATATAGCTGCCAGTCATACACTCATAGAAGAAATACACTCATTGCAATTCATCCAGTTCTCTGGACCGCCTCTTTTCCCATGTCACCTTCGTGTCTTCATCCAAATGCGCCAACTGCGCATGTCCGTCAACCATTTTGCTGTGACCTCTCCCGTTTGGCCACAGGAGAATGGCCGATGGACATGCGCAGTCAGCCCCATCCTATAATCCAACCCTGAATTCCCACCATCTTCAAGTCTATGTCAGTATAGGGAGTGAGTGTGGTCAGAACAGTCTGTGATGGTAAAATATTACCCGTCATTAGAATTGGTGAGTGGGGGGTACGATTAGGAGCCGGATCATTACACAGACATTGTCATTGTGTTGCGAGCAGCATGTTGGTGGGATTGTGGAGGCTGAACACACATAAACAGCGAGAAGGAAACTCAAAAATAAACAAGTACAGATTGTGAGGGAACCACCAACACATATTTAACCACCAGAGAACAGATGCATTATATCACAGCTCCTTCAGACATAGCATTTGGCATATGCAGCCCTATTTTTCGACACAATCATGTTGGAGATTTTATCTCGTCACAAAATCTGCAGCTTTAGTCCTTGGATTTCATGTATTTTTCAGCTTACCTGTATCCAGTTTGACCTACACTTATTGTCATGTAAAAGGATCTGACCATGCTACAATTATTGGCCCGTGAAGGGGTTTCTTGCACCAAATCGATTTTTCATACTGACTAGGTTATCAGTATGTGATCTGTGGAGTTTGACCACCGAACCCCGCACAGATCAGCTGTTGCAGTAGGCTCTAAGTGCTGAAAGCTGCTAGCGGATGGGCAACACCTGCTATTCAGGTAATAGGAGCAGCACCGCAGTCCTGTGCACTGTATAGTGGTGCTTCGGGGGAACTGGAACCCCTCCTGTCCTCCATCTACAGCAGGCGTCCTCAAACTACGGCCCGTGGGCCACATGCAGCCTGCCGAGGACATTTATCCGGCCCGCCGCATGTGGCCCGCACGCCATCGCCTGGATCGCTCACTAACGAGGAATCCGATTCCCCGATAGTGAGCGGATCACTGCTTTCAGTTCTATGTGCAAATGCGAATAGAACTGAAAGTTGTCAGTGTAGGCCGCTGCCTAAACTGACTGCAGAGAGTAACCTCTGCCCCGACGCAGATGACGCGATGACGTCAACGCTCCTGCAGTCGGAAAGGAGGAGGACGCGTGTATTGTACTGAGGAGCTAATAATACAGTGGGATGAGTGGGGCGTACTGTGGAGTATATAATACAGTGGGGGGGTACTGAGTAGTATATAATACAGTGGGGGGTACTGAGGAGCATATAATACAGTGGGGAGGTAGGTACTGAGGAGCATGTAATACTGTGTTTGGGGGTTACTGAGGAGCATGTAATCCATCATATTTAGAATTTGAGAAAACCCAGGGCATAAACATAATGGTTATTGTACAACACTTCTTGGCAGAGACAATTAGCTTGATGGTTACACTTCTTAAAGAGGGCTATTCTTCACCTCCATCCACTGAAGCTTGTTGCATCCTTTAATAGGTACTGCCCAACTTGGGTGCAGTTGTAATTTTTCTCTCTAGTCCCCACTATTCCTGAGCAATCAGTGCAGTTAGTTTTGGTGCCTGATATGCTAATTAGACTCTTACTGTCAAGGGGTAGTATCAGGCAGGAGGAAGCAATGGGGCGTGATTTTGAGCTCCTACATATGACCTATTGAGCCATTCCTTACCACTATATACACACACTACCGATTATATATTATATAACAGTACATAAATATATCCCCCAATATCTACTATACACCATTATCTCCAAGTCCCTAAAAAGAGAAAGCTGTTAAACTTTGGGGTTCATTTTCTCTGTTCCCTATAATTGTGGAAATCAGTCCTTGCCTATAAAATTTTGGGCCATGCTAATAATGAATTGAGAACCTTAAATGTATATATTTTATTTTCCATACCCTATACACTAAATTTGACAATATGGAGTGTACTCTGTGATATACAGAGTTCCCAAATATGTATGCAGTACTTCATAAACAGTACAGAAAAAAACCCTGGTAATATATCTTACCACGAATTCTTTATCCCACAGTCTGACCTTGAAGATCACCCTTCATGTAAATCACATTGGTTGGAAATCAAACAGAGGCAATCCATCTAATACGTAATTACCTGTAATCAAAGCCGAGGATGTGTCAGTGATTTAATGGCCCCATCATCGCCGTGATGAATCTCCACTGTCAATATAATATTTGTCTAGAAAAGAACAATGAAAGAAGTGGGTCTCGCTATACGATGGATGATGAAGATATCACTAGACTTGGAAGGATTGTGGATGTGCATTAAACTAATAAGAATACTTGTATGGCAAAAAGTAGAATTTACATACTTATAATGGTTGACACTTGGTTACTGAGATGCCGAGATATATCATAGATGGCACTGGGGCTGTTCTATCTTGTAGCACACCAAGAGAAGAGGTATTCCACTTTTGGTATTTATGGCTATATGCATAGGATATGCCATATATACCTGATAGACGTGGCTTCCACCACTGGGACCATCATCTCTACCAACAACAGGGCAATAGAGATGAGCGAATAGTACTCAATCGAGTAGGTATTCGATCGAATACTACGGTATTCAAAATACTCGTACTCGATCGAGTACCACTCGCTATTCTAATGTAAAAGTTCGATGCAGAACCAGCATTGATTGGCCGAATGCTATACAGTCGGCCAATCATCGCTGGTTCTTCTCCTACCTTTAGAAGTCTTCTCCATGCAGCTTCCCTGTGGCATCTTCCGGCTCTTCATTCACTCTGCCAGGCATCGGGCCTGGGCAGAGCCGACTGCGCACGTCTGCTTGTAGTGCGGACATGCGCAGTCGGCTCTGCCCAGGCCCGATGCCTGGCAGAGTGAATTCAGAGCCAGAAGATGCTGCGGGGATGCTGCAAGGAGAAGACTTCTTGGAGGATCTAGCCCAACCCTCACTCGTGGACTTGGTAAGTATAATTTGATCGAATGTTGCCTACCCCTGAAACGAGCATTTTCCCCCCATAGACTATAATAGGGTTCGATATTCGATTCGAGTAGTCGAATATTGAGGGGCTACTCGAAACAAATATCAAACCTCGAACATTTTACTGTTCGCTCATCTCTACAGAGCGATGTTTTGGGGTTTTTTTGTAAATTGTGAGCCCCACATAGGGCTCACAATGTACATTTTTCCCTATCAGTATGTCTTTTTTGGAATATGGGATGGAAATCCATGCAAACACGGGGAGAACATACAAACTCCTTGCAGATGATTTTTTGTCCTTTTGTCCTTGTCCTTTGAACACCAGGACCCAGCGCTGCAAGGCTGCAGTGCTAACCACTGAGCCACCGTGTGGCCCCATCTACAGGGCAATGTTTGCAATGGCAAGTGAATAAGATTTGGCCACACTTGCATGGGTCTTTCTATTCACTTAAAGAGGACCTTTCATGTCCTCGGGCACGTGCGGTTTTATATACTGCTAGCACCGACAGTGCGCTGAATTGAGCGCACTGTTGGCTTTCCCGTTATGTGCCACGGTGCATGTTGGGAAAACAAAGGATCAGACATATTGGATTTCAACATACCTGATCCTTTGTTTTCCCTAAGGATAAGCCAAAATAGGGAATCATGTGTATGGGTGGTTGGGAAGAATAGCTGTTGGATAAAGCAGCATTCAACCAATAGTTATTGATGGTTTAGGACCATCTTAACACCTTACACTATACTCACAGACAAGACCAGCCTACATGGATTTCCATACATTTCCAAATGCATTTAATTCCTTTGAAAACCTTTGCACGAAACACTAGCTACAATGGGGGAGTGAATAAATAAGCCAAAAAAATGCCACATAAATTGTGTATTTTTCTGTCTTATTCTTATTGACTTTCTCTAGGTCCATGATCCTTGGTGAAGGTGAAAAGACCATGCAAGTGTTACATCTGTCACTATATTTATGGAAGTACAATTAATGCAATATGCTCGATGCAATTAGGTTTGCCATCACAGAAATAGAACCTAGTACAGAGGAAAAGGTGGAATTAAATGAACTGTAAAAATTCAGCTTACTGAATCATCTGCATTATTATTGGCTCAGTAGGCAATGATTTCTCGTCTGCTTACACAAAGAAAAGCAATCTGAAAAGAAAATCATATTTTTAATATATGATTTTAATGACAAGATGGTTGAAAATTGCTCACCTGGAGGGTCAATCCAGTTCTGAATAATGAGTAACACAATACCATTGGATAAAGTCCTCACCTACACACTCAGTGGTCGCAACTACCCAATTCTCATTTCAAGAGGGAATGGTCACTTATCTGGCCAGGCTTGGTCTTAGTCAATACTGTGAGTTTATATATGTACTATAGAGATGAGCGAACACTAAAAAGTTCGAGGTTCGAAATTCGATTCGAACAGCCGCTCAATGTTCGTGTGTTCGAACGGGTTTCGAACCCCATTATAGTCTATGGGGAACAGATACTCGTTAAGGGGGAAACCCAAATCCGTGTCTGGAGGGTCACCAAGTCCACTATGACACCCCAGGAAATGATGCCAACACCTCTGGAATGACACTGGGACAGCAGGGGAAGCATGTCTGGGGGCATCTAACACACCAAAGACCCTCTATTACTCCAACATCACAGCCTAACAACTACACACTTTACACATTCAAAAAAACCTCTATCAAAGTGGGAAAATACCTGGAAACCTTCTTTACTCCCCAAATGGATGGACACAAACCCCAATTTAAGCTCAACAAACAGTAACAACCACCCCTTTAAATCACATTCCCCATGACAACCACAAATGGAATAGGCAATGGGAATTCCAAAAGCCCTCACCCTTAACGGTCATTTTGAGTGTGTGTGTGTGTGTGATGTGGTAAGACCTTCCAAAATTCACTTTTCTAGCCCTTAACATGAGCCCTTCCAAACAAAGTTACAGGACCTTAAGCTGAGCTACCAGCAGAGATTGAGGCCCTTGGCATGAGTAGAGCCTTGCACCAGCAGTGTTTTTGGCACTTAGGGTGAGTTGAGCCTTGTACCAGCGTGTGTCCCTTAACATCAGGCGGGCCCTAAGTACTGCGCTTTGCACAAAAGTTCCACATTAACTAGGCTGAATGGTACAAAGATTAGTAGGCCCGAGAACCAGGAACAGGTCTTGCAATGGCTGTCGGATAACGCTTAAAGCACATTGTCCACCAGCCAGGCAGCCTCTACCTCCTCTTACCCAACAGTCTTGTCCTCCTTCCACCCAAAATTCCCAATCTTCCCAGAACAATAACCCCAACTGTCCCTGCTCCCCAGAGCTGTTCTCCCTTCCTTTGACTGTACCGCAACCTGCCCCTCCATTTCGCGATTCCACGGACCTAACAGACGAGTATCTGTGTCCAGATGCTCAAACACTAGAGTCTCCTCCATTCCATCTCCGGTCGATTTGGTGGCGGATGACCAGCAACCCACCCTCATCGACGACGATGAGACGCAGTTGCTGTCAGGGCAGCCAGTTGACATGCGCATTGTGCAGGAGGAGGAGGCGAGACAGGAGTTGGAAGAGGAGGTGGTGGACGACGAGGACACCGACCCCACCTGGACAAGGCAGATGTCAAGCTGGGAAAGTAGTGTGGATGTTGAGGCAGGTGCAGCACCAAAAAGGGTAGCTAGAGGCAGAGACATGTCCAGAGGCAGAGGTCAGCTGCTTTGCCGAAGCCAGGCCAGACCCGGAATGTCCGAAGATGTTCCCTTTTGTACCCAGCCCAGAAAAACTCCCCCATCGAGGGCACGTTTCTTGAAGGTGTAGAGTTTTTTCAAGGAATGCGCCGAGGACAGATATAGTGTCGTCTACACAATTTGCCTCTCGAAATCGAGTAGGGGCCCTGAGAAGAGCAACCTGTCCACCACTTCAATGCACCGTCATTTGGAATCCAAGCAATGGAATCAGTGGCAGGCAGCAACGGCAGGACAAACGTCGCCCGCCGTTCATGCCACTGCCTCTGCTCACAGTGCTGGCGATGCACTCCAGAGGACGAGCCAGGACATCACTTCATCTGCCTCCGCCACTTTGTTGACTTCTCCCTCATCCTCCCCTGTTTCTGTCTTATCTCCTTCTCCTGCACCATCAAAGGCACCATCAGGCGCTTCTTTACAACAACCCACCATCTCTCAGACATTGGAGCGCCGGCAGAAATACACCGCTAACCACCCACCCACGCAAGCCTAGAACGCCAACATCGCTAAACTGCTGGCCCAGGAGAGGTTGGCGTTCCGGCTTGTTGAAATTCCCGCCTTCCCGGACCTGATGGCAACTGTGGCACCTCACTATGCCGTCCCTAGCCGTCTCAACTTCTCCCGGTGTGGCGTCCCCGCCTTGCACCAGCACGTGTCACTCAACATCAGGTGGGCCCTTAGTTCCGCGCTTTGCTGCAAAGTCCACTTGACCACCGACACTTGGACAAGCGCCTGTGGTCAGGGATGCTGCAGTGCTTATCTTTAATGACAGGCAGGGTGAATGTGGTGGAGTCTGTTCCCCGGGTGCAAACTGGGGTGGCCTATCTCCTCTCCCAGGCCAAAATTCATGGCAGGAGTAGACTGAAACCCTACGACGCTGCAACCTCCACCACAGCTACTAGCGGCAAACGCTAAAACACTGGTGTGGGGAGACGTCAGCAGGCGGTGCTGAAGCTCATCAGCTTGGGGGACAGACAGCACAGTGCCTCCGAGGTCAGGGATGCCATCCTGGCTGAGATGGCATTTTTTTTTCCCTGCTACACCTGGGGCCTGACATTTTTACGCCTGTGATAATGGCTGGAACCTGGTAGCGGCTCTGGAGCTTGCCAGCCTCCAACACGTTCCATGTTTGGCCCACGTCTAACCTAGTGGTGCAAAGTTTTTTAAAAACATACCCAAATGTACCGAAGCTACTGTTGAAAATGCGGCGCTTGTGCGCCCACTTTTGCAAGTGCACAGGAGTCGCTGCTAGCCTAAAAACACTCTAGCAAGGCCTACATCTGTCCAAACACAGGCTGTTGTCCGTCATTCACACACGCTGAAACCCTACAATACCATATCTTGAGCAGGGTGTGTGAGCTGCACAGACCTTTGATGGAGTTCCATCTACAAAACCCAAGGGTTCCTCAAAGTCAGCTCCCAAAGTTTCTGCACCATGAGTTTCCAGGGGTGGCAGAGTTATGGCTAGGGGCAGAGGCATGGATAGGGATGATGTCTAGGGGCAAAAGCAGTGTGGATGTGGAGGCAAGCTAAGCAGGAAAAACTGGGGGTACAAGCTAAGGCATGGACTGAGATGATGTCTAGGGGCAAAAGCAGTGTGGATGTGGAGGCAAGCTAAGCAGGAAAAACTGGGGATACAAGCTAAGGCATGGACTGGGATGATGTCTAGGGGCAAAAGCAGTGTGGATGTGGAGGCAAGCAAAGCAGGGAAAATGGTGGCTAGAGGCAAAGGGATGTCCATAGGCAGCAAGGGCAAAGATGCAAAACTCTCCCGTTTCAAGAATTTTCCTGACTTGTCTCTCCACAAAACATTCCTGGGAGGAGGGCTGAAACACCACCCTCCTCCTCCTCCGCTGTTAGATTGACCCCAGCTATGAGCTGAAAACGCTGCAACACTGGTGTGGGGAGACGTCAGCAGGCTGGGCTGAAGCTCATCAGCTTGGGAGACGGACAGCACACTGCCTCTGAGGTCAGGGATGCCATCCTGGATGAGATGGCAATTTGTTTATCCCCGCTGCCCCTGGGGCCAGGCTTTTTTGTCTTGTTGGAGGGCTCTGGAGCTTGCCAGCCTCCAACACGTTCCATGCCTGGCCCACGTGTTCAATGTAGTGGTGCAATGATTTTTAAAAACATACCCCAAATTAGCTGAGCTAAGGGTGAAAGTGTGGCACTTGGACACCCACTTTCCCAAGTCTACAGTACCTGGAGCTAGCCGCAATACACTCCAGCAAGGCCTACATCTGCCTGAAGCACCTACTGTTGTGCGAGGTCACCACACGCTCTAACCCTAGATACCGTATGTTCAGCAGGGTGTGTGAGCAGCAGAGACCTTTGATGGAGTACCAGCTACAAAACCCAAGGGTTCCTCAGAGTCAGCTCCCTCACTTTCTGCACCATGAGTTTCCATGGGTGGCAGACTTATGGCTAGAGGCACAGGCATGGATAGGGGTGATGTGTAGGGGCAAAAGCAGTGTGGATGTGGAGGCAAGCTAAGCAGCAAAAACTGGGGGTACAAGCAGCCGGTGGCATCATCACTGACAAGCACAGCTGTCTGTCAGCTGACAGGCTGACTTTCACCAAAATGAACAGACAATGGATAGACTCATCATATACATGTCAGTTACATGACAAATTTAGTGCAATTTGCAAGTCCAAGATGGTTTGGAGATCTGCGGAGAGGAATCTCACCACCTCTTGCGGGTGCCATCATTTGGAAGGCAAGCCCTGGGCTCAGTGGGTGAGAGCAAGCGCAGGATAATCGTCGTTTGGCCTGGCGGCCACTGCCTCTCCCACTGTTGACAGGGCTGGCGCTGCAGTCCAGACCAGCAGCCAGGACACCTCCACATCTGCCTCTGACACTTTGGGGAGTTCACCCTTATCCTCACCTTTTCCTGCCATTTCTCCTTTTGCCCGCGCCATCATGCGCCTCTTCCCAGCAACTCCCCATCTCCCAAGCCTTTCAGTTCATGCTAAAGTACAGCGCAACCCACCCACATGCCCAAGGCTTCAACGGCCTCATCTCAAGAAATCTGGCCCAGGAGATGTTGGAATCCCGGCTGGGGGACACTCTGCCCTTTTTGGGCAGAGTGTCTACTGCGCCACCGCACTGTGCCGTCCACACCAGCACTTTCCCCCAAACATGAGGCGGTCCCTAAATTCAGCGCTTAGCCCTAAAGTTCCATGTGACCAGTTACGAATGGACAAGTGCATGCGGACAGGGACGCTACCTTTCAATTTGGGCACAGTGGTTGAATGTAGTTGAGGCGTGGACCGGGTCGCAAAATGTGGTGGCCTGACTTGTCTCCCCACACAACATTCCTGGGAGGAGGGCTGAAACACCACCCTCCTCCGCTGTTAAATTGACCCCAGCTACGAGCTGGAAACGCTGCAACACTGGTGTGGGGAGACGTCAGCGGGCCGTGCTGAAGCTCATCAGCTTGGGGGCCAGACAGCACACTGCCTACAAAGTGAGTCATGCCATCCTCGATGAGACGGCAATGTGGTTTTTGCCACTGCACCTGGGCCCAGGCATGTTGTCATGTGTGATAATGGCCGTAACCTGGGATTGGCTCTGTAGCTTGGCAGCCTGCAACATATTCCATGCCTGGGCCACGTTTTTAACTCATTGCTGCTAATCTTTTGAAAAAGGTACCCCAATGTTCCTGAGCTACTGGTGAAAGTGTGGCGCTTGTGCGGATAGTTTTTAAAGTCTATAGTTGCCGCTGCTAGCCTCTATGCACTCCTACAACGCCTGTACCTGCTGGAACAACGGCTGTTGTGCGACGTCTCCACACTGCTGGCACTAAACATATCATGTGTTGAGCAGAGTGTGTGAGCAGCACAGACCTTTGATGTAGTTCCAACTCCAAAACCCTCGGGTTCGTCAAAGTCAACTCCCTCAGTTGCTCAACCATGAGTGGCCATGGGTGGCAGACTTATGTGAAATCCCATCCATTGCACTGGACACGAAACATTAGCATGCGCTCAGCACAACTTCGGATATGGCAGCTGCGTTAAGCAGGGTGCAGGGTACAACACAGACCAGGCCCGAGCACCAGGAACAGGTGTTAGAAATACTGCAGCATCTGCCATTTCCTTCCAATTTTGGGGTTTTGGACCCGCCACCGACTTGTCTGGACCTAAGTGGGGATCATGAGACACAGTTGCCATCAAGGCAAGCTGTGGTCATGTGCGGTTTGCAGTAAGGGGGCAGTGCGCAATTGGAAGAGGAGTTGGTGGATGACAAGGCCACCGACCCCACATGGACAGGGGTGATGTCTAGGGGCTAAAGCAGTGTAGATGTAGAGGGAAGCTAAATCAACAAAAAACCTGGGTAGAAGCAAAGGCATAAACTGGGGTGATGTTTAGGGGCTAAAGCAGTGTAGATGTGGAGGGAAGCTAATTCAACAAAAAAAACAGGGTAGAAACAAAGATGTGGAGGGAAGCTAAGCAGCAAAAACAGTGGGTAGAAACAAAGGCATGCAAAACTCTACCCTGTTGGAAGACTTATTCCTAGGTCTGGAACACGTTAATGGCCCCCCTGGACAAATTACTGCCACTCAGGGGCCTAGTGTCACCAGGAGGGACAAGTATAGGCGCATGTTGTGGGAATACCTGGCCGACACCAGCTCTGTCCTCTCCGATCCCTCTGTGCTCTACAGCCTACACTTATTTTCTCATCTTTTTTTCTGAACTGCACATCTCTTGCCTGCTTCCTTTGGGATCTTAGAAATGGTGGTCCACTTCCACAGATGGTAACTTCAATAGACAGTGTAACGGGAGTAGCTGAGGGATCGCTGTCTTAACCACTTTTTGGCACAAAATTAACTTCCAAAGCCAAATATGGTGCAAGTATATGATGCAAGGACACCTACACACCTATCTCTGACACATTGGGGAGTTCACCCTCATGCGCCCTTTTGGCCTGCACCATCATGCGCCTCTTCCCAGCCACTCCACATTTCCCAAGCTTTTCATTGCAGGCAGAAGTACAACACAACCCACCCCCATGCCCAAGCCTTTAACAGCCTCATCGATAAACTGCTGGCCCTGGAGATGTTGGTGTTTGTTTATGCTTCTGGAGACCCAGGCCTTCCGTCAGCAGATGGCAGCTGGGGCACCTCCCTATGCTGGGCCTAGCCGTTACTACTTCTCTTGGTGTGCTGTCCCTGCCTTGCGCCTGCATGTGTCCCATAACATCAGTCGGGCCCAGAGCTCTGCGCTTTGCTGCAAGGTCCACTTGACCACCGACACATGGACAAGCGCCTGTGGTCAGGGATGCTGCAGTGCTTATCTTTAATGACAGGCAGGGTGAATGTGGTGGAGTCTGTTCCCCGGGTTCAAACTGGGGTGGCCTATCTCCTCTCCCAGGCCAAAATTCATGGCAGGAGTAGACTGAAACCCTACGAAGCTGCAACCTCCACCCCAGCTACTAGCGGAAAACACTGTAACACTGGCATGGGGAGATGTCAGCAGGCCGTGCTGAAACTGATCAGCTTGGGGGACAGACAGCACAGTGCCTCCAAGGTCAGGGATGCCATCCTGGCTGAGATGGCATTTTTTTTTCCCTGCTACACCTGGGGCCTGGCATTTTTGCGCCTGTGATAATGGCTGGAACCTGGTAGCAGATCTGGAGCTTGCCAGACTCAAACACGGTCCACGCATGGCCCACGTTTTCCAACTTGTTGGTGCCATGTTTCTTTGAAACCTACACCATTGTGCCTGATATACAGGTCAAAGTGGGGCCATTTTCGTAAGTGAGAACTAGCCTCTGCTAGGCAGAAAACATTCAGAGCACACTCCTCTCATCTTCGCACCGTTGGCTGGCGGAGGAAGACGAGGGGGTTGGAGTGGCATCTGATGTCCCTATCCCACACGAGGCTAGAGGGTGCACTTCAGTGCATCCCATTGCTTCACCACAAATGGTGTGAAGGGGAGTGGAAAATGGAGGAAATGGAGAGTGACCCTTACAGTTGGGGCCAGCAAAGGCATGCCAAGTAACACACTGGCACACATGGCTGACTTCATCTTGGGTTGCTTTTCAACACATATTTCATATCATGAAGAACAAATAATACTGGATTTTTACAAGCCTCGAACCCCGGTCTAGGTCTAATGTCTGTTCCTTTCTTATATTAGGGGAGAGGGAAAAAAAAGTACTTTAGTGATACGTTTAGCGTACATAGACTGACTATTAATGTGTATCCCACTTAGTGTTGTTAGGGTTACACCCCGTCACAACCTGGCTAAAGCTTCTATAGCTGTTAATAAAGTCAACATAACTTTACGGTATCCAAAAAGACAGCTGGTACCGACAGAGAGCAAGACAAATGTCAACCAAAGCTGTGAGCTCTGAACACCCACAGTGACTTTGGCGTCATCATCATTATAAGGGAGCGGGTGGTAATAAATAACTTGGCAGTGCCTAAAACCCAAAAAGCTTATACAACTATATTTACATTAAGATACACAAATGACACTTTTCAGTAGCATGTCATGAGACAAGCTGATAAGTTAAACGCTGCCTTTATTTTAATTCTGGAGAAGGTGCAGACATTAGATTTAGAACATGTTGTCTTCATTGTCCAAATCCTCTATATAGGTAACGTGTTTTTCGGGCCGAGCTGTCTGGGAACGAGCTGGTGCAGCACTGACAACCTGGGTGAATATGGCAAGAGCCTGAGATGTAGGGTGAATGAATCCCCAAATTATTTGTGGAATTCCCAGTGAGACAATGGCACTATCTACCAGTAGCAAAAATTGTGGGTGCACGTAACCCCCATATATTCTTTGAATTCCCAGTCAGACAATGGCACTATATACCAGTAGCAAAAATTGTGGGTGCACGTAACCCCCATATATTCTTTGAATTCCCAGTCAGACTGGGAATTGGCACCCAATATATTGGCACCCAATATATAATATATATGGCACCCAATATATTCTTTGAATTCCCAGTAAGACAATGGCACTGTATAGCAGTAGCAAAAATTGTGGGTGCACGTAACCCCCATATATTCTTTGAATTCCCAGTAAGACAATGGCACTGTATAGCAGTAGCAAAAATTGTGGGTGCACGTAACCCCCATATATTCTTTGAATTCCCAGTCAGACAATGGCACTATATACCAGTAGTAAACATTGTGGGTGCACATAACCCCAATATAATCTTTGAATTCCCAGTGAGACAATGGCACTGTATAGCAGTAGCAAAAATTGTGGGTGCACGTAACCCCCATATATTCTTTGAATTCCCAGTCAGACAATGGCACTATATACCAGTAGTAAAAATTGTGGGTCCACATAACCCCAATATATTCTTTGAATTCCCAGTGAGACAATGGCACTGTATAGCAGTAGCAAAAATTGTGGGTGCACGTAACCCCCATATATTCTTTGAATTCCCAGTCAGACAATGGCACTATATACCAGTAGTAAAAATTGTGGGTGCACATAACCCCAATATATTCTTTGAATTCCCAGTGAGACAATGGCACTGTATAGCAGTAGCAAAAATTGTGGGTGCACGTAACCCCCATATATTCTTTGAATTCCCAGTCAGACAATGGCACTATATACCAGTAGTAAAAATTGTGGGTGCACATAACCCCAATATAATCTTTGAATTCCCAGTGAGACAATGGCACTGTATAGCAGTAGCAAAAATTGTGGGTGCACATAACCCCCATATATTCTTTGAATTCCCAGTCAGACAATGGCACTATATACCAGTAGTAAAAATTGTGGGTGCACATAACCCCAATATATTCTTTGAATTCCCAGTGAGACAATGGCATTGTATAGCAGTAGCAAAAATTGTGGGTGCACGTAACCCCCATATATTCTTTGAATTCCCAGTCAGACAATGGCACTGTATACCAGTAGTAAAAATTGTGGGTGCACATAACCCCAATATAATCTTTGAATTCCCAGTGAGACAATGGCACTGTATAGCAGTAGCAAAAATTGTGGGTGCACGTAACCCCCATATATTCTTTGAATTCCCAGTGAGACAATGGCACTGTATAGCAGTAGCAAAAATTGTGGGTGCACGTAACCCCCATATATTCTTTGAATTCCCAGTCAGACAATGGCACTATGTACCAGTAGTAAAAATTGTGGGTGCACATAACCCCAATATATTCTTTGAATTCCCAGTGAGACAATGGCACTGTATAGCAGTAGCAAAAATTGTGGGTGCACATAACCCCAATATATTCTTTGAATTCCCAGTCAGACAATGGCACTGTATAGCAGTAGCAAAAATTGTGGGTGCACGTAACCCCCATATATTCTTTGAATTCCCAGTCAGACAATGGCACTGTATACCAGTAGTAAAAATTGTGGGTGCACATAACCCCAATATAATCTTTGAATTCCCAGTGAGACAATGGCACTGTATACCAGTAGCAAAAATTGTGGGTGCACGTAACCCCAATATATTCTTTGAATTACCAGTCAGAAACTGGCACTATATAGCAGTAGCAAAAATTGTGGGTGCACGTAACCCCCATATATTCTTTGAATTCCCAGTGAGACAATGGCACTGTATAGCAGTAGCAAAAATTGTGGGTGCACGTAACCCCCATATATTCTTTGAATTCCCAGTCAGACAATGGCACTATATACCAGTAGTAAAAATTGTGGGTGCACATAACCCCAATATATTCTTTGAATTCCCAGTGAGACAATGGCACTGTATAGCAGTAGCAAAAATTGTGGGTGCACGTAACCCCCATATATTCTTTGAATTCCCAGTGAGACAATGGCACTGTATAGCAGTAGCAAAAATTGTGGGTGCACGTAACCCCCATATATTCTTTGAATTCCCAGTCAGACAATGGCACTGTATACCAGTAGTAAAAATTGTGGGTGCACATAACCCCAATATAATCTTTGAATTCCCAGTGAGACAATGGCACTGTATACCAGTAGCAAAAATTGTGGGTGCACGTAACCCCCATATATTCTTTGAATTCCCAGTCAGACAATGGCACTATATACCAGTAGTAAAAATTGTGGGTGCACATAACCCCAATATATTCTTTGAATTCCCAGTGAGACAATGGCACTGTATAGCAGTAGCAAAAATTATGGGTGCACGTAACCCCAATATATTCTTTGAATTCCCAGTCAGACAATGGCACTATATACCAGTAGCAAAAATAGTGGGTGTATATAGCCCCAATTCTATTGCTAGGGGACTTGCAGGGTATTTCTGAGGTGAAGGTGGGGGGGCACACCGTTGGAACGGGGATTTGGGGTGTATATATGGGGTATACGGGAATACACTGTCAGTGTGTTCCATTCAGGATCCTGGGAAAGCTGGGTTGCGGCGATTGAGCCCGTCAGTGCCACGTTACACTGACAAGCTTCTCCCTGGAATTGAAGTTATATGTAAGCCCAATATATTCTTTGAATTCCCAGTGAGACAATGGCACTATATGGCAGTAGCAAAAATAGTGGGTGTATATAGCCCCAATTCTATTGCTAGGGGACTTGCAGGGTATTTCTGGGGTGAAGGTGGGGGGGCACACCGTTGGAACGGGTATCGGGGGTATATATCGGGTATACGGGAATACACTGACAGTGTATTCCATTCAGGATCCTGGGAAAGCTGGGTTGCGGCGATTGAGCCCGTCAGTGCCACGTTACACTGACAAGCTTCTCCCTGGAATTTAGCTCTTATAAGAGCTGTTGGTTGTCTTCTCCTTCCTATCCTAGCCTGTCCCTGCCTACCCAGAATCTAAGCCCTAGCTAACTGGACGGAAACCTCCGTCCCCGGTGAATTGCAAGCTCAGAATGACGCGAAGCTGGGCGTCGCTGTTCTTTTAAATTAGAGGTCACATGTTTGCGGCAGCCAATGGGTTTTGCCTACTTTTTTCAACGTCACCGGTGTCGTAGTTCCTGTCCCACCTCCCCTGCGCTGTTATTGGAGCAAAAAAGGCGCCAGGGAAGGTGGGAGGGGAATCGAGTAATGGCTCACTTTACCACGCGGTGTTAGATTCGATTCGAACATGCCTAACAGCCTAATATCCGATCGAACATGAGTTCGATAGAACACTGTTCGCTCATCTCTAATGTACTACTAGTCTCTGCCCACGATTTCACCTGCATGTTGTTGGAGTTGATGATCTGCCTATATTCAGCAAATTGCTGCCGTTGATGATCCACCTACTCCGGCATTTTGGCATCTGTCAAGCTGGCCTTCCTGTGATTGTTGCAGCATTTCAGCAGCTTGCTGGGCCACCATATAATGAATGTGTTTCTGGTGTTCATGATCCACCTTCTCCAGCGTTTCGAGAGCTCTCAAGCTGGCCTGTCGCTCAACTTGTTTCTCGCGCTGTGACTGTGATTGTTCTGGCATCTCAGCAGCTCACTGAGACGCCATATAATGAGTATGTTGTTGGCGTCGATGATCCGGCTGCTCTAAGGGCCGCTTGATGCCTAGCTTGCTGAATCCTCCTCAGCTCCACTTGAGCAGAAGTCTGTTGACTTCTGACTACCTTCATAGCTCTATTTTTTTTTTGGAAATTTGCGACAAATTCGATTTTTCTTTCCTCGGCATGTTTAAATTTGGGAAACCAATTTGTATTAAAGGTGTTTTCACAAGTCAGTGTCCGCACACTCTGCCTCCAGAGTCTGCTTCTGACTTTCTGTATATGTGTCTCCCCTCTTCCCTCTAGCTCAACAGGACACAGAAGACTTACTTATGCAGAGTCTTCTGTTTGCTTGTACAGAATGGACTCAGTGGTATCCGTGTGTTTACATAGAGAGATAACAGACCAGGTGTTATCAGCTACCTGCAGATTAGCTGATTCTCCTGGTAGTGCAATATAGTATATGAACATAAATGCATAACAGTCGTGAAGCCATGTGATTTACTGGGATAAAAAGTAGCCTATGTGTTAAATAAGGTTACAAACTATGTGCCAAATTTCATCCAAATTTGTTCAGCCGTTTTTGCGTGAAAGAGTAACAAACATCCAAACACACAAACTTTCACGTTTATAATATTAGTAGGATATGTACAGCTTTCTATAGGGTAGGTTGGTGCTAACCGTAGTAGTTTTGCTTATACTATCTACTTATGCTTGTTTGGTCTATACAACCGATATAGTAGCTTTGTTGGCGCTCAGTGGCATAACTACCGTGGTAGCAGTGGTAGCAGCTGCCACAAGGCCCGGGACATTAGGGGCCCGGCGAGAGCCGCTACCGCTGCAGTTGTTTTTTTTTGTTTTTTTTTAATAGGCCGTTACCAGCTGGAGTTACGGGGTGAAAGGAGGTGTATGGTTCTGTCCAGTAACCCGGAGTCCAGTGAGACTATATTGCCCTGTTTTGTTTGTGTGGCTGGAAGTAAATGACATGTATAGTTAGGTTCTCCATTCTGTATAGCTAGTGGCTCAGACGAGCAGGAATTTATTTTGTTTTTGCCTGAAGTTAAGGCTGTATTTTGTTTTGCTCCTTTTGTGCCTGAAGTCAAGGTTTATTTATTTTCCTGTTTAATTTTTTTTTTTTTTTTTAATAAACCAGTTTGCTGCATATTTTGTGCCCCTGTCTTGACTGTTTGGGTCTGCACCACTGCTTCTACCGAGCTAACACTATGTATGTATAAGGGCATAATCTCACATTCAAACTAATATCCTTCTCATACTTTCCCTGTACATCATCCCCAGTAGAACTAAGTGTTACATAAATTAGGAATTGGTTTCCAGATTTGCATACATTTGAATAATATCTTTATTCAGACCATTATGTATCTTGTATCCGGAGGGGAGATTCGTTCATAGAATGGGTCCCTAGAGGTGTGTCATTTCAGATAGATCTTCATCAGCCCCATTCTGAAGCCTCGCTCCTTGTGCATATAGAAGTATCTTAGTCTCAGTTAGGAACTGGCGAAGTACAATTTGCCCTAAATGTAAAAAATTCACTTTGTACAAGTAGTAGATGAAGAAATTAAGAATGATTATTTTATGTCACCTTCTGAAGTTGTGATACAAAACCGTTCATAAATCCTTGAAACCAACCTTATTTATTCAAAATACAGAATAATTTTGGTATCGGATGATGGCAGACACTTTGACACTTTGCTAAAGCTGCCCATAATCACTCACTCTAGAGTCTCATTGTATCCTATGTGTTTCGTCTATGTAGAGACCGGTATGTATTCTTAGGCCTCATTCACGTCAGCGTTTGGATTCTGTCTGGGGGAGTCCGCATGCCCCCCTCCCCCCCCCAACGGAATACAAACGCAATTGCAAGTGGTGTGTTGTAAAAGCACACGGACTCCACAGACTATAATGGGGTCCGTGTGTTTGCCGTGTGCTGCCCGCATGAATCATGTGACAGGAAAGTAGATGGTGAACTACTTTCCTGTCAGAATGTTCCCTGTGGAGATTTGGCGGTAAGCAGGGGTCCGTGTGCTTTTACTACACCAGCGCTTGCACTTGCGTTGCACTGGTATTGAGGAAGCTGATGGTATAGCCACAGACAGGATACCTAATATTACATGGACAAGTACGGAACGGACGGAGAGCGCAGCCTATGACAAAGGACCGCATGACGTGGAGAAGGATGGCCTGCAGTGATAGGCTGGTTCAGAATGCTGGGGGTGGAGCTTGTTAAGTTAGGTTGAGAGGGAGGGTTTATTTAGAAAAGCCCGCGAACACTAACGGCAATCGCGGTGAAGAGACACTGAGGGACAAATCTCCCGCCCTCCTTCCTGCCCTATGGTAACTGTTTTGGAAATTTTTAGGTGGCAATTTGGGGTCTAATGGGTGTTCGAAATTGTGGAAGGTGGAATTTGTCGCAGTAGCCGCAGGCGGGGGGGTCCTCGGAGTTGGGCAGGAAGGTTGATGGTTATGAGGTTGGGGGGGAGCTATAAAAGGCTTTGGACTTCTCAATAGAGTGGCATTACTATGCCTGGAAATTGGGTCTGGCTTAAAATAAGGATGTTGATTAAACAATTCATTTCGCCTAGGTATGGCGATTTGCTGCCTCTGAGCCGGGTTCGCGGCTGGAGGTAACTTACAATATTAAGTTAAGGAAAAGGCCAGAATACGGGCTTCGAGGACCTCCTTAGCCGGGGAATAGAATATACTTATTCACGGGTTGGTGCATTTATACTGTTATGCATTTTGTTTAATGTTTGTTTGTAATAAAAATGGCTGCTGTGGCCAGTTATAATCCAGTCATGTGTGTTGAGTTTTATTGAAGGTAACGGTCTAGGCGCAGTGGAAGGTCTAGACTTAACACGTCATGCCAAGTCTTCCAGTACCGAAGATGATCTTTGCAATATGTCTGATATGATTTATAGACTGAACCCTAAAGTTCCAGTCATATCAATATCTGTCAGTATACAACTCTATAAATGATGATATACTTAATTCATCCATCCCATTAAAATTGCGTTGTGTTTGTCCCCTTGTGCCACCAAAACAGCCCACAAGACCCTTGTATATGTTCTGTTGTGTATGTTATGAAGAGAGTAATAGAATTCTTGTCATTTTTAACATGGGGCGTTGTCTGACTTGTTTTTTCCATTGCATCCCACAGATGCTCCAGTTCAAGTCAACACCTTCAACTGTTTGTCATGTTCCTCAAACTATTCCTGAAGAATTTTTGTAGCATGCAGCACCCATGCCAACAGGGAGTACGTTACCATGAAGGCTTGTACTCCACCGTCCTGCCATCTTCTCGTAGACTATCCTGGTTCCATCTCTTCGCCGTCTCTCCCACTGGTGCCGACCACATGACATAAAAAATTCATCAGGCCAGGTCGCCTTCTCTAATTTCTTTCTCTGATGTTAATATGTCCATTGTAGATGTTTTAGCAAGGACACTTTGACCAGTCTGTGCTCTACAGCCCCATACCCCAACCAGTTGGGATGTATCTATAATTGTCAATGTAAACTTTGTGCTTCAATGGGTTTTTGGTGGATTGGATCAGATGGGCTAACCTTCAATTCTGATCCTCATCAATGAAATTTAAGCACCCATGACCCCTTTGCCAGTTCACCGCTACTAACCACTGTATACTGGAAACACCCCAAAAGATCTGCCATTTTGAAGATGTTTTGATCTTGTTGATCGAATCCACATGCTTCCCCATTTTTGCCAACTTTAAGAACTGACTACTCATTTGCTGCCTAATATATTCCTCCCTTTGACAGGAGCCATTGCTTGTCACAAGAGATCAGTATTTTTAATATTGTGTCTTATACATGTAGGCTCATTATCAGAACAGGACAATCTTTCGTGAACATATGGTAGTAGTGATCTTTTAGCTTATCCATGTTGTGCCAGGTAGTCAATGACTACCATAATCCCTAGAAGTCTCGTGGCAGTGAGCCTGCAATATACTTTAGCCATGGGATTTATAGCCATCTATGCTATCTCTCCTACACAAATAGCAGCGTTTTCTCTTGTACAACTTGATTTTGCAGCTTAAGGCATGTAATTAATTTTGAAAGGCTAAAATGCTCTGGTATTATTATACTACGGCGGAATACAGGATGTGAACAAGAGAAGCCGAGAAATCTCACAAAAGAACAAATAAATCCATGTGATGTAATGCCCTTGTAGAGCTTAATGCTCAATACAACCTGATCTGTAATTAAACCTTCACAGGCTTCTCCTGGATTCACTTGTTAGACGGTAATGAGAAATCTATTTACAAAAAGTTTCAACTCATCTTCTTTATGGAGTTGAAAATATTTATTGGGTTTTTGTAATGCCATCTTCAAGGACACTGTCTAGCCGAATGCCATAATGTATGGTCCCATTTATGTTCTGCCGTTCCTTTATGCAGATTAGCTCATCCTATTCACTGCCTCTGTCTTCAGCAGGATCCAAATCCCATGCATGCGCTGTACGGGTTGCCACTTCTGGTTTGGGCCGCGCGTACAGCGCATGCTCCGCCGGCCATCCTTATTATAGTCCTACAGGAGTGAGCAGCGCGTGTGTCCGGGATTTGGATCCCGCTGAAGATAGAGGCAGTGCTAAGGAGCGAAGAGGATAAGCTAATCTGCATAAAGGAACGGCGGAACGGTCCAGGAAGCGGCTTCAATGGTATGATGATGTGGTGCTCGGGCACAAGGTATGATGCTGTGGTGCTCGGGCAAGGTATGAAGCTGTGGTGCTCGGGCACAAGGTATGACGCTGTGGTGCTCGGGCACAAGGTATGACGCTGTGGTGCTCGGGCACAAGGTATAACGCTGTGGTGCTCGGGCACAAGGTATGACGCTGTGGTGCTCGGGCACAAGATATGACGCTGTGGTGCTCGGGCACAAGGTATGACGCTGTGGTGCTCGGGCACAAGGTATGACGCTGTGGTGCTCGGGCACAAGGTATGACGCTGTGGTGCTCGGGCACAAGGTATGACGCTGTGGTGCTCGGGCACAAGTTATGACGCTGTGGTGCTCGGGCACAAGGTATGATGCTGTGGTGCTCGGGCACAAGGTATGACGCTGTGGTGCTAGGGCACAAGGTATGACGCTGTGGTGCTAGGGCACAAGGTATGAGGCTGTGGTGCTCGGGCACAAGGTATGACGCTGTGGTCCTCGGGCACAAGGTATGACGCTGTGGTGCTCGGACACAAGGTATGACGCTGTGGTGCTCGGACACAAGGTATGACGCTGTGGTGCTCGGACACAAGGTATGACGCTGTGGTGCTCGGGCACAAGGTATGACGCTGTGGTGCTCAGGCACAAGGTATGACGCTGTGGTGCTCGGGCACAAGGTATGACGCTGTGGTGCTCGGACACAAGGTATGACGCTGTGGTGCTCCCTGAGCTTCATTTACATATTTGCCAAAAACTATACATTACAAAAATGGCTGCGAGGAGTAGAAAAAGAGAGGCAGAACTAGAATAGCCTTTCTAAAGGCTATTCCAACATGTGCTTACTTAAATAATTAAATACCCAATTATAGATTCCCTTTAAGTAACTCCCTTCAGTTGTGCTATTGGGTTCTAGTACACTGATCCCAAAAACATTCTCCATTTTGCAGTTGCTGTTTAACTGAGGATATGTAAACCATAAGACCTATTTCCTATTGTGTGCATGGTGTATCACATGCTCTACTTTCCTCTACCAGCAGTTGCCTGTAAGGCAGTGATTGGGTTAAACTGTGCCCAAGCATGAACCATACCATCTTACAATATATACCACATGTTGTTCAGTCAAATTAAAGGGATTATCAAGCTTCCAAAAATTAATCCTGCATGTCCAACTTTGTGACCAGCTACAAAAAAACTGTTTCCCCGCGGACGGGCTGCAGGCAGACAAGGGCAGTCACCTTTACAAATGGGTTTTAAAGCTCACCGTTGTGTTTCCATCCCCTGTCCAGTTTTGCCAGGGCTGAAGACGGAAACCCACTAGAATGCACACACCGGACACCGGGCGCAAGTGTGAATCGCTCCTAAGAGTTTTCTTTATATTATCCATTCCTTTACAGCCACTCCTGACTTTGGGTCAAAAGACGGCAGCAAAGTCTGCAATAAGTTACTGCTAGGTATCCACCTCAGTAATATGCCATCCTTGAGCGGCCCCCTAATCTGGGTCAAGGGCCACACTCAGAATTGCTTTAGTCTTGTTTGCTGTACACAAATATCCCCGAGTTCTTTTCCAAGGAAGTTATATCTATTGTTTTCCCATTTAGTACGTAATGGTGACAAGTATTATACCCAAGTATATAACTTTACATTTATCTCTATGCTACCCCATTTAACACTTCAGTGCCCATGCTTGTAGTTTATGTATCTTAAGTCATCCTGGTGTAACATACATTGAATCCTTGAGTCACATGATAAATCCTTGAGCTAAATATCAAAATGTAACCTAAGAAAGTCTCTTTCCTTACAATTATGAGTCACGTTGTATAAGTACAGCTTCTGCATCTCCAGCTATGGTGAGTGCTGTATAAGGACCAATTATCGCAGCTCTTACTTGTGTTTGGGCCCACTCCCACTCCTGTTGGGTTACTTACCAGGCTGATCAGCACTTTCTATATAATTGATGATTTCTCACTTTGTAGTAAAAAATACAAAAAATGTTTCAAGTCATGAAATAAACAAACCCGACAAGAGTAAAAAAAAAAACCATACCTCCCCTATAGAATGATCCCAGAGTATTATAGTAGGGTTAAAAATAGTAAACAATTATACTCACCTTCCCGCACCCTTTCTGGTCCTTCTCGCAGTGTCCACGTCCTCTTCCTGGCTTCAAGGTGATGTCATGCTCCTGGGGTCACCACTGAGGTCTGTGATTGAGGTTATGATGCACCCCATGTCACCACCAAGGCCCAAGCAAAGGCCTCAACAGTGAACCCTTCATGCGCATGACGTTATCAGAAGCCCAGATGAGGACGAAGAGGCCTCGAAGAGATGACAAGAAGGAATATTAAATGGTTTGTTATTTTTTCTCCCCTGGGCCATCACCCATATAATAGGGTCTGAAGCGACCACAGCATACAATAATTTCATATACAGTTCTAAACTAGGTAAATTTTGGGGAACAATCCAAACCTACTACTCCACTCCTGATTAAGCCCAGTCATTTGGGCCTAATCCGGAGCGGAATGCCGCAATGGGATGCCGGTGCCGGTGGCATCCCGTTGTGGCTAGCCGCGCGGAATGTTCACAGGCAGAATGCAAATTCCGCCGTGTGAACATACCCTAAGTTCTACAATAAGTGTTGTGAACATGAACATTCCCAGGATCTAAACATGCTACCACATTTTCGGGGTAACACTGACAAGAGATCTCTAGTTCTAATATTTGATAAACCGAATTGGACCATTACTGGTTAAGAGCCTGACCATAGATAGGAATTGAATGTGAAAGTTCTAGGCCTTTGTGGCATGAATCAGGTCTATAGAAATGTGAGGTTTTATTTTTGTACCTAGAAAGAGTACTTAAAAATAACCTAGACCTTATTTTTGCATGTATCAGCCTCTTTATCCATCATAGCCAACAACTATAAACAGATAAAGTAGTGCTATGGGACCATTTCTGGTGACACGCATCCTTTGTGGTGACCGTCGAGCAATTTTTAGCCTTATATCTGATAACTGATGGAAGAGAAAACATGAGGTCGCTTCTTTTTCCTGTACTTATGGGTGGTGTGAACTGGAACCTCCATCTTTTTCAGGAACTGGCCTCTATGCCTCAATCTTCTATGCATGCGCAATCGGCTATGCCAGCAGGCCTCGGGCAGAGCTGACTGCACCTACGCGCAGCCATTTTTTGTGGCCACTTACTACAAGAGCTTGCGTAAGCGGCCACAAAAAAATAGCCAATTGCACATGCATGGAAGATTGAAAGCAAGGCCAGAAGACGACGCGTAGAGGCCGGTTCCTGAAGAAGATGGAGGTGGCACTGGAGAATTCTCTTGCAGTACTGGGAATGCCCCCAGTGCTGTTTGAGCGCTGGGGCCCAACCCCAATGCTGCAAGAGAACTCATTTGCATAAAGACTGAAAACAGAATATCTACCAAACGGTGGTGCGGAGAAGACATCTAAAGGTAGGAGAATAGCCTTTCTTAAGGCTAGTCTTACGTGTTAGAAAAAAAGGGATTCTAATGATAGGATCCCTTTAAGGGTAAGTTCACACCTAGCCTGGATTCCGTTTGGGGATTCTGTCCTCGAATCCGCTTGAGAGATGCTATGGAATCTGCAGGATTTCTGCAGGTAACCATTTTTTTTAAGCATATTGGGTTTCCGTTTTTTTGGGTCCTGAACAATGAAAACACCGAGTGTAGGTGTGAACCTAGCGTAACACAAAACAGTCAAAGAAAAGCTCCAGGCCTTATTATTTTTGCCAACTTTTACAACATGAGAATCAAACCAAGATCTTCCTGCATAATCTGCCTGTCATCTTGCCTTATTATGCGCTCCTAGTCTTATAAGACGCCCCTGCTTATCCAGAATATTCTGCGTCTATTTATTCCTTAGCACTCTCTACTGATAATTCTTCGAAAAAATACACCTCCGGAGATGAGCGTTTGCTTTCCACCTCAGCTCACACACAGGCCTGAACGAAATGTAAAGTGACAACCTCAGACCAGTTCCTTTAAATATTTCATATATCTCCCGGTTACTGAGGTAGAATTAACCATCTTAGCTTACCACGAATAGCGTTACTTATTTATAGTTTATTTCTCCTTTTATAAACCTATGTTATGTATAGTCCACATCTATATTGTCAATTCTCAACAAATCGACTTTTTTTTTACTTTTGTGTGTGGCCATATGTAAAAAACAGAAGAACGCGTTATAATATTGAGAAAAACTTCACCCCCTTAACCCCTAAATGCTCTGTTTTCCAGGGCAGGATGTAGTTTTTATTGGCACTGTTTTCTGTTACATACAACTTTTTGATTCCTTTTTTTGTGGTGGGTGAAGAGCTTAACAAATATTTTATTTTTTTTATGTTTTTTTTTCATTATATCCTATAGCTATGCCACTGTATAGCTCAACTACAGCATTATTAAGTGTCTGGGGCCCACTGGGGAGCATTATTTGCTGTCTGTTGCCAACTATAGGACATTAAGTGTTTAAGAACCAACGTAGAGCATACCTCTAGGGGTCACTAGGGCACATTATTCGTTGTCTGGGAGCCAGGGCCGGCTCCAGGTTTTTATGGGCCCTTGGGCGACAGAGCCTCAGTGGGCCCCCTTGTGGAGGAGGCGGGGGAGTCGGGACACTGCACGTCGCAGATGAAGTGAGTGACGTCACGCAGGAGTGTGGCGTCACCAACGCCATACCTCCCAACTTTTGAAGAGTAGAAAGAGGGATAAAATGTATTATTAGCTCTGCCCACTTTTATGTTGACTCCGCCCATTCTCATTCATTTTTCGTGTGCTCCCACACAGTATAATCCTCCTACAGTCACCTGTAAATTATATGCCCCCCTTCATCTCTCCCCCAATTTCATATACACCCTTCCTCTTCCCCAGTTTCATGTCCCCCCTCCATCTCTGTCCCTAGTTTCATGCCGTTCTTCCCCCTTCATCTGCCCAGTTTCATGTCCCCCCCTGTCTCTGCCCCAGTGTCATGCCGTTCCCCCCCTTCATCTGCCGCAGTGTCATGCCATTCCCCCCCCTCATCTGCCCCAGTGTCATGACGTTCCCCCCCTTCATCTGCCCCAGTGTCATGCCGTTCCCCCCCTTCATCTGCCCCAGTGTCATGCCATCCCCCCCCCTCATCTGCCCCAGTGTCATGCCGTTCCCCCCCTTCATCTGCCCCAGTGTCATGCCGTTCTCCCCCCCTCATCTGCCCCAGTGTCATGCCATTCTCCACCCCCCTCATCTGCCCCAGTGTCATGCCGTTCCCCCCTTCATCTGCCCCAGTGTCATGCCGTTCCCCCCCTTCATCTGCCCCAGTGTCATGCCGTTCCCCCCCCTAATCTGCCCCAGTGTCATGCTGTCCGCCCCCCCCTTCATTGCCCCAGTGTCAAGCCGTTCCCCCCCTCCCCTTAATTTGCCCCCCAGTTTCATGGACCCCTTCATTATGTTCCACCTTAATGATTAACACAAAAAAACAAACAAACACTTACACTCACCTTCCAAAGCTCCCCCGCCGCTCCTCTCTGCTCTCACGCCATTCACATAGTTGTAGGCGCAATGTGATGTCATCATATCGTGCCTACACACGCCGCAGTGTTAAAGCAGGAGCTGAGCTGTCACAGCTCCTGCTTTAATCGCCTAATCAGCTCGGACGCCGATGAGCTGAAATCGGGACAGGCAAGCGCTGGGGCGGGCAAGTGCCGGGGGGCCCCAACTACGCCGTGTGCTGACGCCGGCGCTGCTGGGAGCCATTGGTGACCATTATTAGGTATCTGGGTGAAAAATGTCCCTTTCTCACAGTTATTTGGCACATCATTTGGCATAGGCTACAATTGCAATACCAGACACGATCCATGACCAAGAGTGGCGCTGTTTCCAAAAAATAGCAGACCATTTTTTTTACTTCTGGACATTCTATTTAATAACCATAGTCCAATATAACATCCCATTTCTTCGCACAGTCCGTAGAAACTTTTATTGCTATAACTTTCCCATTGACAGTATGATGCGGATCTGAACATATTAATGCTGTCTCAGTGAATAACTTAATGATACTGAAAGTTTATTTCACACACAACCCCACAATTGTTACTAGGCAACAGATCTTACTAATCACAGATTTATTAATAGAATATGCATGCGGGGGGGTTGTCAGTAGAATCTTATTGATAACGGTGAAGAAAGGAGCAGATGTCTTCATCGACATCTTAGGAAAGTAGAGCGGAATAAGCAGTCTTACAGAACATATGTAATATATGCACAAATACAGACGGTGTGCACTAGAGGCTTCAAGATATGTCCAAACGTATGTGACCCCCTCCTACAGACTAAGGTCATATGTTGTAGACGTACCATTGCAAAGACGTGCATGAAACCCTGCGCAGAGTCATGCAATCCCATCTGCGATGTGGATGATGAGGTCGGGAACTGCGCTAAGTTGACCGAGATGGTTCTGGATAGACAACTGGTTGTATGGGACAGAAAAGTTTTAGGCTGTACCAAGTTGTAGGCAAGTTGGTTGGAAATATCTTCGAAACAAGAGAAGTTGATTGTGACTTACCACAATGTGATGTACCATGATAAATGGAAACCTTTTACCGCTGATAAAGGGAATAAAATTAAAGCAAAAACTTCACAGAAAAAAATCTTAAGAAATCCTCTCTGAAACATGTAAGATTACAGAACATTCATCACGCGTGACAGGGGACGACCACAACAAATAATACCTTGGCATTGTGTAATTGTGATGAATGCTTGTGCTCCGAAAGAGATAATGTACATTTCCATTGCCATAAATCACCCATGAACGAAATATTGCATGAGAGAGAACAATTTTACTATCTAGGAAAACTTCATATTGCCTTTTACATTTCCTTATGATGTGTATGTCACATAGAGTGTACTGATGTAAGGAAAGACACTCTATGAGACGCCAGATCTGACTGTATCATGAGAGAGGATGAGTGACTCAATCAGATCGATCAGATTCAACCAAATTTTTCAAAACTTTCAGGCGCGACCCAAAGTCAAAACTTTTGGGGCTCGTCACCCACAACACCCCAAAAACTCCACTTAGAAGCCCCCTGTAACATTTTTGCCCATCCGGGCTTTGGCATCATCATCCGGCCGCATGCTGCGGCGCAGGAGATGTGTTCGGTTGTGATTTGTTCCATTGGTTTCTTCCTGCACTGTCTAAACACTGCCCTATTCCTTCACCTTGGTAATTGGTTTTCCACCACACCCATCTCCTTCACCTTCAGTTTTCTCTGCTCCTCTAATGGTTAATCTGGCCTTGCCCTGTGATTGACAGCCGCCTTCCTGTCAACTCCATGGGCGGGTTCTTCCTCCCTATTTAGCCTTGGCTCTCATTTAAACCAGTGCTTGCTATTGCCTTGTGCGTACCTGCTCCTTACTGTCCCTATTTTTGCTTGCATTCTTATCCTTGACCTCTGGCTTTCCCTACTGACTATTCTTTGGACTCCGATTTGGCACTGCATCGCTCGACTGTTACTGACCCTTGGCTAGCTGACCTCTCTTTGTTGTTGTCCGTCTTTTCTCCGTTTTGTGTTTCACAAACAGGTAGGGTCTGTCTTTGTGGTTGCCGCCTATTACATATGATAGGGCCTGGCAATAGGAAGGGACAGTTGGGGGCTTCAGCTTAGGGCTCACTGTCTCTTGTGTCCTGTCCCAGGATTCAAACAGTTACTGGGAAATTGCTGTCCTAGCAATTCCCTAACATCCCCCGTGTATAATAAAAGCACATCTGGTTCATGCCAAACAAATTCGTCCTGAAACAAACTGAAGGGCTGAAAAAGTTTGGACACAGATTTTCATTCCTTGTTTTTTTTTTTGTTTGTTTTATATTTTTTAGATTGTATTTTGATTTTTAGATTCATATTGAAGATTCATATTGAAGTAGTAAACAAAAAAGTGTTAAACCAACCAAAATGTGTGTTTTTTTTTATTTTAGATTCATCAACGTAGCCTCCATTTGCTCTGCTGACAGCTTTGTCCAGTCTTGGTATTCTCTCAATCAGCTTCATGAAGTAGCCACCTGAATGGTTTTCCAACAGTCTTGATGGAGTTCCCTGGTTGCTTTTCCTTCACTCTGTGGTCCTACTCATTCCAAAACATCTCAATGGGGATTAGGTTAGGTGATTGAGGAGGCCATGTTTTTGTGTCCTTCTTGGTCAAATATACCAGGAGGTATGTTTGAGGTCACTGGCCTGTTGAAAGACAAGAAGGTAGTAACTGAAGGTCACTTAGAATTGCCTTCATGTCACGGTAAAAATTTCTGAGGCATTGTGAATTTTTGGTTTTCTACAATGTAGCTTATAAAGGAACAAGGCTGACTTTCCTGGGGTTGCATCTCATCTTTTGACTACTTGGGTTGCTATACTGCAAGGCCTGTCTCGTCAGAGGACTGTGAAGGGGGCAGGGGTAAACATTGGGGGACGTGAGGTTAGCAGAAGAATAGCAAGAAGTATGACCTAGTACCTATCACATGGCCCAAACCATCTGATAGCAGGCCATGTCCCCTAATGGGCATTTCGGTTACTCACCCCCTCCTTTGGTTAGCCCTAGTCCTTTTGCATTGCCAGGCAGAGATCATAATCACAATCTTGAGTAATTTCTGAACTTTTCATTATACATTGATGAAGTTCTATTAACACGAGACAGGCAGGGTGGCAGGCCGCGGTGTAATGTCGGATGTGCATCCAGCTAATGTCACTCTAACGTACGGCGATTGCAAATACTCTCAACAAACATTAATAATGGAGAGCAGGGAACACACACATTACAAGGTAGAAAGAGTAACTTTCACACTTGGCAGAGCGTGAAAACATGTCATACCACTACAATGCAATGGCATACTGAAAAATGTCACTCAACTGATACCGCCACTAAAAGAAGGAGCCTGGCAGCACAAAGACACCTGACAACTTCAAGTTGTCCCCAGCACTTTCTATTAAACTAATCTAGAAGGGAAAGAGAAAACAAATTCAAGCACATGTCAAGTGAATGTTTCCACTTTACTATACAAGGGCTCACACTTACGAAAAATGGTGAATTTTGATGCCTGTCAAGGTGGCTTAGGATTGTTGGTGACATCTGAGCAGAATTAATAAAAGGTACAATAATAAATTTTTTGTCATTTATGAGCAGATTTGACCATCATTTTTGCTTTATATTGTGAAGGTTATAATCCTGTAATGTATGAAAAACATTGTTATCCTTAAAAGCTGAATGCTAGATATAGTTGCTTATACTTGAAACTGGTATAATGTTATATGATAAGATGGCGCCTGCATCCAGGATGGGAGCAAGAAAAACAAATGCTTGGCTTGCTGCCAGAAGACAGCTCCCCAAGGTTACCATGCAGGAGCGGGAGCAGCTGGCTATATATGACACTGCTTAAACTTTTTCTGTTTGATTGAGATGTATCATACCAATCAGGAATGAATATGAAAACTTCCTTTCTCTGCTACTATTTAACCCCACGTTGTTTTAATAAAAGTGCGTCAGTATTTCCTCCTTGGTTGAGAGAGGAACTAATACCAACATTGTGTGTTTGGTGTCATTTCCTTACTGCTGGCACTCAGCCTAATTAATTAGGACAACGACAGTTACCCGGGATTATTGGTCAATTAGTTATAAACACAACTTTGACCTTATCAATAAGGACCTACTTACGTTTTCTGGGAGAATTTAACCACTTTTGAGATTTGAAGAGTGAAAAGATAAAATTACGAAAAAATTGTACAAATTTGGCACATAGTCTAAAGTTACATTTTCTACAAAAAATTGGTGTAAACACAATACAAAGACTGTATTGCAGTCTATACAAGATTTGCTATGTAACTATTGAAGCCTGCTGCCTTTTCTGTGATACTGATGCAGTTTGGAACCTTGTCCCGATATGGGCTCTGTGCTTTAGAAAGTTATGGGTGAACTGTATTTATGCTACTTGTAGGGTAAGTAAATTTTTGGGAAGCATGAACAAGTGAGTTTAATATAATAAGAAATAAACAAAAGTTGTAGATAACCGTCTGCAGCTTCGGCTCGAAGGCCTACTTTTGAGTGTCCCCTTAGTGTTCTGGAAACAGATGGAGGACATTGTCTCCACTCGCATGGGCTTCTCTGTGATCTTGATGCAGTATGGATTTTGTCACAACTTGAAGGTCCAGAGAGATGATTTCCCTGAACCTCAACCTGGTGTGGACTCTGTGCATTAGCACCATGTGGGCAAACTGTATATATATTCCTGAGACTAACAATAGATGAGAAATATGGTACACATGGTATGGTATGGTAATATTTCTCTGTATACTAGTTTAATTTAGTAGGGGGTAATTGTATACAGTAATTTAAAATGCCTGTACTGTAATTATTTCTACTTAATTATGATTGCAGTTATGGGCTGCACAGGGACTTAGTGGTTAGATCCATTACCTTTCAGCTCTGGCTACTTTAGATTGTAAGCCCTCGTGGGCAGGGCCTCTACCCCATTGTGCCAGTCGGTCATTGTCAGTATTATATCCACCTGTATATTCTGTGTATTGTATGTAACCCCCAAATGTAAAGCACCATGGAATTAATGGTGCTATATAAATAAATAAATAAATAATAATAATAATAATAAAGTAGTGTATGTTTAGTTTGTATAGGCCTCTTGCACAACTAAAACTGGTTGAAAAAAAAAATAGGTCTAAGCTACAGTAAGTCCAACTACCAATGATTGCTGTGATCTAATACTGGTATATGCATAGAATAAGCTCGAAGCTTGTATTATTGCTAGGTGAACTGAACCCTATGTCCTAGCTGTAATGCTAGTGTGCAATTTGATCAGACACCTCTCCAATATTTTTGTGTATCCACCTTATTTTTCTTTGTCGATGTGGCATAAAAATACATCCCTGTCTGAAGCTAAGCCTCGAAAAACTGAAATAAAATGGAAAAAGGAGAGAACAGAAAGTTCTACCCCTGGTGAGGGAGGACAGATAAGTTGCTTTGCATGCATGTAGGCGGTCTGAAGTTGAACGATACAGATGGCACATGGATGATATCCGCGTGCCGTCCATGCCCCCCAGGGCTATTCACTGCTAGTAAGCCCTGGCTGCAAAACAGACAGTTATAAAACTGTCCTGAGTTCTGACTTGAGCTCACTGTCGAATACATTAGGCCGTGATAGTACACACGCGTGTGCATGAGGCCATAGAGATTAATGGGTCAGTGTGGCTCAAAAAAACGTAGTAAAATCTGCAACAACAAAAAACTGCGTTTCCGCAACGTGGGGCCTTAGCCTTAGGGTGGTTTTAAAGGAGGATGTATAATCTTTTCTGCATAATAAAATCTTGAACATTGATCTTTGGCAATGCCTGTTCTATATTAACAATGTCAAATATCGATAAATACTCAGCAAAACCTCGTAGGGCTGGAGCGCCACCAAGTGGCTATTTTCAGGAACAGCACTTACAATTTTTTCAAAAAGACTTTGAGAAATTAAATGAATTGACATTTTTATTAACAGAAAGTCTTCGGGCTCATACACATCTATATTACAGCTGAGCTTTGCAGCGAGCCAGGGTGTTATCTGGAGACATAGAAAGTATTTTCTCGATGGATTCTTTATTCTCAGGAACATCAGTCATAATAATAATAATAGATTTTATTTATACTGCGCCAACTTATTCCGCAAAGAGTTCATGTACAGACAAAATGAGACACTAGAGAGTAATAAATCAATTCACACAGTAGTAGTGAGAACCCGGCTCACAAGAGCTTACAATCTATGAGGTAGAGGGGGTAGCAGGAGCAACATAGGAGCTAGCATTGCTTATATAGTTTTATGTGCAGCTCCAAGGTGCCCTAACATACAGTCCAATAAGACGTCATGTCCTGTGGAATAATGGGGGCAGGAACAGAGGAGGGCTAGTTTTAGGCAACCTAACTGCGGAAGGCCTTAGATTAGGAAATGTGATAGGCCTGTCCGAAGAGATGTGTCTGTACGATGAACCTGAAGCTGTAGAAGTTGTTAGTTAATCTGATTGTCCAGGGTAGAGCATTCCAGAGAAGTGGTGCAGCCCCCCACTAATAAGAAGAGGATGGTATAACCTACCTATATGTGATCACTTTTTAATATGGGAGAAACCTTTCAATGTGAATCTCAGCCTTTGTGACCTGGCAGTCATTTTCTCCCTGATGAATAATGCCACCGGCTTTCACAGATGAAATCTTATAATAATGTACGGCACCATGGAATTAATATAATAATGTACAATACCATGGAATTAATATAATATTGTACAGCACCATGAAATTAATATAATATTGTACAGCACCATGGAATTAATATAATAATGTACAGCACCATGGAATTAATATAATATTGTACAGCACCATGGAATTAATATAATATTGTACAGCACCATGGAATTAAAGGGGTTGTCCCACGTCGCATACTCACCAGTCTTCGTTTCTTTGAAATCTTCTGTCTTCCGGCTTTGTTTCGTCATTGGTGGGCGGGGTCACATATGCAAAGCCAAGCGGCGAGATGCCGCCGGCCCTGCGTGCGCGCTCATAGACCAGTCTAGCGTTCACAATGCAAATACAGACCCGACAGGGTGCCGGGTCTGTATTCGCATTGTGAAGGTTAGACTGGTGTATGAGAGCGCACGCAGGGCCGGCGGCATCTCGCCGCTTGGCTTTGCATATGTGACCCCGGAGCGGAGTGGAATAACAGCATCACTTCTGCCGCTGCTGGCTTCATGCAGGGCAGAAGCATAGCGATGTTGCTGGCTTTACCTGTGTCGGCGTCTAACCCTGTATTGGCGGCCCCTTCCCCCAAAGGGTAAACTACCCCCCCCCCCTCCAGGCTCGCTCCCGTGCACTTAGCCCCTCCTCCCTCCCCTTGAGAGCAGGCAGACACATCACTTGACTCAGGAGCAGCTAGGTCAGGGCTGTGGACACAAAAAAATGAATAAAGCAAGATAGTGGACAAACAAAGCAATTTTGCTGAAGCAATGTATTTAGGAAAAGTCTTATATTCACATTAATAAGCATTATAGATAGGATCCTTGTGACAGGACAACCCCTTTAATGGTGCTATATAAATACACAATAATCATAATAATAAAATGGATGTTCTGAATTGGAGGCAGCAGGAAATGTTAATGGTTTGAACATGCGATTTGAAGGATAGTTCAGAGTCCAAGGTTATCTCAAGGCATTGAACTGTGTGACAGGGGTGTGTGGGGTTCCGTTAACTTTGATAGATGGACCAGATAGAGGGGGCCGTATGGGGTGGGGCAAAAATGATGAACTGTGTTTTCTCCACGTTGAATTTGAGAAAGTGGAAGGAGAGAAAGGAATCTACAGCTGCTAAACAATCTGGAACTCTGGTCAGCAGGGAGGTAATGTCTGGTCCAGAGATGTATATTTGAGTGTCGTCAGCATAACATTGGTAATGAAAACCATGAGATTCTATGAGTTGGCCCAGGCTGAAGGTGTAGGTGGTCAAAAGGAGGGGTCCTAGGACGGAGCCTTAGGGGACACCTACGGAGAGAGGGTGTGGTGAGGAGTTAAAGGGGTTGTCCCATCACAAGGATCCTATCTATACTGCTTGTTAATGTGGATGTAAGACTTTTCCTAAATACACTGCTTCAGCAAAACTGCTTTGTTTGTCCACTATCTTACTTTATTCATTTCTCTGTTGACACATCCCTTGACTTATCTGGTCATAAGTCAAGTGATGTATCAGCTGCATTCAGGGGGGAGGGAGGAGGGGCTAAGTGCACGGGAGCGAGCCTGGAGGGGGGGTAGTTTACACTTTGGGAGGGGAGGGGCCGCCAATAAAGACCCAGCATCCGCTGTAATAGAAAGGCGGATGCCGGGGAGTGTTAGACTCCGGCACAGGTGCCTGCAACATCGCTACGCTCCTGCCCTGCATGAAGCCAGCAGCGGCAGGAGCAATGCTGCTGTTCCGGAGGGGAGGGGGGCGGAGGAGCGGAATAGCAACATCGCTCCTGCCACTGCTGGCTTCATGCAGGGCAGGAGCGTAGCGATGTTGCAGGCACCTGTGCTGGCGTCTAACACTCCCGGCATCCGCCTCTCTATTACAGTGGATGCCGGGTCTGTATTGCACTGGGAAGGCTGTACGTCCGATGCCTAGCTGCATCAGGAGCGCACACGCACGGCCAGCGGCATAGAAGTGACGCAACAAAGCTGGAAGAAAGAAGAATTTACAGCAGCGAAGAGTGAGTATCCGACGTGGGAATACCCCTTTAATATGCGAGTGGGAGACACTGAATGTGCGGTCGGTGAGGTATGAGGAGATCCAGGAAAGGGCCAGGTCTGAGATACCAAGGGATGAGAGAGTTTCTAACAGGAGGGAGTGGTCAACTGTGTCAAAGGCAGAGGAGAGGTCAAGGAGGAGGAGGAGGACAGAGTAATGGCGCTTGGCTTTGGCGGTTAGAAGGTCATTAGTGACTTTGGTTAGGGCGGTTTCAGTGGAGTGACGGGGTCTGAAGCCTGACTGTAGTCTGTCAAAGAGCAGGTTGGACAATAGATAAGAGGATAGTTTGGAGTGGACATGTTGCTCAAGCAGTTTTTGGTCGTACGAGAGAAGTGAGATGGGACGATAGTTGGCTGGAGGGGGGCGCATGGATGCAACCCACAAGGATGGGTCAAGGGGCTGTTTCTTAAGTATAGGTGTGACTGTGGCATGTTTGAGGGGCAGGATCCATTATTAGAGATGGCTTAGGGCCGGAATAATGACTTCAGTGAGTTTGGGGATGAGATGTCAGTGGAACGGATCAAGCGCAAGGAGGTGAGGTGGGATTTGGAGATTAGGGAGGAGAGCTTTGCATCAGTGACGATGGAGAAACAGGTTAAGGATGAGGAGCAGCGAGCAGTTGGGTAGAGGGGTTGCCGGGGGTGTAGGGTGAGGCTTCTCTGATGATGTCACTTTTAAAATAAGAGACAAAGTCGTCAGCTAAGATAAGTGACGTTGGAGGGGGCACAGGAGGACGGAGGAGGGAGTTGAAGGTGGTGAATAGCTGTTTGGGGTTGCGGAATAGGGACGGATATGAGTGTAACATGCCAAAAAAGGGGAGGGGGGTTAAAGCACACAGCCCACTCATGTTTTTTTTTTAATGTTTATCGATATTAGGGTGCATTCACACTACGTATACGGCAGCTTATTCTGAACGTAAAACACGTTCAGAATCAGTGGCGTATAAAGCAGTTCCCATTCATTTCTATGGGAGCCAGCATACGAGCACTCCCCATAGAAATGAATGGGCTGCTTTTTTCACTACGAGCACTCCCATTGAAGTGAATGGGAAGTGCCCGTGTGTACGGCTCGGCATGAGCAGAGCTAGCCGTACACACCATCACATCCCATTCACTTCAATGGGAGCACTCGTAGTGAAAAAATCAGCCCATTCATTTCTATGGGGAGCGCTCGTATGCCGGCTCCCATAGAAATGAATGGGAACTGCTTTATACGCCGCTGATTCTGAACGTGTTTTACGTTCAGAATAAGCTGCCGTATACGTAGTGTGAATGCACCCTAAAGTGTGGTGAAGTAGACCTGCTTTGCAGAGGTGAGTGCGTTCTTGAATGTGAGTGTTGCCTCTTTATACCTGAGGAAGTCGCGAGACACGTCTGAGTTTTTTAGTGAGGTCAGTGTGCTAGGGTTGCCTATTGATCGGTCGGGCTCTGATGTTTGTGAAGGGGGCCACAGAGTCAAGGGCTGAAGTAATGGTGGTGTTATAGAAGGTAGCAGCGGCATCTGCGTCCTGGAGTAAGGATATGTCAGCTAGTGTTGGAGAGAGTCTGAGAGAGTGCCGATATCAAGGAGGTTAAGGTTCCTGCGGGGGCGGAACCTTGTTGCCAAATAATATGGATGTTTGTTTTCCATAAGTTCTTTGGTGGGAAAGCTGTGGCCTCATCCTTCAGTATAACTACCACTAGATTTCCCAGAAATAAAATGTCTTGCATTGTATATAGTGATGCGGTGTCACATTAAATCAGGGGTCTCAAACTCAATTTATGCGGGGGCCGCTGGATGTAGAGTCTGGGTCAGGCTGGGCTGCATCAGGTTTTCCACAAGCTATGCTCGCCGCAGCAAATTTAACTCCGCCCAATTTTATGATGTCTCCGCCCATTCTTATTCATTTTTCATGTGCCCCCACACAGTATAATCCTCCTACAGTCACCCATACATTATATGTCCCCACATTATAATGTTCCCTTCCAACTGCCCCACAGTATTAAGTCCCTCTCCTGGTGCCCCAGTTTAAACTGGGGGAAACTAGAGGGGACATGAAACTGGGGCAGCTGGAGGGGGACATATGTAAGGGGGGAGGAGGAAGGGAAAGACACGGCAGCTGACTGGCTACCGGGGCTCTTGCAGGAACTTTTAGGATACAGCGGTTCCACGGACAGGCACAACCACACCAGACACGAAGTAAGAAATATAAATTTTACTCTATACCCTTTTGGGGTGAACTCCAGGCTAACAGGCCTGATGAAATCAATAATTACAAGACACTCAGCCGAGGGCTGAGACCCCTGAGTGACACTGCACCGTGACCTAATATGTCAGAACTAGTGAACTATGCCTTTAACTAGCGGCTACATATATATAGCAGCTGCAATTTACCTATTAATACCAAGCTAACAAAACAATGTAAGTATGCAGAGGAAGATCACCTGCGGTGTCACACTGGGGTTAACAATATCACAGTTTACTATTTAACTTACCCACTCCCCAATATCCACATTTCAACACACTACCCCAACCCTGCAGGGAAGACTTCAGCAACCGGTTTTGTTTTATCAGAAGTTGGTGCTTAGCTGCACAAGTCTTAGTGAAACAAATAACTCCTCTTATGACATACTTCTGGTACTATAATCCAGGATATAGTGTCTCTTTTGAATAGCAGGACAACACGTGCTGTATCTCCGTTTGGATAGAACTCGCTTTAAAGCAAAATGGCCGGAACCAGTCTATGCTAGGTTTTTGGCGCCAAAAAAAAAAAAACTATTTACTGCGTGTATACACTATTCACCCTTACGAAAGGTGTATCGGAGCTCCGCTTACCCGGGTTAGCAAGGGGGCGAACAGTCAGATGGACTTTCCGAAGGAAACAGGAATTTCTTTGCCTCCAGGCAACTGGAACACGGTGTCACAAGGGCTGGTCCTTCTTGTCATCCGCTCCGCGGCGTCTGCACAGCAATCGTCTCCAACTCGCCTGACATGGGAACCAGCAACAGGTTCGGGCTTCTCCAGAGCTGGCCCTGGCCTGAAACAAGCGTTGCAGGGCAGCGGATGGCAATGGATTGTCCCTCAGATCTCTCACTGCTCACAGCCAGCTTCTTCTCCCCCACTACAGCAGTCCACTTCCTGAACTCGTCACTTCCTGGTTTTTCCTTTACCTAACACAGCGGCATCTTGTGGTCAAAAAGAATTACTACAATAGAATTTTTCATTACAGAAACATCTCCTTTTACCACTGCTATTATCACATCACACACTTGTCAGTGAGAAGTGTTCTGAGACTGTATAGCATTAGTCACCCCGTGACACACCACCCCACTAGAGGTCGGCGTCCTCGACAGACCTCCCCAGACAAACTCATCCTGGGCGTATCGCTGTGGGGGAACCCCAGCATTAGACCTTGGCGTTCTGCGTAAAGTCGGGGCATCAGTCACTTCATTCCCACAGGTCGGCTCAGGTTCCTGTACAGGAGCAGCCATTAGTGTCGTCCCCTCCCGTGGAGGTAAGATCACCACGGCTGGAACCGTTTCAGACATGGGAACTGGTACATCCCACCACTCATCGGGATCAATCTGTGCAGCAGGTGTGAAGGTTGGGGCTGTCGGATTCAACCGATGCACCTCAGTCTCCGTTGTGGGAGTCTCTGAATTACAAGGTCTGAGCATATTACGGTGAAGAGTCCGGGTAACTCCTTCACCCCTTTCAGGCTCTATCTCATACACTGGTCCGTCAGGGATGACCCTTCGTTTTACTCGATATGGCATTGCCTCCCACCGATCATCCAACTTTCCCAAGGGTCTCTTGGCCCTTACTAACACCCTGTCCCCAGGTTGGAAGGGTTCATGTTGAACCGGGGTCTTGTCTGGGTGACTGGACAGTCGGGTTTTGTCAATCACCAATCGGTGTATGGTCTGCAGTTTTCGACGGTGTAGTTCTACCCAGTCATCGGGCGAGCGAGCGCCCTCTCTCTCAGGATTTGTCAAGTTCAATTCTTCAATCTCCCGTCCGGGATGCCCAAACAGCATCAGGTATGGCGTGTAGCCGGTGGTACTATGGACCCGATTATTATAGGCCCAGAGCAACTCAGCTAAGCTCTCTGGCCACCGAGCTTTTTGATCTTTCTCCAACGTTCGCAACATCTGAAGGAGGGTGCGATTGAATCGCTCACAGGCCCCATTCCCCTCTGGGTGATAAGGAGTCGTCCGGGATCTGTGGATACCATACACCCGATACAACTCCGACATGAGCCGCCCCTGAAAACATGCCCCCTGATCTGAGTGAATACGAGTGGGGCACCCATACACTTGGATGAAGTGCTTACACACAGCCCTGGCGGCAGATTCGGCAGTCTGATCTTTCGTAGCTACTGCTACTGCAAACTTGGTAAAGTGATCGGTCATTACCAAACAGTACTGATGTCCGCTGTTGGAGTGTCCTATCAGGACATAATCAATCATCAGCACCTCCAACGGCGCAGTGGTCCTAATCGTCTGAGTGGGGGCCCTTTGTTCTGGGGGTTTAGCGAGCTCACAGGCCCTGCAGGCTTGGCACACGTCCTGCACTGTCTGCTCAAGACCAGGACAATAGACAAATCGCTGGAGCCACTTGAACGTTTTATCAGGACCAAAGTGGGCCCCTCTCACATGAGCCTCACGGGCAACTTCCCTGGCACTGGTACTTGGTATTACTAGTTGCCATCTCACCTCCAACTCAGTCTCTAAATATACTTTACGGTACAGTAACCCATTCTCACACTTCAGTCTATCCCACTGTTGCATTACTCTTGCCCCCATAGGTGGCAAGCGTTTGCGCTCCATCGGGGTAGGCCACTCCTTCGCCATCACCCACTGCTTGATCTTTCTTAGGGTCACGTCATCATTCTGAGCATATACCCAATCTCCATGGGTTTTCCCAAGCAACACTGGTCGGTCTGTCACCACCCCACTTGTCCGTGCCAGTATCACAAACAAGGGTATTCTACCCAAGTGGGGAACCTCTGAGTCTTCCAACTCTCCATCCTTATCTCGTCCGGAGTCATCCGGCGTCACTCGAGACAGGGCATCCGCATTTGCATTTTCTCTACCGGATCGGTACTTGATCTTGTACTTGTACCTGGACAACCTGGCCATCCATCGCTGCTCCAAAGCACCCAACTTTGCATTGTCTAGGTGCGCCAAGGGATTGTTGTCGGTCATAACAGTCACTTCCGCTCCTGTCAAGTATTCTGAGAATTTCTCCGTCATGGCCCACACTAGGGCCAGTAGTTCCAGCTTGAATGAACTATAGTTGTCAAAGTTCCTCTCTGTCTCCCTCAGGGACCGGCTTCCATAGGCTATGACCCTCTCACGGCCATCTTGTTCTTGGGCGAGCACCGCACCTAGGCCATGGAGACTCCCATCTGTGTATAACATGAAGGGCTTGTCAAACTGCGCATAGGCGAGTATTGGTGCACTCGTCAGGGCTTCCTTCAACTCCTCGAACGCCTGTTGTTGTTTCTCTCCCCATGGAATGGGCTGGTTCTTTGGCCCCCGGGAGGTCCCCCTCAGCAATTCGTTCAGCGGTCCTGCCTTCTTTGAAAAATTTCTTATGAAGCGCCGGTAATATCCAGCTAGGCCCAAGAATGCGCGAAGTTCCCTGAGGGTTCTTGGGACAGGCCAGCGTTGTACCGCTTCCACCTTGCTGCTTGCCGGTTGCACCCCCTCAGCAGAGACAATATGCCCCAGGTACTCAATCTGTGTCTGGAACAGCTGGCACTTCTTGGGCTTGACCTTGAGCCCATGCTCCATCAGGCGCTTCAGGACTTGTCTCAGCCTCTGAAGATGTTGTTCGAAGGACGATCCGAAGACCACAATATCGTCCAGATAGATGAGCACTGACTCAAAGTTTAGGTCACCAAGACAATACTCCATGAGTCTTTGGAACGTGCCGGGGGCATTGGACAATCCAAAGGGCATCCTTCTGAACTCATACAAGCCCATCGGCAAGATGAACGCTGTTTTCTGTCTGTCTTCTGCTGCCATTGGCACTTGCCAGTATCCGCTCGCCAGGTCTAGGGATGAGAAGTATTTCGCCTTTCCCAATGCGGATAAGGATTCCTCGATCCACGGCAAGGGATAAGAGTCTCTCACTGTCTTTGCGTTCAGCTTCCGGTAGTCGACACAGAAGCGTAAGGTGCCGTCTTTTTTTCGGACCAGCACCACCGGGGCAGCCCACGGACTCTGACTTGGTTGTACCACGCCATTATCCAACATTTGATGTAACATCTCCTTCACTTCTTGGTACATGTTTGGTGGGATCTGTCGATACCTTTCACGGATTGGGGCCGTGTTCCCGGTCGGTATTCGGTGCTCGATAGCAGACGTACAGCCAAAGTCTTCGTCATGCCTAGAAAATGCAGCTTGGAACTCCCATAGGGTCTCTTCCACTAGCCGTATTTGGTCTGGACTCAAAGAGGGACGGTTTATTCCCATCATTTCCAGGATCTTCCTCCCATTCCACTCGGGCGTGGGTTTTTCAGGTTGATCCATCTGTACCGCCAAGGTCCAAACGTCCCCTCTCTCTTCCCTAAGAGTAAAGGGTCTTCTCCGGGCTGTCTCACCCTGGTGTAGGAAGACTCTGGCGACCTTGACTCTCCTTGGTAGGGTCACTTCATGATCCTGTAGATTCACGCACCGCACCGGCACTCGCCCGTTTCGGACTGTGGCCACCACTCGCCCAAACATCACACCAGTTATCTCTTCACACCGCTCTACCGGTTCCAGCTCGACATCCAATCCGTCCACATTCAGATTGGTCCCCACAGGCAACATCAATGTCCGTTCCTGCCGGGGAGGTATTTTTACGGGCACACCATTCGGGGTATACACCGCCCCCAGCCGGTGGTTTTCAGGGAGTCCCTTCTGGATTCGGCAAGTCTGGACAATTTGCCGGAAAACTTGCTGTGTTGGCCTATGTGCCGTAGTCCGCTTCCAGTACTCCGGTCCTTTCTTGGTGAAAAGCACGTGGTTCAGGTCTCGCAACACATTCATGCCTAGAATCACCGGGACCTCCGGCAAGTAGGTAGACTTGACAAGGATAACTCCCTTGACTCCTAATTCTTGGCCACAGGCCCGAAGCCGCATCCAGACTACCCCATGTACAGGGATAGTTCCATTATCTGCCGCTCTCAGTCGGATAACCATTCCGGTGTTTGGTCGCATAAGGTGGCCATGATGCCGTTCAAAATAGTCTAAGGGCATTGTTGTTACTTCAGAACCCGTATCCACTAGGCAGGGGACCTTCTTTCCCTCAAAACTCACTTCCAGCACGGGGCTTTTTGCGATCAAATCATGTGGGCTTTTTGGAGCACTTGGGCCCCCTGATACCCCCGCGGTGCGCCCTCTTATCGCGGAGGTCTCCCGTTTAACGGCGGTGAGTTGCTGGGCCTGGCCCTTCTCGGTCCTGGGCAGTTCCTTGAGATATGCCCGAACTCTTGACATTGCCAACATTGAACATTGCTATAGTCCCACTCCCGAGGTGGTGGCCTTTGTCGCAGTTGGGGGTCAGGAGGAGAGCGATACCACGGCCGTGATGGAGATGGCCTTCCCTGTGGTTCCTCTGTTTGCCACATGGGGGGTCTTGCTGAGCATTGACATGGGGGCCCGTCTGAGGGAGTTGGTAACGGGTTCCCAGCAGCAGGAGTCTGTACCCTACTCTGCACCTGGCTCAATTGTTGGGTTAGCGCATCTATAGTACGCTTCATTTCTCTCATCTGGGCCTCTGTCTCACCCCCTACAGCATTGGTCATCACCCTTCCAGCTCTCTGCATGGCGACCTGACCCACCTCTGGCTCCTCCATTTGAGTCCTGGCGATGGTCTCCTCCAGAATCTGGACAAAGGTCAGGGTCTTGTCCGCCAGCACGCGGTTCTGTAGTTCCCGCCTCACCGTACTCAAACATAATCCCCGAATAAAATAGTCCCTCAACAGCTCGTCATCTTCCTCAGGGGCACGCTGGGCGTGGGATTCGGCCCTCCGGACATCAGCTAACAACCCCTGTAGTTCATTAGCATACTCAGGGACGGTCTCCCCCTCCCCCTGTCTCCGATTAACAAACCGGGCAAGTAAATCAACTGACGGGGCACGGTTCCCGTAAACCTTCTCCAACCTGTTTACTATGTCTGTCACCGTACTCCTCTGGGACTCTGGCAGTAATGTGATTGTCCGTCGGGCATTCCCTTCCAGAGCATTTATCGCTACCTCCGGTTGGAGTTCGGGGGCTAGATTACACAGTTTAATCGCACTCCTCAGTCGTTCAGTCCAATCGGTCAGCAACATGTTATGTCCGTCAAATTTAGTCAGTTGGTTTAAGATGGCACCTGCTGGTAAACACCTGACTGGGGCTGTCGGTGCAAGGGTAGGTGCAACAGGCGGGAGGACAGCACCTACAGCCACCCCGCCATTAGGCACACGGTCCGCGTCCACCAAGGGCGCGTCCCCAGATGCGTTGTCCATGTCCATGGTGGCACCGTATCCTGCCGACTACGCCAAAAATGTAAGGGGGGAGGAGGAAGGGAAAGACACGGCAGCCGACTGGCTACCGGGGCTCTTGCAGGAACTTTTAGGATACAGCGGTTCCACGGACAGGCACAACCACACCAGACACGAAGTAAGAAATATAAATTTTACTCTATACCCTTTTGGGGTGAACTCCAGGCTAACAGGCCTGATGAAATCAATAATTACAAGACACTCAGCCGAGGGCTGAGACCCCTGAGTGACACTGCACCGTGACCTAATATGTCAGAACTAGTGAACTATGCCTTTAACTAGCGGCTACATATATATAGCAGCTGCAATTTACCTATTAATACCAAGCTAACAAAACAATGTAAGTATGCAGAGGAAGATCACCTGCGGTGTCACACTGGGGTTAACAATATCACAGTTTACTATTTAACTTACCCACTCCCCAATATCCACATTTCAACACACTACCCCAACCCTGCAGGGAAGACTTCAGCAACCGGTTTTGTTTTATCAGAAGTTGGTGCTTAGCTGCACAAGTCTTAGTGAAACAAATAACTCCTCTTATGACATACTTCTGGTACTATAATCCAGGATATAGTGTCTCTTTTGAATAGCAGGACAACACATGCTGTATCTCCGTTTGGATAGAACTCGCTTTAAAGCAAAATGGCCGGAACCAGTCTATGCTAGGTTTTTGGCGCCAAAAAAAAAAAACTATTTACTGCGTGTATACACTATTCACCCTTATGAAAGGTGTATCGGAGCTCCGCTTACCCGGGTTAGCAAGGGGGCGAACAGTCAGATGGACTTTCCGAAGGAAACAGGAATTTCTTTGCCTCCAGGCAACTGGAACACGGTGTCACAAGGGCTGGTCCTTCTTGTCATCCGCTCCGCGGCATCTGCACAGCAATCGTCTCCAACTCTCCTGACATGGGAACCAGCAACAGGTTCGGGCTTCTCCAGAGCTGGCCCTGGCCTGAAACAAGCGTTGCAGGGCAGCGGATGGCAATGGATTGTCCCTCAGATCTCTCACTGCTCACAGCCAGCTTCTTCTCCCCCACTACAGCAGTCCACTTCCTGAACTCGTCACTTCCTGGTTTTTCCTTTACCTAACACAGCGGCATCTTGTGGTCAAAAAGAATTACTACAATAGAATTTTTCATTACAGAAACATCTCCTTTTACCACTGCTATTATCACATCACACACTTGTCAGTGAGAAGTGTTCTGAGACTGTATAGCATTAGTCACCCCGTGACACACCACCCCACTAGAGGTCGGCGTCCTCGACAGACCTCCCCAGACAAACTCATCCTGGGCGTATCGCTGTGGGGGAACCCCAGCATTAGACCTTGGCGTTCTGCGTAAAGTCGGGGCATCAGTCACTTCATTCCCACAGGTCGGCTCAGGTTCCTGTACAGGAGCAGCCATTAGTGTCGTCCCCTCCCGTGGAGGTAAGATCACCACGGCTGGAACCGTTTCAGACATGGGAACTGGTACATCCCACCACTCATCGGGATCAATCTGTGCAGCAGGTGTGAAGGTTGGGGCTGTCGGATTCAACCGATGCACCTCAGTCTCCGTTGTGGGAGTCTCTGAATTACAAGGTCTGAGCATATTACGGTGAAGAGTCCGGGTAACTCCTTCACCCCTTTCAGGCTCTATCTCATACACTGGTCCGTCAGGGATGACCCTTCGTTTTACTCGATATGGCATTGCCTCCCACCGATCATCCAACTTTCCCAAGGGTCTCTTGGCCCTTACTAACACCCTGTCCCCAGGTTGGAAGGGTTCATGTTGAACCGGGGTCTTGTCTGGGTGACTGGACAGTCGGGTTTTGTCAATCACCAATCGGTGTATGGTCTGCAGTTTTCGACGGTGTAGTTCTACCCAGTCATCGGGCGAGCGAGCGCCCTCTCTCTCAGGATTTGTCAAGTTCAATTCTTCAATCTCCCGTCCGGGATGCCCAAACAGCATCAGGTATGGCGTGTAGCCGGTGGTACTATGGACCCGATTATTATAGGCCCAGAGCAACTCAGCTAAGCTCTCTGGCCACCGAGCTTTTTGATCTTTCTCCAACGTTCGCAACATCTGAAGGAGGGTGCGATTGAATCGCTCACAGGCCCCATTCCCCTCTGGGTGATAAGGAGTCGTCCGGGATCTGTGGATACCATACACCCGATACAACTCCGACATGAGCCGCCCCTGAAAACATGCCCCCTGATCTGAGTGAATACGAGTGGGGCACCCATACACTTGGATGAAGTGCTTACACACAGCCCTGGCGGCAGATTCGGCAGTCTGATCTTTCGTAGCTACTGCTACTGCAAACTTGGTAAAGTGATCGGTCATTACCAAACAGTACTGATGTCCGCTGTTGGAGTGTCCTATCAGGACATAATCAATCATCAGCACCTCCAACGGCGCAGTGGTCCTAATCGTCTGAGTGGGGGCCCTTTGTTCTGGGGGTTTAGCGAGCTCACAGGCCCTGCAGGCTTGGCACACGTCCTGCACTGTCTGCTCAAGACCAGGACAATAGACAAATCGCTGGAGCCACTTGAACGTTTTATCAGGACCAAAGTGGGCCCCTCTCACATGAGCCTCACGGGCAACTTCCCTGGCACTGGTACTTGGTATTACTAGTTGCCATCTCACCTCCAACTCAGTCTCTAAATATACTTTACGGTACAGTAACCCATTCTCACACTTCAGTCTATCCCACTGTTGCATTACTCTTGCCCCCATAGGTGGCAAGCGTTTGCGCTCCATCGGGGTAGGCCACTCCTTTGCCATCACCCACTGCTTGATCTTTCTTAGGGTCACGTCATCATTCTGAGCATATACCCAATCTCCATGGGTTTTCCCAAGCAACACTGGTCGGTCTGTCACCACCCCACTTGTCCGTGCCAGTATCACAAACAAGGGTATTCTACCCAAGTGGGGAACCTCTGAGTCTTCCAACTCTCCATCCTTATCTCGTCCGGAGTCATCCGGCGTCACTCGAGACAGGGCATCCGCATTTGCATTTTCTCTACCGGATCGGTACTTGATCTTGTACTTGTACCTGGACAACCTGGCCATCCATCGCTGCTCCAAAGCACCCAACTTTGCATTGTCTAGGTGCGCCAAGGGATTGTTGTCGGTCATAACAGTCACTTCCGCTCCTGTCAAGTATTCTGAGAATTTCTCCGTCATGGCCCACACTAGGGCCAGTAGTTCCAGCTTGAATGAACTATAGTTGTCAAAGTTCCTCTCTGTCTCCCTCAGGGACCGGCTTCCATAGGCTATGACCCTCTCACGGCCATCTTGTTCTTGGGCGAGCACCGCACCTAGGCCATGGAGACTCCCATCTGTGTATAACATGAAGGGCTTGTCAAACTGCGCATAGGCGAGTATTGGTGCACTCGTCAGGGCTTCCTTCAACTCCTCGAACGCCTGTTGTTGTTTCTCTCCCCATGGAATGGGCTGGTTCTTTGGCCCCCGGGAGGTCCCCCTCAGCAATTCGTTCAGCGGTCCTGCCTTCTTTGAAAAATTTCTTATGAAGCGCCGGTAATATCCAGCTAGGCCCAAGAATGCGCGAAGTTCCCTGAGGGTTCTTGGGACAGGCCAGCGTTGTACCGCTTCCACCTTGCTGCTTGCCGGTTGCACCCCCTCAGCAGAGACAATATGCCCCAGGTACTCAATCTGTGTCTGGAACAGCTGGCACTTCTTGGGCTTGACCTTGAGCCCATGCTCCATCAGGCGCTTCAGGACTTGTCTCAGCCTCTGAAGATGTTGTTCGAAGGACGATCCGAAGACCACAATATCGTCCAGATAGATGAGCACTGACTCAAAGTTTAGGTCACCAAGACAATACTCCATGAGTCTTTGGAACGTGCCGGGGGCATTGGACAATCCAAAGGGCATCCTTCTGAACTCATACAAGCCCATCGGCAAGATGAACGCTGTTTTCTGTCTGTCTTCTGCTGCCATTGGCACTTGCCAGTATCCGCTCGCCAGGTCTAGGGATGAGAAGTATTTCGCCTTTCCCAATGCGGATAAGGATTCCTCGATCCACGGCAAGGGATAAGAGTCTCTCACTGTCTTTGCGTTCAGCTTCCGGTAGTCGACACAGAAGCGTAAGGTGCCGTCTTTTTTTCGGACCAGCACCACCGGGGCAGCCCACGGACTCTGACTTGGTTGTACCACGCCATTATCCAACATTTGATGTAACATCTCCTTCACTTCTTGGTACATGTTTGGTGGGATCTGTCGATACCTTTCACGGATTGGGGCCGTGTTCCCGGTCGGTATTCGGTGCTCGATAGCAGACGTACAGCCAAAGTCTTCGTCATGCCTAGAAAATGCAGCTTGGAACTCCCATAGGGTCTCTTCCACTAGCCGTACTTGGTCTGGACTCAAAGAGGGACGGTTTATTCCCATCATTTCCAGGATCTTCCTCCCATTCCACTCGGGCGTGGGTTTTTCAGGTTGATCCATCTGTACCGCCAAGGTCCAAACGTCCCCTCTCTCTTCCCTAAGAGTAAAGGGTCTTCTCCGGGCTGTCTCACCCTGGTGTAGGAAGACTCTGGCGACCTTGACTCTCCTTGGTAGGGTCACTTCATGATCCTGTAGATTCACGCACCGCACCGGCACTCGCCCGTTTCGGACTGTGGCCACCACTCGCCCAAACATCACACCAGTTATCTCTTCACACCGCTCTACCGGTTCCAGCTCGACATCCAATCCGTCCACATTCAGATTGGTCCCCACAGGCAACATCAATGTCCGTTCCTGCCGGGGAGGTATTTTTACGGGCACACCATTCGGGGTATACACCGCCCCCAGCCGGTGGTTTTCAGGGAGTCCCTTCTGGATTCGGCAAGTCTGGACAATTTGCCGGAAAACTTGCTGTGTTGGCCTATGTGCCGTAGTCCGCTTCCAGTACTCCGGTCCTTTCTTGGTGAAAAGCACGTGGTTCAGGTCTCGCAACACATTCATGCCTAGAATCACCGGGACCTCCGGCAAGTAGGTAGACTTGACAAGGATAACTCCCTTGACTCCTAATTCTTGGCCACAGGCCCGAAGCCGCATCCAGACTACCCCATGTACAGGGATAGTTCCATTATCTGCCGCTCTCAGTCGGATAACCATTCCGGTGTTTGGTCGCATAAGGTGGCCATGATGCCGTTCAAAATAGTCTAAGGGCATTGTTGTTACTTCAGAACCCGTATCCACTAGGCAGGGGACCTTCTTTCCCTCAAAACTCACTTCCAGCACGGGGCTTTTTGCGATCAAATCATGTGGGCTTTTTGGAGCACTTGGGCCCCCTGATACCCCCGCGGTGCGCCCTCTTATCGCGGAGGTCTCCCGTTTAACGGCGGTGAGTTGCTGGGCCTGGCCCTTCTCGGTCCTGGGCAGTTCCTTGAGATATGCCCGAACTCTTGACATTGCCAACATTGAACATTGCTATAGTCCCACTCCCGAGGTGGTGGCCTTTGTCGCAGTTGGGGGTCAGGAGGAGAGCGATACCACGGCCGTGATGGAGATGGCCTTCCCTGTGGTTCCTCTGTTTGCCACATGGGGGGTCTTGCTGAGCATTGACATGGGGGCCCGTCTGAGGGAGTTGGTAACGGGTTCCCAGCAGCAGGAGTCTGTACCCTACTCTGCACCTGGCTCAATTGTTGGGTTAGCGCATCTATAGTACGCTTCATTTCTCTCATCTGGGCCTCTGTCTCACCCCCTACAGCATTGGTCATCACCCTTCCAGCTCTCTGCATGGCGACCTGACCCACCTCTGGCTCCTCCATTTGAGTCCTGGCGATGGTCTCCTCCAGAATCTGGACAAAGGTCAGGGTCTTGTCCGCCAGCACGCGGTTCTGTAGTTCCCGCCTCACCGTACTCAAACATAATCCCCGAATAAAATAGTCCCTCAACAGCTCGTCATCTTCCTCAGGGGCACGCTGGGCGTGGGATTCGGCCCTCCGGACATCAGCTAACAACCCCTGTAGTTCATTAGCATACTCAGGGACGGTCTCCCCCTCCCCCTGTCTCCGATTAACAAACCGGGCAAGTAAATCAACTGACGGGGCACGGTTCCCGTAAACCTTCTCCAACCTGTTTACTATGTCTGTCACCGTACTCCTCTGGGACTCTGGCAGTAATGTGATTGTCCGTCGGGCATTCCCTTCCAGAGCATTTATCGCTACCTCCGGTTGGAGTTCGGGGGCTAGATTACACAGTTTAATCGCACTCCTCAGTCGTTCAGTCCAATCGGTCAGCAACATGTTATGTCCGTCAAATTTAGTCAGTTGGTTTAAGATGGCACCTGCTGGTAAACACCTGACTGGGGCTGTCGGTGCAAGGGTAGGTGCAACAGGCGGGAGGACAGCACCTACAGCCACCCCGCCATTAGGCACACGGTCCGCGTCCACCAAGGGCGCGTCCCCAGATGCGTTGTCCATGTCCATGGTGGCACCGTATCCTGCCGACTACGCCAAAAATGTAAGGGGGGAGGAGGAAGGGAAAGACACGGCAGCCGACTGGCTACCGGGGCTCTTGCAGGAACTTTTAGGATACAGCGGTTCCACGGACAGGCACAACCACACCAGACACGAAGTAAGAAATATAAATTTTACTCTATACCCTTTTGGGGTGAACTCCAGGCTAACAGGCCTGATGAAATCAATAATTACAAGACACTCAGCCGAGGGCTGAGACCCCTGAGTGACACTGCACCGTGACCTAATATGTCAGAACTAGTGAACTATGCCTTTAACTAGCGGCTACATATATATAGCAGCTGCAATTTACCTATTAATACCAAGCTAACAAAACAATGTAAGTATGCAGAGGAAGATCACCTGCGGTGTCACACTGGGGTTAACAATATCACAGTTTACTATTTAACTTACCCACTCCCCAATATCCACATTTCAACACACTACCCCAACCCTGCAGGGAAGACTTCAGCAACCGGTTTTGTTTTATCAGAAGTTGGTGCTTAGCTGCACAAGTCTTAGTGAAACAAATAACTCCTCTTATGACATACTTCTGGTACTATAATCCAGGATATAGTGTCTCTTTTGAATAGCAGGACAACACGTGCTGTATCTCCGTTTGGATAGAACTCGCTTTAAAGCAAAATGGCCGGAACCAGTCTATGCTAGGTTTTTGGCGCCAAAAAAAAACAACTATTTACTGCGTGTATACACTATTCACCCTTATGAAAGATGTATCGGAGCTCCGCTTACCCGGGTTAGCAAGGGGGCGAACAGTCAGATGGACTTTCCGAAGGAAACAGGAATTTCTTTGCCTCCAGGCAACTGGAACACGGTGTCACAAGGGCTGGTCCTTCTTGTCATCCGCTCCGCGGCGTCTGCACAGCAATCGTCTCCAACTCTCCTGACATGGGAACCAGCAACAGGTTCGGGCTTCTCCAGAGCTGGCCCTGGCCTGAAACAAGCGTTGCAGGGCAGCGGATGGCAATGGATTGTCCCTCAGATCTCTCACTGCTCACAGCCAGCTTCTTCTCCCCCACTACAGCAGTCCACTTCCTGAACTCGTCACTTCCTGGTTTTTCCTTTACCTAACACAGCGGCATCTTGTGGTCAAAAAGAATTACTACAATAGAATTTTTCATTACAGAAACATCTCCTTTTACCACTGCTATTATCACATCACACACTTGTCAGTGAGAAGTGTTCTGAGACTGTATAGCATTAGTCACCCCGTGACACATAAAACAGTGGGAGTAGTTGGAGGTGAATTAAACTGGGGGCAACTAGACGGGGATATTAAACTCGGGAGGCTAGAAGCAGACATTAAACCGTAGGGGTAGCTGGATAGTGACAATAAACTGGGGACAACTAGAGGCAGACAGGTCCCCCTCTAGCTACTTCCACGGTTTACTGCCCCCTCCAGTTGTCCCCAGTTTAAGTGCCCCCCTTCATCTACCCCCTGTTTCATCTCCCCCACCATTTCTCCTCCAGTTTGATATCCCCCTTCATCTGCCCCCATTTTCATGTCCCCCCTTCATCTTCCCCCATTTTCATGTCCCCCCTCCATCTGCCCCCATTTTCATGCTCCCCCTCATCTCTGCCCCCAGTTTCATATTCCCCTTCCATCTTTGGCCCCAGTTTCATGTCCCCCCTCCATCTCTGCCCCTAGGTTACTAACACACACACACTCCACTCTGCATCTCACATTCCTCTCAGTACTACATCTCTTCATCTTCCGGCCGGCACACTAAGACACGCCTCCCTAGTCACGTGACATCTGACGTCACACACAGGTCCTTTAGTTTTAAACTTCAGTAGTACTAGCTTTCCACCGATCACCCATCACTTTCTATGGCTGTTATAAGAGCGGGGGAGTGATCGGAGGAAATTTTAAGTAAAACACTAAAGGGACATAGTGGGACATGCAGGGAGCTGCCGCAAACTATCGTCCCTAGGGCCGCAAGTTTCAGACCCCTGCTCTATAGGAATATACAGCGTATAGAGGTTTATTATATGGTCATGTCCAGGTCTATGGACATTTGTTTTCACTATAAAGCTCAGTCAGGAATCTGAAACCTGCCGAAACATGAGAGACGCCCCAATCTAGAAAAGAATGGGTGGACGCAGAACGCCCTCACTAGTTTTATGTCAATGAAGTCTCAATGAAGTGAACTGACCACATTCTGCAACCAACGCTATATTTAGGATGAGGGTGCAGTGGAAGAGGGGATGGCTTTTGATTTTCTAACCAACAAACGTTCCTCCTGAGCAGTTGTCTTGTGGGTCTGCCGGGGGGAGAGATGTAGGGTGCAGGGTGTACTGTGGGGGGGAGAGATGTGGGGTGCAGGGTGTACTGTGTGTGGGGGAGTGATGTGGGGTGCAGGGTGTACTGTGTGTTGGGGAGGGAGATGTGGGGTGCAGGGTGTACTGTGTGTTGGGGAGGGATGTGGGGTGCAGGGTGTACTGTGTGTGGGAGGGAGAGATGTGGGGTGCAGGGTGTACTGTGTGTGGGGGAGGGAGATGTGGGGTGCAGGGTGTACTGTGTGTGGGGGAGAGATGTGGGGTGCAGGGTGTACTGTGTGTTGGGGAGATGTGGGGTGCAGGAAGGGGTTGAAATATCAAGTGCAGCAGCGCTGTTTAGTGTCGGGGGCTGCAGTCAATGTACACACTTATTTTGGCTTATGATTAGACCTATTACTATCCCTCTATTCAGCTACCCCTATTATCCTGACTTAGAAACATTTCTTACATTTCACCAGGTCTAGTCTGGTTCCTTCTAGAGGTGGGACCACTACTTATTGGCTGCCCTATATAGGCTGAGATTGACAGACATTGATCTACAGAGATCCTACAATGTAATAGTATACAGGTAGAGACCTGGCAGCTCTATATATTTGACAATTGTAGACTCGCATCACTTTATAACATTCATAGAAATGGCCAAATCTTGGATTTTTCTCTCCACAAGAATAATTTCTAATCCACCTCTCAGGCCTGGTCCACACCTCACATCTCACGTTCGGTGAAGACATTACTGCAGCTCAGCTCATACAATGGCCACAGAACTGCAGGAATTTCTTCACATGAAACATTTTACAAATTGAAACACAGAAACATATTTTTAACAACTTTTATTTAATCAGTTGGAGAATGAGGTATTGGTTATAGTTTTGCCAAAATGTGAAAAAGTTCTATTAAATTGTTCTTTAAAAAAAAAATAATAATATTTTGGCAAAAATATGTAAGCTCGCAACCCTCGTCAAGGGTCCTCATTTTCTTGCGAGTCCCTACTCTAACTAAGGGTAAGTTCACATGACAATTTTTGGTCCGGAACATGGGGCGGAGGCCGCCTCAGGATTCGGACCAAAAGCCAGGTGGCCGCGACTGAAAGCCGATGCACTGCACCATCATCCAGCCGCGCACTCCACTCCGGATTAGGCCTAATGAATGGGCCTAGTCCGGAGGAGGGAGTGTCTTCAGGCCGAATTGCGAGGCGACTCGGCCTGAAGAATGAGCACCTCGCTTGTTTTTTCATACAGTCGGAAGAAACGGCTCCCGAAAAACACTCCTGAGCAGCTCCCATTGATTTCAATGGGAGACGTCTTTTTGGTCAGGATTTTGAGGCGGATACGGCCTCAAAATCCTGACCAAAAAACTCTGTGTGAACTTACCCTAACAAAGCAAACCTGTCTAACTAAATGGCAGTAAGGGGGCATTCACACAGAATTTTGTGGCGCTGTTTGTGCAACAAAACTCGTGTGAAGAATCAGCGCTGTAAAAACAGAATCCTTAGACATTGAACTCAATGGGATTCTGTTTTTACAGCGCTGATTCTTCACACGAGTTTTGTGGCAAAAACAGCACCACAAAACTCCATATGAATGTAACCTAAAGGTAAACTTCTGACGTCTTCTATTTTTTCAGTGAATGATTGAGGAGACGCGGAGGACATGGGAAAAACTAATGTTATACCTTCTATTAGCAATAAGCAGAGGAGCCATTATTAATAATAAAGGCTTGTATTATATCCTACTAAATGATGGGGGTTGTGGTTCTTATCTCAGGTCCATGGAGTCTGAGCTCCTGTGATAGTCCATCTGACCATCCATAAATAAGGTCCTGAGATAAGAACCCCAACCCTATGATCCAGAAGAAGGCAAAGAAAAACCCCGGAGATCTACGTCTCAGGGGAAAAAATAATTCCTTCCTGACCCCAAATATGGCGATCGGTGATATAACCCTGGATCATGTCTATCCATCTGCCTACTGCTGACCAGAAACCTGACGCCTGCTCCGAAGAGCTTACAGTCTAGAAATACTGTCCAAAGGCTCACAATGTGTATAGATATATATATATATATAGTAACATACTGTATATATCAGGGGTAGGTATGACGATGAGCGGTGTGGAACGGGGGGGTCGTTCCTCACAGCTCAGTGTCATGGTTGGGCAGTAATGAATGACTCCTCACAGTACGGCGCTACAGACAGACTGTCAGGAGGGGCGTTTCCGGCTAGTCTGTCAGGTACACCCTTCTGACAGTGAAGAGTTCTCGGTAAATACACCAATAGCTCTTCACCGGGGGCCCATAAAGGGAAAACAGACGGTGCGCTGAATGCAGTTAACCCCATCATGGCCCTCACATTAACCTCTGTGTGCTTTAAATAAAGGTTACTGATATATGAGACATGTGGAGGTAATAATTAAGTATCTTCATCATTAAGGTCCTTTATTATTACCTCCAACCCTTATATGAGGGACATGATGGGGTTAATTGCTATTAACGTGAGGCACATGGAGTTACTACAATTATATTACTAACCAAATGCCTGACATTGCCCACCCCCATACCCACCAGTCCCCTCCCCCCAACCCCGCGTGAGGCACATGAACTTACTACAACTATATTAATAACCAAATGCCTGACATTGCCCACCCCGATACTCATCAGTCCCCTCCCCCCAACCCCGCGTGAGGCACATGGGCTTACTACAACTATATTAATAACCAAATGCCTGACATTGCCCACCCCCATACCCACCAGTCCCCCCTCCCACCCCGCATGAGGCAGATGGAGCTCTTCTCCTCTTCTTTGCAGGAGTCTGAAGGCTCACAATGTATACAGATATGTATGTAGTAATATGTATATAATATGCAACAATCCCCTCTAATGATGGTAGTTATCCTGCTCCGGAGAGCTTACAGACTAGTAAGAAATCCTCTCTATGATGATACATAATAAATGATGACCATGATGGCTGCTTATCTGCGGGGCAGGGGCTACACGCCAGCTTCAGCCACAACACACATCACACAGTCAAAGACCACTGTGTAGTGGCCAAATTCCGGCATCACCGCCAGTAACGTGAATGTGGTTGTGTCTCGGTGACTCACAAGGGCTCAATGATGGTCTGACCACCAGTTGTAACCACTGCCAGAATATAGCAGATTACTTGCTTGTCATAACGCAACCACATTCACTTCCATTAAATGGAAAAGCCCTAACACTAATCTCCAACCACATGACATATGCTGCAGCCAAAGCTGCCATGTAGCCCCGGCCTCAGAGATAGGAGCCATCCTGGTCATCATTAGCCCTAGACTAAAAGAGAGGATTCCTGCCAATAAAGTCAGTTTTAAAGAGGACCTTTCATGGGTTTGGGCACAGGCAGTTCTATATACTGCTGGAACGTTGAGAGTGCGCTGTATTCAGTACACTGTCGGCTTTCCCGATCTGTGCCCCAGGTGAAGAGCTATCGGTCCCGGTACCGTAGCTCTTCACCATCAGAAGGGCGTTCCTGACAGTCAGTCAGGAACGTCCTTCTCTACAGCAGCGCCTATCGGCTGTACAGTGTGAGCGGGGAGGAACGCCCCCTCCCTCTTCTCACAGTGCTCGTCCATAGACGAGTATTATCAGGAGGCGAGGGGGCGTTCCTCCCCGCTCACACTGTACAGCCGATAGGCGCTGCTGTGGAGAAGGACGTTCCTGATAGACTGTCAGGAACGCCCTTCTGACGGTAAAGAGCTACGGTACCAGCACTGATAGCTCTTCACCCGGGGCACAGATCAGGATACCCGACAGGGCGCTGAATTCAGAGTCCTGTTGGCTTTCCTGCGGTATATAATACTGCCTGTGCCCAAACCCATGAAAGGTCCTCTTTAAGATGTCTATTGACTTTAAAGGCTTACAATGTATTCCGGAGAGTTCCTTCCAACCTTCCATGATAAGACCAGCCCTGCTCTTCTGAGCTTACAATCTAAAGGAAACCATCATTAATGTCTGCCCTGCTCCAAGGAGCTTACAATCTAAAGGAAGGAACCCTCCATTCCCTAGTCTAATACCTGTGTTGTTGATGTGTTGAGAAGACTTTGCGTAGAGAACTTCTGCAAATAAAAAAAAACAAAGGGAAAATCAAAATGATTTCTCTCCACTGCATCCTGACTGTGATGTCACATGGCCTCGTGATGTCATACGAGCTAGTGATGTTCCATGGGAGAATTAATCTAAGGTTGTTTGGAGTTACTAAAATGGAAAATTTTGGCTCTGCCGACATTTGCACAAACATCAATTTCTAGTGAGTGTGGCTTATCAGATTGGGTGGAGCCTCACAGATCCTGACATATCCACTGGGGCCTCCCCGATCCTGACATATCCACTGGGGCCTCCCCGATCCTGACATATCCACTGGGGCCTCCCCGATCCTGACATATCCACTGGGACCTCCCCGATCCTGACATATCCACTGGGGCCTCCCCGATCCTGACATATCCACTGGGGCCTCCCCAATCCTGACATATCCACTGGGGCCTCCCATATACTGATATATCCACTGGGGCCTCCCATATACTGATATATCCACTGGGGCCTCCCCGATCCTGACATATCCACTGGGGCCTCCCCGATCTTGACATATCCACTGGGACCTCCCCGATTCTGACATATCTACTGGGGCCTCCCCGATCCTGATATATCCACTGGGACCTCCCCGATCCTGACATATCCACTGGGACCTCCCCGATCCTGACATACCTACTGGGGCCTCCCCGATCCTGACATATCCACTGGGGTCTCCCCGATCCTGACATATCCACTGGGACCTCCCCGATCCTGACATATCTACTGGGGCCTCCCCGATCCTGACATATCCACTGGGGCCTCCCCGATCCTGACATATCCACTGGGGCCTCCCCGATCCTGACATATCCACTGGGGCCTCCCCGATCCTGACATATCCACTGGGGCCTCCCCGATCCTGACATATCCACTGGGGCCTCCCCGATCCTGACATATCCACTGGGGTCTCCCTGATCCTGCTACTGTACTGTACTGGGCTACTGTACATACCTGCTGTAGTCCTCTCCCCAGCATGGATGCCCCCTATAGTACTGGGCTAAATCTTCCCTATTGTACTTACCTGTTGTAGTCCTCTCCTCAGCATGGACATCTTCATCTGTCACCGTCCTCTGAGCAGCTCCGGTAGTGTCAGGTCTTTTTATACCTTTGCCATCATTGTGATGTCATCATGTTCTAGTGATGTCATAATGGTCTTGGAATTCCAATGCAAAGGTCAACCTAATTTAAATACGCAGTAAAGGTCAACCTCATTTGCATATGACATCATTGTGATGTCATCATGTTCTAGAGATGTCATAATGGTCTCGGAATTCCAATGCAAAAGGTCAACCTCATTTAAATAAGTTTAATACTTGGATGTGGTCTCGTGTATCTTATGACATTCTAGTAGAATACCCGGCGGCTTCGCTCGCGCAAAATATGTTTAATTATTGGTTATGTTATAATAAAATTTTCCATGTCACACTACAGGAAATTTTTTATTATTTTTTACATATCCAATACATATTTTGTAGTAGAAACTATTACAACGATTTTTTGAACTATTTTTCCTCAAAGATTAAAATTTCTGCCCCTTACACAAACATATAAAACAATTAACAACATAGTGCAGCCCTTCCCCCTCCCTCCAGTGTCATCTATAAGTAGTTCATGGACAAAAGAGTAAAATTGGTTTCCAGTTACACAACTATCTATTGTCGGGCTTCAGTGATGAAAGCTCCCGGTATAGTCAGCAATAATGACAATCTTACTATCAGGCAGTTTTCTCCTGACCAATATTGCTGCTCAGTAAGGCTGTTTGCACACTACAGTAACACTACAGTCTGCGGGCCGTGGATTCTACATCTCCATAGACTTCTATGGAGCCTGCAAAATTCACAGCTTTGTGCACAAGAAGTCTATGACACCACCAAATCCATGGCCTCGAGGCCCATGAAAAATACTACAGTGTGCAAGCAGCTACTAAGGATACCAGACCTGTTTTGTCAGTGCGTGCGTGTGTAATCCATGCGTACGTATGCATGTGTGCATGCACGTGTGTGGTCCGTGATTATGTATGCGTGTATATGCGCATGTGATCCATGTGTTTGTGCGTGCGCAGTGCAAGTGTCCATGTGTGTGGTAGTTGTGTGTGAGTGCACATGTGCTCTGTTCGTCCGTGCGTGTAGTGTGCATCCATCTGAGTGTGTTTGTGTGCGTGTGTGGTCCTTGCATGCATGCGTGTGTGTGTGGTATTTATTGGGTGGTGTTGTGGTGTTTGTGTTGTGTGTATCTAGAGTGGTCTGGTGATTGTGTGGTGTTGTGCTTGTGGGTTGGTGTAAGTGTGCTGTCTGTGTGATGTTTGTGTGTTGTGTGTGGTGGTGCGGCCCCTTTAGCAGCAACTCTTTCGCGCTGTTGCTATAATCCGTCCCTGTGCTAGTAAGATTTACTTCCATAGTATTATGCTCCTGTGGCTGGAGAGGGGGCGATCAAAATTTCACCCAAATTGGGCGAGAACTGTTTATTTGTATAGAGCAAACTACTAGAGATTGTAAGTTCTATATATATAGATGTAATAAAGGTTACGTTTATTGGCACAAGCTCATATCTCACAGTACCCATCTTTCCTTTCCCATAGTCTACAGTCCATACATAACCAGCTTTATTTTGACCTTGTTCACATATCTGTGTCGTCTTCAAAATGTGTCCATGTGTTCCCTGGTCTGGGCTTTTGATATTGTAGCTCTTTGTAATGGCCTGACCCTCCAGAATATGGATGCATACCTCCCAACTTTTGAAGAACCGAAAGAGGGACAAAATGTGCGGCGCACACATTTAGCCCCGCCCACTTTTGTGTTGACTCCTCCCATTCTCATTAATTTTTCATGTGCCCGCACACAGTATAATCCTCCTACAGTCACCCGTAAATTATATGTTCCCCCTCTATCTCCCCCAGTTTCATATACACCCTTCATCTGCCCCCAGTTTCATGTCCCCTCCATCTCTGCCCCCAGTTTCATGTCCCCTCCATCTCTGTCCCCAGATTCATGTTCCTCCATCTCTGTCCCCAGATTCATGTCCCTCCATCTCTGTCCCCAGATTCATGTCCCCCCATCTCTGCCCCCAGATTCATATCCCTCCATCTCTGCCCCCAGATTCATGTCCCCTCCATCTCTGCCCCCAGATTCATGTCCCCTCCATCTCTACCCCCAGATTCATGTCCCTCCATCTCTGCCCCCAGATTCATGTCCTCTCCATCTCTGCCCCCAGATTCATGTCCTCTCCATCTCTGCCCCCAGATTCATGTCCCCACCATCTCTGCCCCCAGATTCATGTCCCCTCCATCTCTGCCCCCAGATTTATGTCCCCCATGTCTGCCCCCAGATTCATGTCCTCTCCATCTCTGCCCCCAGATTCATGTCTCCTCCATCTCTGCCCCCAGATTCATGTCCCCTCCATCTCTGCCCCCAGATTCATTTCCCCTCCATCTCTGCCCCCAGAGTCATGTCCCCACATCTCTGCCCCCAGTGTCATGCCGTCCTCTCCATCTCTGCCCCCAGTGTCATGCTGTCCTCTCCATCTCTACCCCCAGTGTCATGCCGTCCTCTCCTTCATCTGCCCCCAGTTACACATTCCACCTCCACTTACACTTACCTTCTCCTTCGTTTCCCCGCTGCTCTCTGCGCGCCTCTCTCTTTCACTGGCGCACAGTTGTAGACGCGATGTGACGTCATCACATCGCGTCTACAAGCCAGTAGGCGGCGTTCAGCGGCGAAGCAAGGAGCGGACCTGCGTCCTCTGGACGCAGATCTGAGTTGAAATCGGGACATACCTCCCTCTAACCGGGACCGTGGGACATGTCACCCAAATCGTGAATGTCCCGCGGAAATCGGGACGGTTGGGAGGTATGTGGTTGTTGGATTCCATTGTAGCTTTATAATTCGGTACCATAGATGTCCTTATGGCATACACAGGAGACTGAACATTACTCTATAACAGGGGTCTCAAACTCAATTTACGCGGGAGCTGCTGGAGGTAGAGCCTGGGTGAGGCTGGGCCACATCAGGTTTTCCACAAGCTATGTGCACCGCAGCAAATTTAGCTCCGCCCGATTTTATGATGTCTCCGCCCATTCTTATTCATTTTCATGTGCCCCCACACAGTATAATCCTCCTACAGTCACCCATACATTATATGTCCCCACATTATAATGTTCCCTTCCAACTGCCCCACAGTATTAAGTCCCTCTCCTGGTGCCCCAGTTTAAACTGGGGGAAACTAGAGGGGACATGATACTGGGGCAGTTGGAGGGGGACATAAAACAGTGGGAGTAGTTGGAGGGGGGGGGCAATAAATTAATGGCAGCTGAAGTGGGACATTAAACTGGGGGCAACTAGAGGGGGACATTAAACTCGGGAGGCTAGAAGCAGACATTAAACTGTAGGGGTAGGTGGACAGTGACAATAAACTGGGGACAACTAGAGGCAGATAGGTCCCCCTCCAGCTACTCCCACGGTTTACTGCCCCCTCCAGTTGTCCCCAGTTTAAGTGCCCCCCTTCATCTACCCCGTTTCATCTCCCCCACCATTTCTCCCCCAGTTTGATATCCCCCTTCATTTCCCCCAGTTTGATATCCCCATTCATTTGCCACATTTTATGTCCCCCTTCATCTGCCCCCATTTTCATGTCCCCTCTCCATCTGCCCCCATTTTCATGCTCCCCCACATCTCTGCCCCCAGTTTCATGTTCCCCTTCCATCTGTGGCCGCAGTTTCATGTCCCCCCTCCATCTCTGCCCCTAGGTTACTGACACACACACACTCCACTCTGCATCTCACATTCCTCTCAGTACTACATCTCTTCATCTTCCGGCCGGCACACTAAGACACGCCTCCCTAGTCACGTGACTTCTGACGTCACACACATGTCCTTGAGTTTTAAACTTCAGTAGTACTAGCTTTCCACCGATCACCCATCACTTTCTATTGCTGTTATAAGAGCGGGGGAGTGATCGGAGGAAAGTTTAAGTAAAACATTAAAGGGACATAGTGGGACATGCAGAGAGCTGCACGGGGGCCGCAAACTATCGTCCCGAGGGCCGCAAGTTTGAGACCCCTGCGTTAAATATATCAGTCTTGGCAATAAGCCCCCTTAGTAGCTTATCTAGGATTTCCAGATTTCTTTTTTCTTTAGATAAGCCACCAGTGCTGGATTTCAGGCGTTGTCCCTCTGCCCCACACCACAGGTGCCACATTCTAGCTTCAAAACCATCTCTTTTTTCAGGGCACAGACAGAGGTGAATACAATGGAGTAACAAGGAGCCCTAATTCCCTGGTTCTCCATTCACCTTGTGCAGATGCTGTCAGCATTTTGGACGCAGGCACAATGTACTGATACTGAACCTCAAGTTTCAAGCCAATGACAGCAGAGAGCTAAGAAGACCTGCACTGGGGGAATAAGGTTAAGGGGTAGCTGAGTTTACATTAAAAGTTGGGCAGGGCAGTCTGTTCTATGACCATGTAATTCTTCATACATGGTGACCAATAAGTTTCTTTGCTGCTAATAATCACATTATGGCTGCAGCACATTTTACATTTATCTTGTAAGGTGTGGGCACATACAATAAGGAGCAGTCTGCCTCTTCCCCCTTACCATCCATTATAACTAATTTAGTTTGTTTACATACTATTGTGCCAGGAGAAACTGTATAAGAGCAAACAAATAGCTAAGAAAAGCCCATGTGAGCATAACATAAGAGATCCAGGAACACTCAATTGCAAAAACACAGCAAATGTATGTTGATACTTACTACATTCTAGCACCACAGAAAAAGAACAATCTATGAGAACAGTCAGTAAAGCGGCTTGCTGTCTGTGAATAATATCCCATCTGTAACCAGACAAGCAGCCAAACGTGTTTAAAAAGGACCATTCACATCCTCAATGATGAGCGGTATTATATACCGCCAGAAGGCCAATACTGCACCAATATCTCCCCACTGTCAGAAGGGTAGGCCTTACAGCTCAGTGTCATACTCTCTTTGACAGTACAAGTCTATGGAAGAATACTGTTAGGGGGGGGGGGGCGTTCCTTACCTCCCAGCGGTGATACGGAAACATTATAATGTGGCGGCACAATGAGGGCATTATACGTTGTGAGGGCAGTAATGGAGCATTATTCTTTATGAGAGCTATGTCCCAACATTTTAGAGAGAAAGCCATAGACAGGACATCCCACTATTCTACATGAATCTAGGCTTCTCAGCAAAATCTACAAAAATAAACGTGAGATTCTTAGTATACAGATTGATTGAGGTGTATAAGCCCACCAGCCACTTCAGGCAACTTCTATATAGTGGGTTCCTACTCTACTGGGTGCGGCACTGCACGGCAATCGCCACCTCCACAACAAGGCACCTGCAGGGCGAGCAACTATGGGGGCATTATACTATGTGAGGGCACCAATGGGGCAATTTACTGTGTGGGTGGAACTAATGGAGCAATATCTTGTGTGGGGATACTAACGGGGTATTGTATGGTGTGGGGGTACTATGGGAGCATTTAGCTTATTATACTTTGTGGGTGCACTGTAGGAACATTATACTGTGTAAGGGCACTAATGGGACAGTATACTGTGTGGGGGCACTAAGAGAGCACTGTAACTTGTGGGGGCACTAAAGGGGCATTACACTACATGGAAGGACACTAAAGGGGCATTATATACTGTGTGGGGGCACTATGGGGGCTTCATCACTGTATGTTATAAAGAGGAGCCCTCGCTTTGCCTGAATTACTGGCAGTCCATAAAAGTTCCCATTTGTTCCATTTGGCATTAAGGTCATTTTCCAAGTATTGCATAATATTGGAGCTGCACAGGTCTGACCTTATATATGACGCCCCTGTAATTATCAGATTTTAGTCCGGGAACAGCACACCTCTCATTAACCTAAACCTTTTCTTACGGCGAATGTCAAAACCGATAACGAGAAAATACCTACGTGTGAATACATGGACCTGTATTATTAAGAGGGTTGTTCACATTTGACATTCTCTTTGGGGTTAGGATATATATATATATACAGTCCTATGAAAAAGTTTGGGCACCCCTATTAATTAGAGATGAGCGAACAGTGTTCTATCGAACACATGTTCGATCGGATATCAGGGTGTTCGCCATGTTCGAATCGAATCGAACACCGCGTGGTAAAGTGCGCCAAAATTCGATTCCCCTCCCACCTTCCCTGGCGCCTTTTTTGCACCAATAACAGTGCAGGGGAGGTGGGACAGGAACTACGACACCGGGGGCATTGAAAAAAATTGGAAAAAGTCATTGGCTGCCGAAATCAGGTGACCTCCATTTTAGACGAATAGTGGATTTCAAATCCGGGTCATATGAGAATGTGAACTTTGTGACTATGAGACAGGGATAGCTGTACAGGCAGGGATAGCTAGGGATAACCTTTATTTAGGGGGGAATGTTATTAAAAATAACTTTTTGGGGCTCTATCGGGTGTGTAATTATGATTTTTGTGAGATAAACTTTTTCCCATAGGGATGCATTGGCCAGCGCTGATTGACCAAATTCCATACTCTGGCCAATCAGTGCTGGCCAATGCATTCTATTAGCTTGATGAAGCAGAGTGTGCACAAGGGTTCAAGCGCACCCTCGGCTCTGATGTAGCAGAGCCGAGGGTGCACTTGAACCCTTGTGCACCCTCGGCTCTGCTACATCAGAGCCGAGGGTGCGCTTGAACCCTTGTGCAGCCTCGGCTCTGCTACATCAGAGCCGAGGGTGCGCTTGAACCCTTGTGCACACTCTGCTTCATCAAGCTAATAGAATGCATTGGCCAGCGCTGATTGGCCAATGCATTCTATTAGCCCGATGAAGTAGAGCTGAATGTGTGTGCTAAGCACACACATTCAGCACTGCTTCATCACACCAATACAATGCATTAGCCAGTGCTGATTGGCCAGAGTACGGAATTCGGCCAATCAGCGCTGGCTCTGCTTGAGGAGGCAGAGTCTAAGGTCGGACCTGAATGGAGACTGGTGTGGAGCGATCTTAGACTCCGCCTCCTCCAGCAGAGCCAGCGCTGATTGGTCGAGTTCCGTACTCTGGCCAATCAGCGCTGGCCAATGCATTCTATTAGCCCGATGAAGTAGAGCTGAATGTGTGTGCTTAGCACACACATTCAGCTCTACTTCATCGGGCTAATAGAATGCATTGGCCAATCAGCGCTGGCCAATGCATTCTATTAGCGTGAACTGAGTTTGCACAGGGGTTCTAGTGCACCCTCGGCTCTGCTACATCAGATTGCTACATCTGATGTAGCAGTGCCGAGTGTGCATCAGATGTGTAGTTGAGCAAAACTGACTCAGCACTGCTAAGTCTCTGCATTCGCATAGGAATGCATTGGCCAGCCTTCGGCCAATCAGCGCTGGCTCTGCCGGAGGAGGCGGAGTCTAAGGTCGGACCTGAATGGAGACTGGTGTGGAGCGATCTTAGACTCCGCCTCCTCCAGCAGAGCCAGCGCTGATTGGTCGAGTTCCGTACTCTGGCCAATCAGCACTGGCCAATGCATTTCTATGGGGAAAAGTTAGCTTGCGAAAATCGCAAACTGACAGGGATTTCCATGAAATAAAGTGACTTTTATGCCCCCAGACATGCTTCCCCTGCTGTCCCAGTGTCATTCCAGGGTGTTGGTATCATTTCCTGGGGTGTCATAGTGGACTTGGTGACCCTCCAGACACGAATTTGGGTTTCCCCCTTAACGAGTTTATGTTCCCCATAGACTATAATGGGGTTCGAAACCCATTCGAACACTTGAACAGTGAGCGGCTGTTCGAATCGAATTTCGAACCTCGAACATTTTAGTGTTCGCTCATCTCTACTATTAATCTTAATCATTTTTAGTTCTAAATATTTTGGTATTTGCAACAGCCATTTCAGTTTGCTATATCTAATAACTGATGGACACAGTAATATTTCAGGATTGAAATGAGGTTTATTGTACTAACAGAAAATGTGCAATATGCATTAAACCAAAATTTGACCGGTGCAAAAGTATGGGCACCTCAACAGAAAAGTGACATTAATATTTAGTAGATCCTCCTTTTGCAAAGATAACAGCCTCTAGTCGCTTCCTGTAGCTTTTAATCAGTTCCTGGATCCTGGATAAAGGTATTTTGGACAAACAATTCAAGTTCAGTTAAGTTAGATGGTCGCCGAGCATGGACAGCCCGCTTCAAATCATCCCACAGATGTTCAATGATATTCAGGTCTGGGGACTGGGATGGCCATTCCAGAACATTGTAATTGTTCCTCTGCATGAATGCCTGAGGATTTGGAGCGGTGTTTGGGATCATTGTCTTGCTGAAATATCCATCCCCGGCGTAACTTCAACTTCGTCACTAATTCTTGAACATTATTCTCAAGAATCTGCTGATACTGAGTGGAATCCATGCGACCCTCAACTTTAACAAGATTCCCGATGCCGGCATTGGCCACACAGCCCCAAAGCATGATGGAACCTCCACCAAATTTTACAGTGGGTAGCATGTGTTTTTCTTGGAATGCTGTTTCTTTTTGGACGCCATGCATAATGCCTTTTTTTTTATAACCAAACAACTCAATTTTTGTTTCCAAAATGAAGCTGCCTTGTCCAAATGTGCTTTTTCATACCTCAGGCAACTCTATTTGTGGCGTACGTGCAGAAACGGCTTCTTTCTCATCACTCTCCCATACAGCTTCTATTTGTGCAAAGTGCGCTGTATAGTTGACCGATGCACAGTGACACCATCTGCAGCAAGATGATGCTGCAGCTCTTTGGAGGTGGTCTGTGGATTGTCCTTGACTGTTCTCACCATTCTTCTTCTCTGCCTTTCTGATATTTTTCTTGGCCTGCCACTTCTGGGCTTAACAAGAACTGTCCCTGTGGTCTTCCATTTCCTTACTATGTTCCTCACAGTGGAAACTGACAGGTTAAATCTCTGAGACAACGTTTTGTATCCTTCCCCTGAACAACTATGTTGAACAATCTTTGTTTTCAGATCATTTGAGAGCGGGCTGTCCATGTTCGGCGACCATCAAACTTAACTGAACTTGAATTGTTTTGTAGAAAGAAATGGTCCAAAATACCTTCATCCAGGATCCAGGAACTGATTAAAAGCTACAGGAAGCGACTAGAGGCTGTTATCTTTGCAAAAGGAGGATGTACTAAATATTAATGTCACTTTTCTGTTGAGGTGCCCATATTTTTGCACCGGTCAAATTTTGGTTTAATGCATATTGCGCATTTTCTGTTAGTACAATAAACCTCATTTCAATCCTGAAATATTACTGTGTCCATCAGTTATTAGATATATCAAACTGAAATGGCTGTTGCAAACACCAAAATATTTACAACTAAAAATGATTAAGATTAATAGGGGTGCCCAAACTTTTTCATAGGACTGTATTATATAAGCTCCAAATTCTGACTACAACGCCATCCAATGAAAAGTGTCGAGCTTCACCATGAGATGAATATTTGGCGCAAAACAAGTAGATAATAAAAAAACTTAACGCACAGGCTAACAAATATTTCGCAAACGCATGAAAAATCCTACAATCCTTCAAATCACCTGTTTCTTATGTGGCACACAACGGTTTGTGGCACGTAAGCATTAACAAGAGCTGAGCCGTCTTGGTAGAAGTGATCTGCAGGGGTCCCGGATGTCCGACCATCGATGCTAGAAACCAGATAACCTGCTTAAGAGCGCCCTGTACACATAGTAGGAGTATGGCCCAGAACTGTAAGGCAACACGAGTATGAGTTTCACCATTAAGCTTAGTGGTTTTGCAATGTGTTTTTAGTCTCCATTACTTGTACAGATGAGACCAGACATTACCAGTATGTGGATGACACCTGTACTATTCAATCATTATATCTAAAGCAGATGCCTCATAACAACAGGTGCCAGGTTCTAACACCATGTCCTGTAGCTGGAGATTGTATCGTATATCTATTATTTGACCTGCTATTGATTAAAAAAATGTTCAGTATTAATCTTCTGGTGTCAAACTGTGTCATTTTCCATGGGATACTGTATTATAAAGCTATAAAACCATGCCATATGGAGGCACCATATGGCGGTACACAGAATGCCTATGGCTAGTTAGTTTGGACCTGCAGGGTCTCTACGCGCACACAGCTTTGCCTTGTGCAAGGAGCTTGTTTGGGTGATATCATGCTGCTGCCATCTAGTGGATATTTTACAAATGGCATCATAGCAATGTAGCGTTTCACATGGAGTGTTTCCTTATCTTTTCTGTTATTGAATGGTTTTCACATACAAGAATGTTCTTTATTTATAAATAACCTGGAAACCCCTTAACCCTGCTCTTCTGTTTGGTCATAAATGACCAAATTTGAAATCTGATATTTTTTTAAATATTCATTATGCGGTTCTGAAACTTGTGGTTCATTGACTTTTCCTCATTTGAGGGGTTCTTACTAATAGCAGTTTTTATTTATTTTTGTGTACTTTTTGCTCCACGTCTTTTTTTTACACTTGTACTGTTCGGTCAAAAATGACCAATAGCCTTTTATACTAATCTCCAGCCATTTTTTGAAAAAAATAAAGCAGTTATAATCACATTTTGGTCTATATAGTTCATCTACTACTATTTATCAATTTATCTATTGTATTTTTCGGACTATGAGACGCACTGGACTATAAGACGCACCTAGGTTTTAGAGGAGGAAAATAGGGAAAAAAAATTTTGAAGCAAAAAATTGTAAAATATTTAATATATGGGAGTTGTAGTTATGCAACAGCTGCAAGGCCACATTCTATTCTAGGGAAAGGAGGTGATTTAGAACTCTTATTTATTTCATTTTTTTTTATTACATATTTTTTAAAGGTTTTTTTTTTTTTTAACTATTTATTAGTTCCTAGGGGGCTTGAACCTGCAGTCATTTGATTGCAAGTCCCATAGACGGCAATACAACTGTATTGCCGTCTATGGGACATTCTGTATATTACTATTATGGCTGGTCATAGACTAGCCGCAATGGTAATATAGCAATGACAGGCCAGCTCCCGGCTGTCACCCGAACAGGTCGGCTCCTGCGTTATCGCCGCACAGGAGCCGGCCTGCAACTGTACAGGTATGGGGCTGGTGGGGACCGGCCCCGGGGGGGGGGGGGGGTGGTGTAGTTTACACTTTGGGTGGGGGGAAGGGGCCGCCAATACAGACCCGGCATCCACTGTAATAGGCGGATGCCGGGGAGGGTTAGATGCCGGCACATATGCCGGGGCCTGAGACATCGCTAGGATGTCTCAGGCCCCGGCATATGTGCCGGCGTCTAACCCTCCCCGACATCCGCCTTCCTATTACAGCGGATGTCGGGTCTGTATTGCAGCCACATTCGGACTATAAGACGCACCCTTCTTTTCCCCCCAAAATCGGGGGGGAAAAAGTGCGTCTAAGGGTGCATTCACACTACGTTTCCTGAAGCTTATTCTGAACGTAAAACACGTTTAGAATAAGCGGCGTATAAAGCAGCTCCATTCATTTCTATGGGAGCCGGCATACGAGCACTCCCCATAGAAATGAATGGGCTGCTTCTTTCACTGCGAGCAGTCCCATTGAAGTGAATGGAAAGTGCCGGCGTGTACGGCTCGGCATGAGCAGAGCTTGCCGTATACGCCGGCACTTCCCATTCACTTCAATGGGACTGCTCGCAGTGAAAGAAGCAGCCCATTCATTTCTATGGGGAGTGCTCGTATGCCGGCTCCCATAGAAATGAATGGAGCTTCTTCATACGCCGCTTATTCTGAACGTGTTTTACGTTCAGAATAAGCTTCAGGAAACGTAGTGTGAATGCACCCTTATAGTCTGAAAAATACGGTAGGTCCTTTTGGTCCATGCAGTTACACATACATACTTTTTCAAATTATGATACTGTAGATGGATTCCTTTCCGGTATAGTTATGTGCTGCTCTTATAGAAATGGTTCAATTCCGTTGTCAACCTTTCACATGGTAAATGTGAATCCAAGGGTTCGACGAAGTTGGTAGTTCCCATAATCTGGTCTCTCACTTAAACCAAATCAATTCTCTCTAGGCTACGCTAATGAAGTCCAACCAGACAGAAACGGTGCCGTCCGTAGCTGAGAAATTGATTTGGTTATAATCCCGCATTATGCAGTGAAGACTTCTGAGAAGTCAGGCATGACGTTCAGGGTGCTTCCCATAGAGGGCGGCATAACAGAGGCACTGTCTCCCTGTTTACATCTTGGGAGACAGATTTGCATATTCTTCCCATGTTCCCTTGTAGTGGAGCAACTATGGCTGTATAAGTCTCCACACACCTGAGAAGGTGGTCTCTCCCTAAGGATGGACGTTATCCCCATAATGAAGTTGGTATAGGCAGGATTGGGACACTAAACTGCTACATAGTAAACCAGCGGTGCATAAGAACTTGTTAGTGGTATGCGAGTAGTTTTGGATTTGGCACGTACTCAAAGGACGAAAAGTTACATGTGACAATTTTTTAACATCACACCAACTGGGGCAGATGTTGCTGAAACGAAAAATGGTCATGCTGGGTACTGCTAGAAAAAATAAGCCAAAACTGCCGCAAGGTATCCTCAATGGTATGCCGCAATGTGCCACGTGTACGGGACGTTTGCGCCACGATTTTGACGGTGCATGTTTGCGGTGGTGTTAGCGCCGCGTAAATGCACGTTAACACGGCGCTAACGTGACCGCAAACATGCACCGTCAAAATCGTGGTGCAAACGTCCCATACACGCGGCACATTGCGTGCCGCGTTTACTCCGTGTGAACGAGCCCTAAAACGGAAACGATGCGTCTTCTGTCCAACATCAAGTCATCACAAATCAAATGTGATATGTTGCAAATGTGCAAAGTACTTATGCAAAAGACATGTAAATTATACTTGTGATGAATGCAAACAGTAAATTTAGCACCTTGAACCTTATTTCAAATTTTATATAGAAAAAAACTAGACTTTTTATTTTTTTGTTTGTTTTTAAAAAAAATATATTTACATACAGTTTGATGTTATTAGTTATAGTTTACAGTTTTATAAAGATTTTTTTGTGCAAATGTGCAATATCCTTGAATAATGCAATAAGGCCATGTGACATTTTTTAACACAAAAAAAAATAAAAATTAAGTTTTTGATTTAATTTTTCATTTGTTTCTGAACAACCATGTTCACATACAGTATAATAATGCAAAAGAAATTCAAATACAACACTTAAATTAGTTAAAAATCCAGACTTTAATAGGCCCGGTCAAAAATGTATAGTAGAACCGAAGAGAACAGCAGGGTTAAGAACTGACCTGGAAAATGTGTCCTGTCATCTGCTGAACATACATTGTGTTCGCACTTTCATTGGGTGCTCTTACACTCCAACACAAAATCTCTAACCTGGGCCCCAAGATGCCAATACATTTGGTGAAAAAATCTTCCGTACATATCTGCCCTCAAGAACTAGCTATATATAGTTTCCAAAATCATATAGGGGAATAAGGGAGTGTGTGTAATGAGAAATAGGAGTGATACATTGGTCATTGGTGAGTCTACATACAAGTAAATGGACTGTGTGAATAGTAATTCTATAATACACAATTCTTATTGTAATAACTTCTTCGAGAAGTAATAACATGCAGACTGCATAGACCGATACTGTATATGTGTGTGCCATCTACTACTAGGATAACAGACAGATCAGCTGCAATGGGATCAAAGAAGAAGGTCACTCCTACTAGTGTCTCTGCACCGTTTGTATTATACTTGGACTGTGACATCACTGTGTACATCATACCTGTGTGTATTATCCCTGTACTGTGACATCACTGTGTATATTATCCCTGTACTGTGACATCACTGTGTATATTATCCCTGTACTGTGACATCACTGTGTGTATTATCCTGTACTGTGACATCACTGTGTATATTATCCCTGTACTGTGACATCACTGTGTGTATTATCCCTGTACTGTGACATCACTGTATATTATTCCTGTATTGTGACATCACTGTATATTATCCCTGTATCACTGTATCACTCAATATTGTAACCTTACTGTGTGTATTATCGCTGTAGTGTGACATCACTGGACATATTACCTGCATGCTGAAAAACAAGGCATCTTGCTATATCTTGCTGTGGATTTCGTGGCTGATTCAGTGAGCAAACCCTGCTCTGCTGTGGCTTTCTGTCCCAGGTTCACAGGACTGGAATTTGGAGGGGTACCTGAGGAGGAAGAATGGAATCTCATGTGTGAACCCGGCTAACTATTAGCAAATTTGGGCCAATGTTTACAATCAGAGGAATTGTCACCTGAGAGTCACTAGATGTATATAGGAGTCATCATCTCTCCTGACACGTCTGTAAATACTTGTATCTACTGTAACATAACAATTCTGGAGGAAAGTTCTCATATTTCTATGTTGCTTCTCCTGAACTGGTTGTTACCATTCCCATTATTATTAGGCTATGCCATACAGCCACTTGACAAAAGGAATGAATAGAGATAGGAGGCTCATTATAAGAGGAATGATCATTCATAGGAATGTTCATTCTCCATGGAGAATTATTATCCATAGGAATATTCATTCCAAGTGTTAGGTTGAGTTTATACACGATGTGTAGGCATTGTACACAACATGTACAATGTTGCCAAACCCAGAGGTCGGATGAGTGGACATAAAGGCAATGTTATTTTTTAAAAATATAAAGAATACAAGGAACTTGACTGTAAAAAAGCAGCGGACTCCCTTGTAATATCGGGAGTAGGTACACATCCCCCAAACATTATGATACTGCCCCCTTGCTTGTAGGAAGACTAGTTGCAGCTATGCCTTTATTTATTAGTACATGCAAAACTCTACTGGCACTGCAGGCCATTTTTAAGTGGTATATACTTGTTAAAGTTGGTGAGAGATTTGGGTGGCCATGACCCCCTGAAGGCTTGTAACTAGAGATGGGCAAGCTTCTTAGGATTAGTTTCTTTTCAGGTTTGGGTGGCTCAGGTCCAAGATTTGTTTCGGATTGGACATGTTTGGCACGAACAACAGCTTAAAACGGCTTAAAACATAGTGTAGAACACTGTCAGGGCTCCTAGGAACCTATTCATAAAACATAGTGTAGAACACTGTCAGGGCTCCTAGGAACCTATCTATAAAACATAGTGTAGAACACTGTCCGGGCTCCTGGGAACCTATCTATAAAACATAGTGTAAAACACTGTCAGGGCTCCTAGGAACCTATCCATAAAACATAGTGTAGAACACTGTCAGGGCTCCTAGGAACCTATCTATAAAACATAGTGTAGAATACTTTTATGGCTCCAAGGAACCTATCTATAAAACATAGTGTAGAACACTGTCAGGGCTCCTAGGAACCTATCCATAAAACATAGTGTATAACACTGTCAGGGCTCCTAGGAACCTATCTATAAAACATAGTGTAGAACACTGTCAGGGCTCCTAGGAACCTATCTATAAAACATAGTGTACAATACTCTCAGGGCTCCTAGGAACCTATCTATAAAACATAGTGTAGAATACTGTCAGGGCTCCTAGGAACCTATCTATAAAACATAGTGTAGAACACTGTCAGGGCTCCTAGGAACCTATCTATAAAACATAGTGTAGAACACTGTCAGGGCTCCTAGGAACCTATCTATAAAACATAGTGTAGACCACTGTCAGGGCTCCTAGGAACCTATCTATAAAACATAGTGTAGAACACTGTCAGGGCTCCTAGGAACCTATCTATAAAACATAGTGTAGAATACTGTCAGGGCTCCTAGGAACCTATCTATAAAACATAGTGTAGAACACTGTCAGGGCTCCTAGGAACCTATCTATAAAACATAGTGTAGACCACTGTCAGGGCTCCTAGGAACCTATCTATAAAACATAGTGTAGAACACTGTCAGGGCTCCTAGGAACTTATCTATAAAACATAATGTATAATAATAACAATAATACTGTATATTATATAATTTGTATAAGGGACCATTGTGAATAGAAGGGGGAATTTATATAAGGAGTAATTAGGAGGTCGGCTATTTTTATATCAGGGGTCATACTATAAGGGCACAATTAATTTAATTAAAGTGGCACTTGGACTTTATTAAAGGGTTTTTCCAGCTCATGTTTGTTAATGCTCTATCTTCAGGATGGATCATCAATCGGAGATTAGTGGGCCTCCCTGCTCCTTCTGATTGTAGAGGCCATGGCATCTGTTCACATTGTACACTGTCTGTTGATAGTGACCATGCAAAGTATATCCAAGGAGAAAGGTAGCAATAAAGTAGTTTCAAGCAAAAATGGTGAAGTTTATTCCATATGTAAGCGACGTTTCAACTCCACTGATCCTTTGTCAAAGTTTGACCCCTGTAGTGACCAGGGAGGAGTAAAGTTTAAAAAAAAAATTATACTCACCTGTCCCCTGCTTGGTTCTGTTCGGTCTCATGGCAGCGCCTCATTTCTGGAAATCCTGCACCTAATTGGTCTTAGCAATCACATGAGGTGCAGAACTCGCAACAAGAAGGCGCTGGCACGAGAATGAAGGGATACTGGCAGCGGACAATGGAGCTCTGGGTATACTTTTTTTATTTATATATTTTTAATTTACACCTCCTGCCCGCCACATGGTTTGCTCCAATTCCTGGACAACCTCTTTAAAGGAGTTATCCATCTTTCTAATACTGATGGCCTGTCCTTAGGATAGGCCATACATTTTACACCTGCAAGAATCCAACAGCCAGATTAGCTTTTCCAAGGCAGTGTGGGTACAAGTAATGATAACAATTTCAGGAGTCATGATGCTCACTTGCCATATAGAGTGTAGCAGTGGGTTTAGGTGGTGCAGCAGTGCAAATCATATGGCAGGTGAGCAGCATGGCTCTCAACATGTTATTAAGGTTAGCTGTGCTGTCTCGGTACAATTGATCTACAGGGTCCTGGTGGTGGGCCCCTAGAAACAATTCCACTGGGCCCTAGACATTCCAGTCCAACACTGTCTATGCATACATGTTATCTCAGCCCGTTCCAAGTGGAGCAGTGGAGTGGCTGCAGTAGAGCACTTGGCTATCTCCGGGACTGTCCTGACCACTGCACCATTCATATCGGGGAGGAGGGGAGGAACACATTCTCCTGATCTGTGGATAGGGGATAACTTCTTAAGATGGGAAAACCACTTTAAGCCTCCAAATATAAAGCCCTATTCAAGCTCTTTTGTCCGGCACATTACACTTCTAAGCCATTGTACATAACCTATATTTAACCTTTAACCATTTATATCACATTTCATCCAAAGTATACCACTCTTTGTAACTCCTAATGTCAAATCTGATATGAAAATGATCTGTAAGGCCATGGAAATATTATCCACCTACAACGAGCTACACTGGAACATTTGGCACCAACATGGACAATTGACGAAAACTGCATACCCAAGTAGCACGAGTCAGGCCATGTACGTCAGATTTTATTTTCCGGAATTTGTGTGGAGAGAATTCCAAATCCTTTTCAAATTATAAAATCATTGATTGTCAAAAAAAAAAATAAAAATAAGATTTTTATACCTTAATAAAAATCCGTCACCATCTTGATGAATGATTGGCCTTTGATACTTGACAACACATACTAGAATATGGCGGAATCTGCCTGTTATTAATAATACATTTTATTTATATACAGTGTCTCACTGTGTTCAGTATGTGAATCCACCGCTTACATCTCCTCCTAGATGACCCACAAGTTTAGGGGTTATAAGTGTTTGCCAGCCGAATAAAATCGATGACCTATCTACAACAATAACCAGGCCACAGACCACTACCTGGCCATGGATCACTTGGCCCCGGGCCAGTCCTTAGGCACCTCTGTAGCCTACACCTGCAGATCACTATCCAAAACTGGACCTGAGAACACTTTTGACTTACCAGCTCCTGGGACCTGTTCTTGTGCACAGGATGTGTGTATCTTCTATTCTGCTCCTAGAACCTTCTCTATGGTGACATTGGGAGTGGAATAGAAGATGCACATACTGTATCCTGTGTGCAAGAACAGGTCCCAGGAGCCGAGGACGTGAACCCCAACTTCACTGCGCAAGTGCTGGAGGTATGGCATATGCTCATTGAAGTTGAGGTGTACTCTTCTATAGCGTCAGTGAAGAACTGTGCCCAACACACTACAATGCCACATTAGTGCCCCCATACAGTATAATGCCATGTTAGGGGCCCCCACATAGTATAATGCTCCTTAGTGCCTCACTTACATAGTATAATGCTCCTTAGTGCCTCACTTACATAGTATAATGCTCCTTAGTGCCTCACTTACATAGTATAATGCTCCTTAGTGCCTCACTTACATAGTATAATGCTCCTTAGTGCCTCACTTACATAGTTTAATGCTCCTTAGTGCCTCACTTACATAGTATAATGCTCCTTAGTACCTCACTTACATAGTATAATGCTCCTTAGTACCTCACTTACATAGTATAATGCTCCTTAGTACCTCACTTACATAGTATAATGCTCCTTAGTGCCTCACTTACATAGTATAATGCTCCTTAGTGCCTCACGTACATAGTATAATGCTCCTTAGGCCGGGTTCACACGGAGTTACGTGCCGCGAGATTTGGCACGTAGACGCCGCGTGACCCTTTGCGTGCCGTACACGCTCCCATTCATTTCAATGGGAGCGGGGAGCGTATGCGCCGCGCTAGTTTGCGGCCGTGAATAAATGCACGGCCGCAAACTAGCGCGGCGCATACGCTCCCCGCTCCCATTGAAATGAATGGGAGCGTGTACGGCACGCAAAGGGTCACGCGGCGTCTACGTGCCAAATCTCGCGGCACGTAACTCCGTGTGAACCCGGCCTAAGTGCCTCATTTACATAGTATAATGCTCCTTAGTGCCTTACTTACATAGTATAATGCTCCTTAGTGCCTCACTCACATAGTATAATGCTCCTTAGTGCCTCTCTTACATAGTATAATGATTGTCGGTGCCTCTCTTACATAGTATAATGCTCCTTAGTGCCTCGCTTACATAGTATAATGCTCTTTAGTGACTCGCTTACATAGTATAATGCTCCTTAGTGCCTTATTTACATAGTATAATGCTCCTTAGTGCCTTATTTACATTATATAATGCTCCTTAGTGCCTCGCTTACATAGTATAATGCTCCTTAGTGCCTCACTTACATAGTATAATGCTCCTTAGTGCCTCACTTACATAGTATAATGCTCCTTAGTGCCTCACTTACATAGTTTAATGCCTCAATGGATAGGGAATAACTTCAAAAGTTGGTATCACTCCTTAAGGTGAAAGGCGCACAACACAGAGTATGGAGCTGTCTGCTTCTAAGTCCCTACATAGCGCAGTGGAAATACTGTGTGCTTAGCCCCCTACAAGCTCTTATTGATAACCTATCATAAGGATAGACTATCTATAGGAAGTCTTAGACAACCACTTTAATTGGCTTCATATAAAGCTGTCCCTTGTGTAGTTATCACAATTAGAGAAATTATATATTATCGTGAGCCCCATTGCTGGCCAGGGACTGATGTAAATGGTGACTATTTTATTTACGTACAGCACTGTGGCTCTATATAAAAATCTTTGATCAGATTTGATTTGGTCACCACTTCCGTCAGCCCAGAGTATTCTGTGGTTGGGAGATCACCACATGGATAGATAACACTTGTGGTCACCGACAAGAGCATAATAATCTGACATTGGCACTCATGTTTTATAGATGAGGTCATATAGATGTAGCAGAGTTAACCCAAACTTCTGCAATTGGTTAATCTGCTGCAGCGAGATATCTTATCACAGAAGGCAACAAAAACCAATGAAAAAAGTTTTTCCAAAGACCTTTCATTGGTTTTAGTTGTCTTCTGTGATAAGATATCTCGCTGCAGCAGATGTTTGGGTTAACTCTACTACATCTGATCTGAATACCTATAAATTTAGAGATGTTATTAATAATCCTCATGTGGCGTCCTGACATGTGCCGGAAATGTAGGCAGGTGCTGTGAGAAGATGATGACATGTGTAATAGCAGAGACTCGATTGTCGATATCTTCACATCCTTTGTGGTATAAAATTACAGATGTGAAACTAACCACGAGGGCCGACGTGACCTGTATACTGTATATGTAATGTATACCATACTGTACTCATATATACAGGCGTTACTGTCTGCACAGTAGCTGGTATGTACATGTTCATTCTGCAGACATGTGACCCTTGCTGCCACTGATGAAGTACCAAACACATAGTAAACTGGGAACGTAGCCTACTCTTCAGGGAGGTCTTATCTACATTATAGATGAGTGTGCCTATACTGTAGGATTCAACATAACTCGTCAGAATTTTTGTCTGTCCATTATTTATCAGACATTTGCATGAAAGAATGTAAGCATTGAATGTCTGATGATACGATGTCTGGTGACGGGTTAAGGTTATGTTCACACTACCCTCATTACAGACTGTTGCTGCTATGACAGCAACAGACAATAACGATAGTAGAGTAATGGACACATATGGCGACCCTCCCTCTGGTGTCTATTCCCATTGACTAAAAATGCAGTTGAATGAGTTGCGGACACCTGCGATCACCTTTAATAACCCATTCAAATGATGCGACTAATGCCAATGCTGTTTCCTATTTAATGGCGAAAAGCGTGACGTACATCACGACCGCAGATATCTTCATTTGTATGGGTGTCAAAATACTTATTGGTAGACAGTGCATAATGATCAGAAGCCCAGGGGAGGTGAGAGAACATAAAAAAAACACAGTTACTTACTTCTCCTGGCTCCGGCAGGCTTCAGGCCTACTTGTGCGAAGTCCCAGACGTTACGTGGGCCCGGCTTGCGTCTTTATGCGTCATAACACAGGCCCCGGCGCACGTGATGTCTGGTCCATCATTGAATATCGCCGACATCAGCAGGGAATGCGCCGGAACCTATGAGAGGTAAGTAACATTGTTTTTTATGTTTGTATCCTCCTCTGGGTCTCAGATTATTATACTCTGGGATCTGAAAAGAGTATAATAATATTTCATGGGTGGTCCACAATGAGGCATAATACTGTGTGCAGGGGCCACTATGGGGGATAATACTGTGTACAGAGGGCACTATGCAGCATAATACTGTGCGCAGGGGCCACTATGGGGCATAATACTGTGTGCAGGTGCCACAATGAGGCATAATACTGTGTGCAGGGGCCACAATGAGGCATAATACTGTGTGCAGGGGCCATTATGGGGCATCATACTGTGTGCAGGGGCCACTATGGGGCATAATACTGTGTGCAGGGGCCACTATGGAGCAATAATACTGTGTGCAGGGGCCACTATGGGGGATAATACTGTGTGCAGGGGCCACTATGGAGCATAATACTGTGTGCAGGGGCCACCTTGGGACATAATACTATGTGTAGGGGCCACTATGGGACATAATACTGTGTGCAGGGGCCACTATTGAGCAATAATACAGTGTGCAGGGGGCATTATTGGTGCTGTAAGTTTCAGTACCAATAACACTGCACTGTCGGAGGGGCCGGCCTTACAGCTCATTCTCAGCACAAGGCTATGAAAGTATATTGTCAAGGGGGCATTCCTCACCACCCGGGCTTTATTAGCATAACCGAAGAAAAAACACTGTATATAACACTGTCAATGTTAGAGGACATGAGAGGTTCACTTTACAAACTGCTGTGTAATGGATATTACGGGAACATCCTACGTGCACATTTATGTCTCCAGAGCAGTTTTTTTCAAAAATCCAAGGCTAAAATTCAGCAGAATATTTTCTGGGTAAATGATGGAAACCAGGAGAATCCTATTATAGACAATAGGACACCATTACTGTCTATCATATGAAGGATCGGGATTTTCACTTTTCTATAAACATTAATTTAAAAAAATGCAGGTGTGAACACAGCCTAACCTAAGGTTCTTTTAACATGGCTTTTTCAGGGTCAGAAGTGTAGGTCATGAGGATTTACAGTGACCACCATATACCACTGTATAGTGACCACTTATAGTGACCACCATATACCGCTGTATAGTGACCACTACAGTGACCACCATATACCACTGTATAGTGACCACTTATAGTCATCCCTATATACCAATAGTCACCACCATATACCACTGTATAGTGACCACTTATAGTGACCACCATATACCACTGTATAGTCATCACCATATACCAATATAGTGACCACCATATACCACTGTATAGTGACCACTTATACTGACTATACCACTGTATAGTCATCACCATATACCAATATATAGTGACCACTGTATAGTCACCATATACATTGGAATAATGCTGTGTAGCCATAAACCATGCTGACATATTCTAGGAACCAACATTATTTTCCTTGGCACATCCTGTGAGCCCCATACATACAGTATCAGGAGGCCATTGCCCTCACATATTTATTTATTCCATGTTTCTGCCCCTGCCAATAACCTAAGTCATAGATAAGAAGGCTAAGGACTAATAACAGGTCTTGGAGGAGCTGAGGATCAGGGAAAGGGCAGGATAACAAGACACAAAGGAGAAGGCAGGAAACTTCCACAAGTTCTCAGCCTTCTCCACGCTGATGACGTCACGTTTGGTTCTGGATCACTAGAAACTCCGCCCATATCGGCGCCAACCAATCAGATTCCCCCAGCTCGCCCTGACAGGGGAAGGCTGTGGGAGAGGCTGCGGCGGCTGCGCTACCCGGCTGCTGCTGATTGGCTATATTAATGATGGAATCCTGGCAGTGACCAATAGGCAGCGGACACGGCGGAAGGTGAAAGTCAAGCTCCGTACTGCTGAGGCGAAGTCAGGCAGACAGTCCACACACTGAGCCGCGGAGGGCGCACCGGGAGCCGGGACAGCATGGCCAGGATTCTGCTGGGTAAGGAGCCGGGCTTATCGGCGCTCTATGTGTCTGGTCTAGCTTAGCTATTGGTCATGTCTTGTCGTCTCCTTGTATAGAGCAGTGTGCGCCCTGCTGAGGATCTCTATAGTGACATCTTCCAGTGCATCTTCTCCCCAGGTTCCTTCACTAGTCACATGATGGCTTTCTCTGGTGGGAACATCTCCTTAGGGTTATTCTAGCGCTCTGTGGAGATCCCATTGTAGCCACGGTGACTGTAGCAGCCTTGCAGATTATCACTATCAAAGTGCATATCACTGGTGCCTTGGGCTGGGGTCTACTGTGATATCCCTCTGTATGTGACCCTAACATGTACATGTGACCCTGGTCATTAGAACTGTGGGGTGTAATGTGGACCCCAGAATATGGCGGGTTTAGTGTAGGACTGACCTGTCTGGTACGGGAATGAAAATCTGCTAATCCACTGACCGGTGCCATCTATCCATGGGCACTCCCATCTAATATATTGTTATTCAACCTCCCCTGGAGCATGGAGGACCAAAGTAGTCACCCACTGACCACAACACCAAACTTAAGGCACCTAGGGGGTTCTTGGGGGGTTCTTCATATACATTAGATAATAAGGCGGTTCAGCCAGAATTGATGGGGTGACTGACTTTGCTGTAATGTATATTCAAGTCTTGGGCTGCATTCACATTGCAGTGTCCATTTATTGCATGGGTGTGTACCCATCTGCAGTGTTTGATTCATTCATCAGGTGTGTAGGAACAGACGAATGAATTAAACAGGCTCCCGAGTGTTCCCAATCACTGTAATGGGGTTTGTCCTATAATGGTGGTTTTCTTTCTGACACTGGTAGCAGGAAACAAGTGCACATGTGAACGCCCATCAGATGTATCTATGAACCCAAACGTATCTGTTGGAGTCCAAAATAATGTCCTTACGTTCATCAGGCTGGCTTGTGTACTGTACTGTTTCATTTAGGGGCATCCCGTAAAACAAAATGTATACTCTGTGGGTGATATATAATCTTGTATGCCTATATAATGGCATCTGTCAAAGGTATGGGTTATGACCGTGTGGGTTGACCCTTATTTGGTAGCTCTTTGCCATCATTGTGCAGTGTATATTAGGGGAAGACAGGTGGGTTTCGTTATGGCTTATACAGGCCTACTCCAGGATCCAAGAAGTTGTGTATGTGAACTTTATTACTTATTATGTGCTATTTTCATATGTAACACTTTTATACTTCTTGCAAAAAAAAAATTTGATAAGTTGACTATGACCTGTCAGTCCTGGAGTCCTGCCCCCGCCTGTGTTTACTTTACAGTGCACCAGATGTGACATTTCCAAATGATGCAACGTCCTTGTCACAATCATAGACCTCTATGTACTTGATAGATCTTGTGTTTCATGATTTTGTCCTGCCCGCCTTGTTGCATGGTATTAACATGGACTGATCTCCTTCCAGGTGCAGCGATTTGCTCGCTGTTTGTGGCAGCACAATGTATGTATTCTTCAAATGATGATGTTGTAACGTTAACCCCCGAAAATTTCCAAAGAGAAGTTGTCAACAGTGATAGTATATGGCTGGTGGAGTTCTACGCCCCCTGGTGAGTAAGATGTATCGCTGTGATCTTATGTATAAGATGAGTTGTAGTTCTATGACATGGGACTAATCACATGATCCTTTTATTGACCTGTTTTTAACAGACCATCAAATAGGACGTGTTCTCTTATTGCACTTTTTTATGGGTCTCTCAATAGACTAAAGTCTATAAGGGATCAGTGAAAATGCCCCACAGATGCAAATCTCTCATAGATTTCCTCTCACCCTATAGTCAATGGAGATATTATTGATGCAGTAGTGCTGGTGTCTGGTCATGAATACGTGGCACATTGTGACTGACTGGTTTCTTTTGATAGGTGTGGCCATTGTCAACGATTGTCCCCTGACTGGAAGAAAGCGGCAACTGCTTTGAAGGTAAATATTTGTTTGGATTTGTCTTTTGCCATCATAGGGGAAACCATGCATAGTACTGACTCTTCTGATTCGGCTTCACTAGCTAGTCATTGTTCAAGGTTGAGTTTCAGAAATCCAAAAATCTTTAATAAACCGTCCGAGGTGACCAGATATAAGAATGTTACGGGGGATATTGAGTTTTATTGCTGTATTGTAACTCTGGAAACCGCCATTCTTAGACACTTATATAGAGTCGTGTGGGGTTACTCTGTATATGTGACGGCGCCGGAGCTCACGTTTGTTGTTGATTTCAGGGAGTCGTGAAACTGGGAGCAGTGGATTGTGATCAGCACAAGACCTTAGGCGGTCAGTATGAGATCCGAGGATACCCAACCATCAAGATATTTGGTGCAAACAAGAGAAAGCCAGAGGACTATCAGGGTAAGTGCCTGGCAGCCTATGGTAGATTCGCTTTTCTAATTAATTGTGCATTTTCAGGAAGCATTACAGAGTAACTTTAGCATTAAAAGAAAAGCTGTTCTATTATTATCTTAGTAAATACATGCATATCACATAAGAGAATAATGTCAGGCAAACTAACGGATCCTTCCTTAAGAATAGCCCACCGCTCGAGTAAAGGAACCCTATGTTACATAAACTCTAAAAAGGCTTATAGCTTTAGAATGGCTGAATAGGTTCAGATAAACAAAACTCCACCAAAATTATGTGTCATTGGGTTTTTCAGACTGGGTGACAGGACCCCTTTAGGTAGACTCTCTCCTAGTGAACCAGGTCTTCCCAGAAACTCAAAAGAAGGCAATGGTTCAGTCTGGTCAATAGATGTAGTCGTGCTGGGCACTGGAAGCGTCTCTGCTCCTACTGAAGTAATGGGTACAGAGTTGTAGCCCTGTCCACTCCATAGTGGTATTGCGGATCTCTGCCTATTATTTGACTAGGAGCAGAACTTCTTCAGGCCCCACCCACAGCACTAATTTCTGGTGCCCCTATCCAGTCTGGGTGACCCTAACACTTGGTTTCCCTTTGTGAGTCATGTCGTCTTTGCCAAGATGTCATAGTTTTTGTCATTCACCTCTAAAGAGGTAAGTGGTCAGCCCTTATTGCTCCAAAGAGCTCATTTGCATATTGACAAAACTCTGTCCCAGGCTAAGTTCACATCTGCACCATTGGAGACTCTTGACAGAAACTGACAAAAATCGGTGCTGAGAACTTTTCTGTTAACTTGTTTCAGTCTTCAAACGGTGGACGCCCTTACAGTCAATGTCTGTGTGTAAGCGCTAAGACAGCGGTCCGGCACTCCATCACTCAGCTCCCCCGGCGGACTCTAACAATGGAGATCCCAACACAGATGTGACTCTAGCCTTAATAACGGCAGTGATTCAGAAAGGGAGAACACTGTTTGATTCAGGTCGTTCTAACCTAACTATCTTCAGGCTTGGGTTGATTTGTTGGATTCTAATGACAGATTCTTGTATAAGGCTTAGGTCCTATGTGGCATCCTGCAGCAAAAGAAAGCGCTGCAGGAAAAACCTGTGGAAGCAACGCACTTTTGGAAATCTAAGTGTGTCCTCAGCATGGTTTTTACTGCAAGTACGTGCAGGCTTCACTAGAATTCCATCCAGCATGCTTTCATTGTAAAATATCACAATTTTTGCTGCGGCGTTTATGCCACATGGTGACCCAGCCTCAAGGGGTTGTCCAAGAATATGGAAAAATTTGGATACAAGCATGGAATGGCTAGGAACAACTTGCCAAGTGGTACTGGCCTTCTGAATCCAAGCAGTGACTTCATGTCTGCACCATGTGACTGCTGCAGGAAGTCCAAGGCCTCATTGTTATATCATTGAGGCCATTGATTGTTGACGTGCCTTTACTACAGGGATTCTACAGATAAGTAGTGCCTGGTTTGTTACTCTAAGCCATTTCCTGCTTCTGGTCCAGTTTGTCATAATTTTTGACGAACCCCTTTAAGGATCCTCTGATTCCTCAGTTTCTCTGACGGCATCTACCCATGTTCTTTTACAGGTGGAAGAACGAGTGAAGCCATTGTTGATGGTGCATTGCAAGCCCTCAGGTCTCTAGTAAAGGGTCGGCTTGGTGGTGGTGCTGGAGGAAGTGGCGGCTATGATTCTGGAAGACAGGTAGGTATCCAAGCACCCACCTGAATTTTGCTCTTTATGCAGTTTCTTGAAGTGCAGGCTGACATCCTGTTTATCTGATAAATGGATGTGCACAAGAGCTGTGTTATAAGTTGGACACTGAAATGCTGCAATGGGTCATCTGGTAGCCTCACATAAAGGGGTAGTGTAGCTTTGTATGAGTAAATGGGTTAAAAAATTACTACTTGATCCTGTCTTGCCACGCTGGCCTTTCCTCCCACCTACTATCGCTGGTGGAAAGGTAATTGCTTTGGCCAATGACTAGTTGAGTATGGATTTCCTGCCACTTCTTGGGTCAAGATGGGACCTGGAGTTGGAGACCAGAGCAGAGTTTAAACAGCAGTGGCCGGAGATCAATATTTATTTATTTTTACCCATTTTGCCTCTTTCTTAGTTATTCCTTTGGGCTACCCCTGTAGGTTGGGTTCACTTGTTGTAACTTGGAGCTGATTTTGTGGAGGGTTCTGCCTCAAACGGTTGCAGATGCTGTCCAAAATATGCTTCCCGGTGTCTTGGTTTTTTTTTTTTATGATCACATGCATATCAGTGAAAGGGGATGGCTCTGTTTCTCTCCATTTTTGCACCCTGGGCTCACTGCAGAAAATTGAGTCCATGAAGGGGACCTATGGCACTTGGATATTGTCCAGGTCCACAGTGCACTTGTTTCACACACATTGCTGCTTTTTTAGCGTTACATAAACAGGATTCCCTAAAGGCAACACATTAGAATTGGAAACCGGTTTATAAATGTAAAACATACCTACACATGTATTAAGGCTGTGTCCATACAGCTTTCAAGTCTTACCGCTGGGATTTTTCAGCCTTATGAGATTGACAACCTGCCCTTTAACCTGGCTCATCAGTATCAGCAGGGCTATTGGACCAGCGACATTTCGACTTCTTCCTAAATGGACGACAGCCATGGTCGGATAATAGCAGCAAAGCTCCACTAACTCAGATAAAAACTAGTGGTTGAATTCCTATTAGATGTATTTTGTTGCACATCTGTCTATCTAATTCATGAAAAATATTAATTGTACACTACAAGAAATATTTTTATTTTGAAGCCATTAAAGGGTTTTTTCTGACACCACCTAAAACTGGCCGCTACTCCAACTCTCATCCCTGAGTCATAGATTAGTGCGGGTCTGAAATGTGGCGCTACTATCCTTCATCTGTTCTCGGATGGCACCGAAAATATACAGTGCACAAACCTGGACTGCTCTGTACACTGCATAGCGGCCGGGCTGCTGTAAGGACAGGTCGTCATTGTCATAAGGCTGGGAAACCTTTAAACTTGTCCGTAGGGCTGCATGGACTTCTAGGGAGTGATGTACACCAGAATACATTCAGTCTTGGCAGTGTTTTGTTCGTTTTTTTTTTTTTTTTTGGTTAGTCTGTTTTGTATAATCTGTCCACCATATACTGCTGAGGAATGGATCAGTAAGTATATGGGTGTTCAGTATATACATGGTGCCAGAGTCTCTTTGAAGGTGTCTAATGCTTCTGCCGCTCTCATTGCCATGAGATTTTTCTAGAAGAATTAGTGACTTATAGTTTCAATGATTAGTCTATATTTCCAATGTGAATATGGTACTTGGATGGAGCTTGGCGTGCCTTTTTTCCCATTTTAAGCAGCCATGGGGAGAGGTCATCTGCAGCCCTAAGGGCCCATTCACACGGAGTAAACGCGCACGTATTTGGCAAAATACACGTGCATTTACTCCATGTGAATGGGCCCTTAGTTGACTTGCATCCAGAAAGTGGTCGCACCTAAAGTCTGAGAACGATTGAGAGAACAGGTGTAGAAGGAATCTTTATATAACCTGATGGAACCAAAGGAGTGTTGGATGTGCAGCACTGTGGGAGTTCTCCGATGTTGCCTCTTCCTATATAACTCCCACCTATAAATGAGGAAGAGTTCACAAAGTTTCTATGGCTGGTGTTATGTAAAACACAGTCCATGTAACAACTGAATTTCCCATGTGAACTGCAGCTCAACATGCCCCATTGCTGCGAATCTTGTTATGCTGGGAGAGTCCTGCGGTCGGGCTGGAAGTCGCTGTGATGCATTGGATTTGGTTCAACCAAATCCAAGAAATGTGGTCTTCACAAGGGCTGAGTTTCTCCGACTGCACACACAATCTAAAGATGGTCTTTCTCTAGTAAACTTACCTTGGCTTGTCTCCACCCTATAATCACAGATGTCCTGAGGATTTGCACTTATGTTAAAAGGAGTCTTTCTCCGCTCTCATTGCACTTGCAGACTGATTTGCATATTAATTATCTTTGCTTTGTGGTCAGAGGCTTCTGCTCTTATTAAAACCTGCTGCTTGGCACTATTATCAGTTTAGGAGGCACTTAAGACCTGAGGTCCATTAAGTATAAACCACTAGAACTATTAAAGTGACTGACCAGGTGTAAGCCTAAAGGTGCCATACAAGTCAGTATTTTGAAGGGCTAACCACTTGCTATTTATTTTCCTTGGGGATTTCTCAGTGCCTGCTTTTTAGCTTGACCGAGGTCTGCTCTGTGACTACAGTTTAGCTACAGTGCCTAGAGGGAGTCTGAGCCACACCCCCTGCCTCCTGATTGGTTCAGGACACTGCCCTGTCCCTTCCTGCTGCAGCTCGGTCTCTTCAGCTTAGCTACAGTGCCTAGAGGAAGTCTGAGCCACACCCCCTGCCTCCTGATTGGTTCAGGACACTGCCCTGTCCCTTCCTGCTGCAGCTCGGTCTCTTCAGCTTAGCTACAGTGCCTAGAGGAAGTCTGAGCCACACCCCCTGCCTCCTGATTGGTTCAGGACACTGCCCTGTCCCTTCCTGCTGCAGCTCGGTCTCTTCAGCTTAGCTACAGTGCCTAGAGGAAGTCTGAGCCACACCCCCTGCCTCCTGATTGGTTCAAGACACTGCCCTGTCCCTTCCTGCTGCAGCTTGGTCTCTTCAGATCGGCTGCTATATAGAAACACAACTTTATCACCGGCTCACTGAGAAGGCAGTGCATGGAGGGCTGAGAGCAAGGGCAGAACAATGATAAAGGACCGATTACTAAACTGCTAGGGAGAAGGATTCAGCTAACTAGTGCACCGATACTGAAGGAGGCGCTTGAGGGGTCATTTTTAATGAGAAGGTCCCAATATGACTAGTCTTATTTGTGAAGGCCTATGTGTAGACGGATTGCAGGCTGCTTTCTGATATGTCCACTTTTCTATGGCGGGGTTATCGTGCAGAACGAATATTTACAGCAACTGCAGCAGTATCAACAAATGCAGCAGTATCAGCAAATGCAGCAGCAGCAACTACAACGGCAGCAACTACAACGGCAGCAGTATCTGCAACAAGAGGAAGAAGAACCCTACCAGGGCTGTGGTCAAAAAGGTCAACGACGAAAGCAGAAACGGCCACGTAAACAGAAAGGGCAGCGTTCTCAACAAGGCGGCAAACAGCAGCGCGGACGGGGGCGTCAGCCTGGCCGCCAGAGATGTCCCTTCGAAGGAAGTGGAGATGAATAATTGGCAGTGTGTGCCCGAAAACCTAATATTTTCCTATTAACCGATTGGGATCAGAACCCTTTATCTATCTGCTATAGTTTTATGTTCTTTGAATTACTTGAGGTGAAGTGGCTGGTCAGACAGCGCTTCAAAGGCGAGAACCAATTTACCGCGAACCTCCATCTTATCTGAAGATTACGTAGACTCTTAGTAGCCCATGTGACTACCGCATGAATTCTGTATTTCTACTACCTTGTCATGTTAAATTATAAATCACACTACCGTTCTACTCTCAAACAGCGAGTTGTGGTATTCAGTATGCGTGAACTCTACGCGTTATTTACTAATGGTGGTGCTACGGCCGGAGGGAAACTTTACTGTAGCTAACAGCCACAACATGTATTCATGGTTCAACACATTCTGCACACACGTCATCATCCAACAGGGTTCACAAAACCAAAAGAATACAAATCCACCAGCTTGGCGTAATGAATAAAGCATTACTAGTCCATGAAAGGCTAACGCAAGTAGTCGTGGCGCTATAGGGCAGAAATCATTGTGTTAGCGCCCATAGATTCATATATGAGCCACGTGGATGAAGTGTTTGTAGCCATGAAGAACGATCTTCACTGATCCAAGGAAGATGGCCACCAAGAAGAATGTTACCATTCACAACGTGACGTTATGGGCAAAGGCCTAAATAAACAAGCCATGTGTCCATATGTTTGACTGGCTTCCCCCCTCCTAGTCCTATTTTCTGAGCCTGGACCCCACTAGGACCTCCTACTTATTCTTACAGAGCTGTCCACTGTAGATCTTTCAGGATGAGTTGGAGATGAAGATAGATTACAAAAAGGTCATTCTATAGCCGCCCCCCCCCCCCCAATAGCTTACATCCAGTGAAGACCTCTTTGACCATAAAGAGGTTGTCCCCCAAAAAAATCCATTTTCATACCCTCTTTAAGGGAGTGAAGAGGGAGAATATCCCTCAGGATCCATATGCCTTGACCAGAGTTGAGAACTTCTACAAATTCTTTTCTTCTGGAGGACCCATCCTGTTTTGCATTGCAAATGACAAACCATAGAGTTGAATGGACATGGTGTAATGTTTAACTTCACCTGTGGTGGTGCTGCAGGGAAAATGAACACTTATAGTAAAATTTCTTCGCGCTAATCGCTGATGGTTCCACTTAGGGGCCACTTGGTCAGCATGTTACAAGCGTTCCGTAATAATCGGTAGGGACTGTACAAAGCGGACATTGTCAGGTGAGAAGACCATCCAAGAGAACTACATAAAGTCTGACCTGGGCTCCTTCACTGATCTCCTTGTTTTAAGGAGGTTGGTTGTTTCTTGATTGGACAAACCTCTCTTAGGAATAGTGTCCAACTCCTGGCAATGAATGAATGAATAGGTTCTCACCATCACATGGTCTGAGTTGCTCACAGTTGGGATTGAACATCTTGGCATACGAGTTACTCTTGAGCTTTAGACCTCCATGCACTCGACCAAGTATGCATCCCAGGTGGGGCCGTTTATGCAGTGGAGTGAACAGTGTATTATATGATGCACTTCTATGGGGCTTCCGATCTGCTGTGTTCAGATGACACCGAGCAGAATAGGACTTGCTCTATGTTCATCAGAACAGACCAGACCATAAGACACCCCCTCGTATGGCACTCGGATGTGTGCATGGAGTCTTGCCATTTGCAGTTGTCTTCTGCAGAATTGAGTTCAGTACACCAATGTTCTTACATCTGACCTGTCCATTGACTCTTGAACATGTAGACATGGCTTTGATGCCACATTTCAACACTATTTGAGTAGCTGTTGCAAAGAATGCACTTAGGCTGCAAAATGGTCAAACGTCCTGTACATGGCGCGGTTGAGCCATCCCATAGACCACTTCCTCATCCCTCATTGTTGGCCAGATTAGAAAACCACCTACTGAGTTCTTGCCCTTCTGCCCAAGCCCATTGGGTTTTTCTGACTTGACCACCTACAACAGTAAAGGACAAGACACTTGACAGATACAAGTATGGATAATATCCAGGATTGGCAAATTTTCTTCAGTGATGTCTTACTATCCGGTTTGGTCAATCTTGTGACTTCACTTCTTTCTCAGGCTTATTTTCTAACACAACTTGTTAGGCCGCACACAACAATACCCAGGCGCCTGGCAGACGGGCCTCTAATGGAGACCTGTTTAATGTATTTTGGTGGGCAAAAGCTGGAGGGGCACTACCCAGTGGGTGCCGCTCCTAGTGTCTAGCTCTATGCCAGGTTTTTTTGTGTTGCCTGTGGTTAGGGCCAAAGGAGTCCGATGAGTTTCCTTCTAAGATGATGACTTTGCTTTGGTAGTAATGGAGTGGAGGGCATCTAGTTAAAGTAGGGATGGAGGAGGACTCTGCAGAGTTCTCCATTTGTTCTCCCTATTAGGTCAAATGAGCCCCATGAGCTGTCTCACAAGTCGTCTTCTGTCTAAATTGAAGAAAATACAAAAGGCCCTTTTTGCACGGAGTTTAAAAGGGGTTGTGTAATACTCCATAAACATGGCTGCTTTCTTGGCAAGGCCATGGCGTCATTCCATTACCTATGAATGGGACTAAACTGCAGCATAGACTTATGACCAATGGACATGCCACTTCCTGACAAGAAGAAAGCAGCCATGTTTTCAAAGTCTTCCACAGCCCCTTAAGTAGTATGTATGACTGTAAGTCAATAAGGTAACAGGACCATATTCATGGTGTTCTAGGTGTTTTATGATTTGGAGCTTTATGGTCGGTTTTTAGTAAGATTTCAGATATCCTGCGGATGGACAAATCCAGAAACAACGCAACCAACAGGCCTAGATTCATGGTCAAAGTGGCTGGTAAAATCCGCAGTAACCTGTCCACCACTAGCTCATTGGGGACATTAATACAGAATAGAGGACTATTGTACTTGGACTCTGAAGTCTCTGGCAGACATGAGGATTCAGAGTCCAACAGAATTTCTTGGTCTGGAGGACCAAACGCCTGCATTCAGTACTTGGACATCCTAGTGGAAACTCTGCAGTACCTCTTTGTACCTGTGGGGGTGCTGTTGAGGAATTAACACTTTTATGCCAGGTTCTCTGAAGATTACACCAATCAGATTGCCAGGGCCCTTTTAGCTATAATCTAGTTGTCATGATTTCATCTGTCTTGTGTCTAGACCACAACCTGCAGCCATGTCAGGAATTTTGCTGAGTTGTTAAAATTTTTAAATCCTATAATTATTAATCAATTTTTTTTTTTTCTCTATCTTCTCCAGCAAAAGAGCACTGGAGGCAAGACAGAAGTCATTGAACTGACCGATGACAACTTCGACAAGCAAGTATTGGACAGCGATGACGTCTGGCTTGTTGAGTTCTACGCCCCATGGTGCGGACACTGTAAGAAGTAAGTGTATGCCGGGGGTACTGGCACATTGTTCATCTACAACACACTAATACTTAAAGGGCTTGTGCAGGACACTCATCTCCTATCCACAGGACAGGGAATAAGTGTCTGATCTCTGGGGCCCGAACGTCAAGTCCTCCAGTGATCAGAATGACAAAGTCCCCCTAAAGCCTCCTTGTGAATGGAGAGCCAGAGCACTAATTTGTCCATTCACTTCTATGGTGCAGCTTGGATTGTAATCTCCAGCAGCGACCACAACCACATAGAAGTGTATTGGGCACCAGTTACATAAGCACACCGGTGCTCCATTCACAAGCAGGCTATAGGGGAATTTCGGTGATAGACCAACAGTGTATGAGTGGTGGGGATCCAGCCCCATGTCTGCTGCCACTAGCAACAGTGACGGTGTCTGGTTCAAGAGACTGGGCTCCAGCACCACATACAGACGTGTATGGACATAGTTGTTTGGGGTTCTGCACGTAATGTCCCTGCACCTTAACCTTACTCTTCGGTAGGGGCCAGGTTGTTACCTCACCAATAATTACATATTGAGAACAGATTATAAGGGTCTGCCTTACTTTCTATAGGCAGTCATTAAGAGGTTAATTTAGAAGGCTTTATTAGTTATTTTAGAAGTAATTGGTAAATGCATTACTGAGATTTATTAATAGTGTTTTATGTCGCCAGCTTGGAACCAGAGTGGGCCGCTGCAGCTGCAGAAGTTGCTGAACAAACCAAAGGCAAAGTTAAACTTGGCGCAGTTGATGCCACCATGCACCAAGTAGTGTCCAACCGCTATGGGGTGAGTAGTGGAGCCATAAAGACAATGATAAGGGGATTGGAGGTTGGTGTGATGTCACTGTATGCAGGCACCATGCTGTTGTCTACAGGTCACTGATCACCATTATTGCACTATGGTCATTTCATGGAGTGTCAGGTTTGGTTTTATTAACCCGCTGTGGTGTCTGAGTAGTCTTGCATGTAGTCTTATCCTGTATTTGGCATGTATTTCACTACTAGGATGAGTTCTTGTATTGCTCAGACTTCAAGGGGTTTTCTGATATAGATAGATATATATATAGATATATATATATATATATATATATATATATATATATATATATTCACCGGCCACTTTATTAGGTACACCTGTCCAACTGCTCGTTAACACTTAATTTCTAATCAGCCAATCACATGGCGGCAACTCAGTGCATTTAGGCATGTAGACATGGTCAAGACAATCTCCTGCAGTTCAAACCGAGCATCAGTATGGGGAAGAAAGGTGATTTGAGTGCCTTTGAACGTGGCATGGTTGTTGGTGCCAGAAGGGCTGGTCTGAGTATTTCAGAAACTGCTGATCTACTGGGATTTTCATGCACAACCATCTCTAGGGTTTACAGAGAATGGTCCGAAAAAGAAAAAACATCCAGTGAGCGTCAGTTCTGTGGGCGGAAATGCGTTGTTGATGCCAGAGGTCAGAGGAGAATGGCCAGACTGGTTCGAGCTGATAGAAAGGCAACAGTGACTCAAATAGCCACCCGTTACAACCAAGGTAGCCAGAAGAGCATCTCTGAACGCACAGTACGTCGAACTTTGAGGCAGATGGGCTACAGCAGCAGAAGACCACACCGGGTGCCACTCCTTTCAGCTAAGAACAGGAAACTGAGGCTACAATTTGCACAAGCTCATCGAAATTGGACAATTGAAGATTGGAAAAACGTTGCCTGGTCTGATGAGTCTCGATTTCTGCTGCGACATTCGGATGGTAGGGTCAGAATTTGGCGTCAACAACATGAAAGCATGGATCCATCCTGCCTTGTATCAACGGTTCAGGCTGGTGGTGGTGGTGTCATGGTGTGGGGAATATTTTCTTGGCACTCTTTGGGCCCCTTGGTACCAATTGAGCATCGTTGCAACGCCAAAGCCTACCTGAGTATTGTTGCTGACCATGTCCATCCCTTTATGACCACAATGTACCCAACATCTGATGGCTACTTTCAGCAGGATAATGCGCCATGTCATAAAGCTGGAATCATCTCAGACTGGTTTCTTGAACATGACAATGAGTTCACTGTACTCCAATGGCCTCCACAGTCACCAGATCTCAATCCAATAGAGCATCTTTGGGATGTGGTGGAACGGGAGATTCGCATCATGGATGTGCAGCCGACAAATCTGCGGCAACTGTGTGATGCCATCATGTCAATATGGACCAAAATCTCTGAGGAATGCTTCCAGCACCTTGTTGAATCTATGCCACGAAGAATTGAGGCAGTTCTGAAGGCAAAAGGGGGTCCAACCCGTTACTAGCATGGTGTACCTAATAAAGTGGCCGGTGAGTGTGTATGTGTGTGTGTGTATATATATATATATATATATATATATATATATATATATATATATATATATATATATATATATTATATATTTTTTTTTTTATTCATTTTGATGGCCTAGTTTCAGGTTTAAGTCGGTAATATCCAATTAATGGATGTCCAACACTCCACACCATACCGATTAGTTGTCACTTGGTTGTACCCTACCTATACATTGTACAGAACAGGAATAGAGATGAGCGAACACTGTTCAGATCAGCCGATCCGAACAGCACGGGCACCTGTGCTGCCGGCAAAGTCAGCATCACAGGTGCTTCCATTCATTTCTATGGGAGCGTGCTGTTCGGATCGGCTGATCTGAACAGTGTTCGCTCATCTCTAAACAGGAAGGGTCTGATCATTGTGTGGTGACTGAAGTGCCGCAGCATTGATCCTATTCTAGTAAGTGGAAGCCAAGCTGCCAATATCATAAGGACAAGTCATCCATACTCAAAAACCCGTCTAGGCCCAGAAAAAAACCCTTTTAAAGGAACCGTTCTGCTTTTGAGTAACACTTTAATTCTGAATTTGTGCACTCAAAGTTAACAAGACCTAAATCAAAAATCATGATTAATTGGGCATTTTGCTTTAATCACGATTTATAGCAATTTATTTAGGCCATGCCCCTTTTCAGGTATGAGTGTGTATGGCGAGCCTCACTAGATTTTTGTGTGGTTGGTTTAATTCAGACCAAACTACTACGAGCTGGAGCTCTTGTTATACTGTGGGGTGTCTAATTAGCGGAGGCCCAGGGGATGGGAACAAACATAAACAGCATTACTCGCCTCCCCTGAGCTCCACCACTGCTCCTGGTCGTCTTCTGGTCTGATGAATGACATCTTGTATGTTCCATGGTGAGGCAAAGATGCAGGCGTAACCAATATCCAAATGCTTGACTCTTTGCATCACAAAGCCACATGACCACTGAGGTCTAATCCCAGATCTCGGTGGTCCCTGCCGCTATTAAAGAGTCTGGAAGAAGGCCATGACCAGTGTCAGAGCCCAGAGGAGGTGAGTAACGCTTTGTTCACCTCCCATGAGCGTCTACATGTAATGCTCTGGGTTATAGCAGTTCTGGTTTTGATGTGTTTGGCCCATATGAAACTGCAGGTAGTTATCTGGAGTGACTATTGGATTGGGGTATTTTTATGACTAATTGCCCCCAACCCTAGTTTACTATACTTGTCTTCTATTTTATGGACAGTTATTCATTTACGTGGCCGCCATGTAATACAGCAATTCTCCGTAATTGCCACTAGTCACAAAACAGTATTACCTGGCAAAATCAGTTGCTTGTCTCGGGGTCTTTGCTGCTGCTGCTATCCCTCCTGACCTACCACATACACATGCATGCTTGGCTGTGTTCTGACTATGGAGAACACTGCAGTCAGGAAACCCTCATACACATTAGATGGTTAACCAATCCTGCCGAAATCTACAGGTGTGACAGACCTTATCTATGAAAAGTCACTGAAAAAGCAAAACCTCCTTCTATAACTAGAATTCCTCTATTTCCAGATCCGAGGATTTCCCACCATTAAAATCTTCCAGAAGGGCGAGGAGCCTGTTAACTATGAAGGTGGACGGACAAAGGCTGATATTGTGGCTCGTGCCCTTGACTTGTTCTCTGAGAACGCACCTCCCCCCGAGGTCCTGGAGGTTGGTATAGTTCTCTTCGGTTAACCGTACCTGTAGTGTCATCTTAAGATGTATTCTTCTGACATTGATATGCCTTCGGGCCAGACAAACCCTCAAAGACATCGTGTAAGCCACTGTCAGACACTTGTAACTTAATCTATTGAAATAATACACTTTTGTCTGAAGCTCTCCAGGGTGCCATCCCTCTTTTATTCCTCCTGGAAATGTGACTATAGACAGTTGGGTGTTGCCTTTCTTCACATCAGATGGGTGTATCCTAATATACTTACTGACTGTATACAGACATACTTTGTCCCTTGAGCCTAACTATAATACTAACGCTTTTATTCTGATAGATCCTGAATGAAGACGTCGTAAAGAAGACCTGCGAGGAACATCAGCTCTGCATAGTCGCTGTCCTGCCTCATATCCTAGACACAGGTACTAATATATTCCCTCAGCTGTATATCCCGTTCTTGGAAAATCCACTACTATAAAACAATCACTAGCCTATTGTCTTGCTTTGACTTGCCTTGGACTACGCTCGCGATGTCTAACTTGCTCCCGGGTTTATTGCAGGGGCGGCTGGAAGAAATGCCTATTTGGAGGTCATGCTCAAATTGGCTGACAAGTACAAGAAGAAGATGTGGGGGTAAGTCCATCAGTCTGTCAATATTTTCTTTGAAGATCAAATTTGTCAATGTTTTTGGAAAGAAAATGTACAAAAAAAAAGATCTTTCAGCTGCATGCCGATTATGCATCTTCATGGTAACGGATAACAAACTCTGTGTAGCCTGATCCTGCAGTTATACTCCCTTATGTCTGACCTCTAATTTCGCTTAATGGGATTCTATCATTTAAAATGCTGGGTGTTTGTTTGTTTTTCTCCCTAACACGTAGGAATAGCCTTAAGAAAGGCTATTCTTCTCCTACCTTTTAGATGTCTTCTCCGTGCCGCCATTCGGTAGAAATCCAGATTTTCTTTGGTGTGCAAATTGAGTTCTCACAGCACTGGGGACGGTCCCCAGCATCTCCAAATCTCCAGCGTCCCCCTCCATTTTCGCCTGGAACGGCCTCTCCCTCCGTCTGCTTCCAGCGCTGGCTTCAAACTTCTAGTCATGCACAGTCGGCTCTGCCGTTGGACCTCGGGCAAAGCCGACTGCGCATGCCCACAACCATTTTCTTGTGGCACTTACACCAGCTTACAAAAAAATGGCCCTGGGCATGCACAGTCAGCTCTGCCCGATGGCAGAGCCGACTGCGCATGTGTAGAAGTTTGACCCCAGTGCCAGAAGATGATCGTCGAGAGGCCGTTCCAGACGAAGTTAGAGGAAACGCTGGAGATTTCTCTCACAGCATTGGAGATGCCCCAGGAGCTGTAGAAGCAAAAAGATTGTGAATTTTAAATGAAATCCTGAGTGTTAGCTTTATTGGGGCAATAATAATGGATAGTGAAATTGGACGTGGCCTTTAAGACGGTGAATCAAGTGAGAGGGCCCCAGTTTTCAGTGACTGATCCCATATATGTTGTTACAGGTGGCTCTGGACAGAGGCCGGTGCACAGATGGATCTGGAGACCGCTCTTGGTATTGGTGGCTTTGGTTACCCAGCGATGGCCGCTGTCAATGCGCGGAAGATGAAGTTTGCACTACTGAAGGGCTCTTTTAGTGAGCAGGGCATCAATGAGTTCCTGAGGTAAGGGTTAATGCTGTCACGATGGACTCTGTGATGGATTTCCTAATGTCTTTTACAGTCATTGAGCTAAAGCCAGATGTTGTGTGACCTCCATGTTCCTGGAGACTCCATAATGAGTCTTATGTTTCTTCTATAATTCCAGAGAGCTGTCATTTGGCCGCGGTTCCACCTCGCCAGTTGGTGGGGGCGCTATACCCAAGATTTACAAAGTTGAGGCTTGGGATGGCAAGGATGGAGAGGTAAGCATACATGTCATTTTAGGTTGTAAAACTTCTGGTTCCTGAATTCCTCCAAAAGCTGCAACCGATTTACATCGCCTTGTCTGGCTAATGGACGATGTATTATTATCCAGGAGGCATAGAGAGGAACAGACTGCATTATTATACTATACACCCAACTGTCCGGTTAAAAACCATGACCCATGCTGGGTTTCTTGCCAGTTTCTTAATAAATTCTAATGCAAATTTATCTCCTCTGCAGCTGCCAGTCGAGGACGACATTGATCTCAGCGATGTAGATCTTGATGAAGACGACATCGAAAAAGACGAACTGTGAAGAGAAGAAGCGCAGACCTCCTTGTATTGTTACATCCCTCTTCTTGGAGGAACTTTTCAGCTGGTGGACGTCCACTTGTCCAGAAAGCTTGGGTGCTGGCAGCAGTGACTTCTGTATAACCTACCAGATACATGTGAACTTGAAGAGAAGGATTTCAATGATACCAATGGACAGTTCCTCTCGGGAGAACACTGAAAAAAAATTCTATGAATTGTTGTAACAGTGATGAGTTCTATTGTTTGCTCTTTAGATTTTGCTGGAAACTGATGTTTTTGGGTTGTTCCCCGCCCCCCCTTTTTTTTTTTTTTTTTTTTTTTTTTTTGTCTGGGGTTGAGGGCAGGTTTACAAATTGAAGGAGTCAAAAAATGCCCCAGAACATTTTCTTGGCCAACACTGCAAATATTATTTTGATTTATGTATTCTGTTTTGGGTATTTTCATTGGCAAATTGATCTGCTTGACTCAATTTCTGAATAAAATATTTTTTGACATACATTATTTCTTTTTTTTTCTTGGGAGCCAGTTTGTTCCGCCTCCCGGAAAAAGAAACGAGATGCTCATTCTTCAGGCCGGTTCGACCTGAAGACACTCCTGACCTAGGCCCATTCATTGGGCCTAATCTGGAGCAGAGTGCGCGACTGTATGCCGATGGACTGCACTGGCATTCAGTCGCGGCGACCCAGTTTTTTTTTTTTTTTTTTTAAACGGAACCTGAGGCGACCTCTACCCCGTGTGAACTTACCTTAAAGGAGTTGTCCAGGATTTGAAGGTAATTGGTATCCACAGGATAGTTCATCAGAATAAGATCATTCAGGGGTCCAACACCCAGAAGCCATCCCAATGAGTTGTTAAAGTCATATACACAACCGTAATCCAGCGCATCCTCCTATTGTACAAGGTGTCTGACTTTTCAAGTCAGTCCAGCCATTTCTAAAGATAACATGGCTCTCCTATATTGGTACGTGCTAAAATGTGATCATTTTACTTACATGTACTACTAATGAAACCACCTAGATCCAATATAATAGTATAGGTCATTGATCAGTTCAGCATCTGAACGCTTTGGTGTATTTCACCTTTCTCAGCGACTATCTATTGGTGTGTCTATATACCAGGTATATAGCTAGAAGCAGCCCTACTCCTATTTAACTGAATGAGAGCAGGGCTGCAGTTCCGGGTGCCACCACTACAGTGTAAGGAGCGCCATATACTGTAGTGGTGATTCCTAGAACTGCACTTGAATAGGAGCAGGGCTGCTTCTGGCGGCTAAAATAGATGACCAGGACATGGTCTAGGTGTCTGACCCAGCCAATCTGATACTGGTGACCTATCCTAAGCTAGGGATGTGTATAGTGATGTCACAACTCTCCCCTGATAGCAGCAATAGCAGGAAAGCCAGTGGATCCAACATGTCTAAGACCAAGGGGCCTCTGCCATACGCTGGCTGGCATCTATGAAAAAATAGATAAGGATTTGGTTGTTTTGTTTTTTTTCAGTTTTTTGTTTTTGTTTTTTTAAATCCCAGACCGATTCAGGCATACAGATGAATGGATCAGTTACTATAGATTAATACTGTTCCATACATTTGCCTATGCATTTCATTAGCAGAGTGTGTGGCATGTAGACTGTGTATACCTTATAGTATATTAGACATAGAAAAGCAATGTACACATGTATATAATCCTTTATTGTTATGGTCGGTGGTCACGTCCACCAGGCACAGGGTCTATGACCTAATTTACAAATAATACAGACTGCTGGGGGACGTCTTCTGCAGGACACAGGGGCAGGAGCTCTGGTTTTAGCACACACATTACTGGCTCATTCCTTTCAGTTTCCTTTATAGATACTGACGGCATCTGTTGTCTCTGGGAAAGACTGGGCAGCGATATCAGCACGGACCTATGGTCACTATAGAATTCACTATCGTATGTTCTGCCTCTAAGAGTCGAAATCTAAGCTATTCAGGTCGATCTTGAAGGAGACATATGGGTAATACTCTTGGTTGTTGAGTGCTAAACCAGGAATATCCATACCGACCTATGATGACAAGAAGATTATGGTCATTAAAAAGAAAAAACACAAGTTTTATGGTTGATATAATTTAAAGGGAACCATGTTAAAATTAAGTCCAGTTGGCAAGGGCCACAAAATAGGTCAGCAATAGCACCTGTCCTATCTGATGCAGCCTGGACTGTCGTCTCACCACGGGGCCGTGACATTAACAGTCATATGTACAGGCCCATTGGATAAAATCCTGCAAGGGCCCTTACAGGATTGCTCAGGAACGGTGGGGGCTAGAGAGAAAATTCCAACTGTGATGGAATCAATAGAGCAGCAGCTATGATGGATGCAAAGAGGTGGCAGTGGTTAAAGGTCCCCTTTAAGGCAATAGAACTGCTACCTATGACCACAGACTAGGAGATCTGGGTTTCTGACTTACATCCTTCATGTTTGCAGCCGCTGCCTCGTCCAGATGTCGAAATATGGCATTCAATACATCTCGTAGTCTTTTCATAGATTTCTTGTAGGGGTGCAGAATCACTGCCTGGAAGTTCACTGGCAAACCATACCTAAAATATAAAGGTTACTAGATGTGTATGCAGCCTTATTACCCGTACAGCAAGAACCATGTCATTACGTCAGGTCCTGACCTTAGCACAGACTCTACGAAAACTCGCAAAGCTTTTATATGAATCCAAGCAATGAACGATTCACTGAAGTTCACTTTCAACCAACGCAGGAGAGGCCCCTGTGTGACAAAACAGTACAGGTATAGGTCAACTTTGTACGGTAAAGTATAGCACATTGTAATAGAAAAACACACAGGGCTGCTAAGGTCCTGGGATAGGTCATCAGTATGAAAATCAATGTCAGGCCAGAACATCCCTTTAGGCCGGGGCCCCACATTGTGCAAACGGAGCGACAAAAAACTCTGCGTTTTCCATTACCTGCAATGTGGATGAGACACACATTGCAGGAAAAAAATCTGCACCGGAAAAGGTACAGTTTCACGAAACGCCCACGCTTTTGGAAATCGCAGCATGTCAGTTATACCTGTGGGAATGCTGGCGTTTTCTGTATAGGTAGAATGGGGGCAGGAACAGGAAGAAAACTCTGCAAAAATGCAAAGTAAGGGTCCATTCACACGGAGTAACGTGCAACGTGATGTGGCACGTATACGGCGTGTGAGACTTTGAGCGCCGTAAAAGCTCCCATTGATTTCAATGGGAGCCTGGATCGTATACGCCGCGTAATTTTGCTGCCGTGATTTTGCAAAATAACGCGGCGTATACGATCCTGGCTCCCATTGAAATCAAGGTCTCACACGCCGTATACGTGCCACATCACGCGGCACGTTATGCTGCGTCTTGCAATGTGGGGCCTTATTCTTAGAGCAATTAATAAATGACACATCCCATACTATCTGTCTGTACCCAGTCTACCTGCCCCGGGTATTACACTTACATACTGCTGCTTCTTATCCGCCTCCAGTTTGATCATTTCTTCTTTTTCTAACTTCAGCTCTTTCTCATCGAAGAAAAACTCCCGAACCATGAACCTAAACACAGGATGGACAGGAACATGGCTGTTACTCTGTATAGTACATGACAAGCAGCGCTCATCTGTCTTTTCTACAATGTCTACCCCAAATCTATGGCCCAGGGTCGTGTAAACTGGCTATGTCTGCCATTGATCCCCATTGGGAAGATTGGGTGGAGGTCAGTAAGGGGGTGTTCATACATAAGAATTTGACTGAATCCGCCTCAAATTCCACCTGAGATACGCCTCCCATTCATTTCAATTGGAAACAGTAACGCTGTGTTAACATGGAGGACTTTTACGCGGGTTTCGGGGCAGATTTCGCAAATCGCAGCAGGATGCAAAAAAAAGTAGCGTCCTGCTCAATCTTGCTGCAGATTCCGAGGCTGAATTAATCATGGAGTCCAGGGCTACAGACTCCCTGCAGATTAGGCCTGGGCCTAATCAGGAGCAGGATGACATGACGGAATTCGATGTACTGCATCAGCATCCCTTCGCGGCTAGACCACGGCGAAAAAGCGGTTTAACCTAACAGTTTTTTTTCTACCTGCTCTTTCTTCAGGCGGATTCTGCCGGGGAACTCCCAGACGGAAAATACAGCTTTTCTGCTGCTGTGGAATTTGATGCAGAATTTGTCAAAAGTCCATTTGCGGAATTTGGAATTTGGCCCTGCACAATAAAGGCAAAATAGAGCAAAAAAATTTATGTTTGACAAATTGAGCGTCAAATTCCTAAAGAAGACATTATACCGTGGGGGGGGGGGGGGCAGTAAAGGTCTGTCTCTGCAACCTTTGATGTCTCGGGGGTGAATGGATAAATGAATGGAGTACAGTAAGTAGTGATGATTTCCCTGGGGGCGCACCCAGTCATAACAGTGCTATGGGGCCCAATCTTTCCTAGTTACGCCCCTCGGGAGAAGTCCTGAAAGTGATGATACGGCCCCCACAGAGCCCTGATCTCAACATCATCCAGTCTGTCTAGGATTACATGAAGAGACAGATGGATTGGAGCAAGCCGACATCCACAGAAGGTCTGGGCTTAGTTCTCCAAGATGGCGGGAACGACCTCCCTGCTGAGTTCCTTCAAAAACTGTCAGGTAGTGTACCGAGAAAAATTGATGGAAGGCAAAGGGCAAAGGTCACACCAAATATTGATAAGATTTACAATTCTCTTTTCTTCTTAATTTTTTTTAATTGACAAACATAAACTGTTAACCCTTCTATTCCTGGACACATTCTTACTGTGCAGTATTGTATATCTCTTACTTGTTTTCTCGAGCTTTAGCTTTAAAGTCTTCTATGACTTTTCTGAAGAGGGTGACTGTGAACAATCCTCCGTCTGAGTCCTCTGCGATCATCCTACAAAGAAACAAACAGAGAGACAATGTACAAGGCCGCCCAATCCTGCCGGTCACTATTATGTGGCATGACTGAGTCTATCAGCTGCTTCAGTATAGGAAATAGTGGTTTTCTCTGCCTGTGCCCAGCTCTGTAGAGTATTTAGGCCGGGGCCCCACGTTACGAAAACCCTGCGTATTACATTACCTGCAAAGTAGATGGGATTCTAACTAATCCCATCCACACATTGCAGAACAAAAACTGCTGCGGGGACTGATGTTCCTTAGGCCCACCAGACAAAATGATTCTGAGGGCTCAGCCTCCTACAATGTATATATAATACACAGTCCAGTCATATTAATGTGACCACCGCCTACTTTTGACGTCAACGCTAGATAACCAATCGCAGAAGGCACGTGTCATCAGCCATCTGGGTGCACTCATCATTGTGGAAGGCATGATGGTTCAACACAAGTATGCATCTATCCTTGCGGACCATGTTCACCCCTACATGCGAATTGTTTTCCTTCAGGATGATGGCATCTACCAGCAGGACAATGTGACGTGTCATAAAGCTCGCAGTGTACGTGCGTGGTTCGAGGAGCACCAGGATGAGTTTACCGTACTCCCTTGGCCAGCAAATTCCCCGGACTTGAACCCAATCGAGAATCTGTGGGACAACCTCAATCGGGTTGTTCACGCCATGGATGCTCAACCGCGTAACCTAGAGCAGCTGGACACGGCACTGGAGTCGGCATGGCTCAACATCCCAGTGACATCATCACAACATCCCCTCTCTTCCTGCACGTCTCGCAGCAGTCCGCTCTGCCAAAGGGGGTTATTCTGGATTTTGACAGGTGGTCACATTAATGTGTATGATCTTGTTATAATGTCCTTTTCACATATTCAGAGTTTCGTGTCTATAAGACTATATTCACACCACCATGCTGATCCATAGTTTGAGCACCCAGTGTTTTTTCAAGACCCGTCACCCTTCAATTGGGAGAGAGAAAACAAAATCAAGTTTTCGGCGCATGCTCTACTTTTTCATGGATTACAGGTATCACTCGCCTGTTATTGGAGCCTAAATCCTGATAGGATCCTTTGACCTTATTCTGGCAATACAATACAAGTGGATGGGGTATGAAAATAAGACTAATCCAGTGATGGATCCAATGGCCTACAGCAAATCTGTGCAGTGTGGACATGGCCTTAGTACTAAAGTACATGTAGAATTCATCCTCCCATCAATCCAGTTACCCAATCTACCAGGAAACATTTAATGCTGAGGCCCCACATTGCGGAAACGCATCTTTTGTTGCAGATTTGGTTGCAATTTTTTAGCCAAAGCCAGGATTGGACAGAGCAGAAGTGAGAAGTATAAGAACTTCCTATATAGTTCCCATTCCTTCTGTAGCCATTCTTGGCTTTGGCTCAAAAAACGCAGCAAAATCTGCAACAAAAGAAGCTGCGTTTCCGCAACGTCTTTGTCCAGTTCCACCTTCCGTATTCCTACCCACTCTTCCCACTGGCTCTTACTTGGTTGATCGAGGTACCACCATATCGGACAGTGATTCGTAGGTCTTTTGCCAAGCAATATAGCTAGTCCTGTGAGTGAAAAAATGGCAGAATTTAAGAGGAATAGATGTAGAATGACTGAAATCATGATATGTCTTTAAGAAACAGCAGTGATTCTTATAAAGCAGAGCTGCAGTATATAGTATGCGGGATCGACTGAGGCAGAAAAAGGTTAAGCATCTTATGTCTCTTACATCAGGGTATGGGCTACAATGGAGTGACTAAAATTAGGTATGGCATGGATCCAGTAGGTGGCGCTGCCACGGATCCGCCACCAGCTGCCAAGAAGCAAGAAAGGAAGATCAGGCAGGCGATCGCCCCCTATAGATTCTAACTTACATATCACTTGAAGTCCATCACTGGACAGTTGCTGTAAGACTGTGCTATCTGTATGTGCCGCATGCTATAAGTGTCTATACTACTTACTTTGGGACAACCACCAGGAGTGTGATGAGATATTCAGAGTTCAGAACAAAGTCTTCTTTATGTACAATGTCAGCCAAGGTTCTGGTCAGTAAACTGCCCCTATGGGATAAAGGAGAGGCCTATTACTTAATACACTGTATGCGGTCGTTTTTTATTAAGAACGTTCATATTTTCTTAGAACAGACACAAGCCAACAATAGATTTATAAAAGACAAAGGGGGTCTGTTGCCAGACCCCGCCATGTGAACCAAGCCCCGCAGATACATAGCTTAGGGTCAGGGTGTAGCTATAGAGGTAGCAATGCCACCAGGCCCTGGAGACTCCGGGGCCCCAAAGACTTCTCTACAACATACAAAGATGTCAGTATTATAAATAGTACATAGTAAGTGGGGGACCACTATATATTTTGCATTGGGGCATTCAGGTGGCTCTAACCTACTTATCTGCAGGGCTGGGTTGATCTGCTGGGTTTTGGTGACAGACTCACTTTCAAGCAATTAAAGGGGACCTTTCACCACCTCCACCAATTCTAGCTCTTAACATCTTTTAATAGGCACCACTGATTCCATCACAGTTGGAATTTTTGCTCTAGTCCCCGCCATTCCTGAGCAACAGGAGCAGTTAGTTTTGGTGCCTGATATGCTATTTAAGCTCTATAGTGTCAGAAGGGCAGTGTCAGGCAGGGGGCGTGATTCAGAGCTCCAATCAGAAGCAGCCAGTGCCAGATCTAAGAATCACACCCCTTGTCTGCTCCTGCCTGACAATACAGGCCCTCCTGACGGTACAGAGACTAAATAGCATATCAGGCACCAAAACTAACAGCATTAATTGCTCAGGAAAGGTGGGGGCTAGAAAAAATATTCCAATTGTGCTAGAATCAGTGGAGAAAAGGCTTATTAACTGATTGAGGTACACTTTTCAGTTATTTTTTGCCAAGCCCTAGGATCTTTCTTTTTTTTTTTTTTTGAATTTCCTATGTTTTTTAATGTCTCTGGATCTGTGAAAAAAATGACACAAGATACCATCCATTTTTTTTCCTGGACCCATAGACTTGATGTAATGCATCTCTGAAAGAGACAAACACGCTTCTGTTTTTGTATATGCGGATCCATTGTCCAAAAAACAGATGGCAGAATAAATACATGGATAAGAATGGATACATATGGCGTCCGTGAAAAATGCAGACAGCATATGTACATAAATTTCGGACGTGTGAATAAGGCCTTACTCACATAAGCATCTATACGTACACAGTTTTCCTCTCCAGACTCTGCAGGTTGGTCTTAATGTTGTTATACATATGTGCTCTTGTCTTCAGGTCGGTATCTATTTGTGACATTTGCTGGGAAAAAAATGTGAAAAATTAGAACGCAGTCATGTCAGTAATCCACTAAAGCTGATATTAAACTTCAGTGGATTTCATAGATTGCATAAGAGTAGAAAAAAATGTCAGATTTTTCCAGAAACAGCGCCATCATTGTTTAGGTGATGCCTGTGGTATTGCAATGGCTTTGCTCTTAATTTTTTCCTAGATATTTAGACTTCACCTGCGGGAAAGAGACGAACGTAATGGTCAATAGTTCTAAATTAAAAAGGACCTGTCACCTCCTGGGGCACATGCGGTTTTATACAGCGCTAGAAAGCCAACAGTGCTCTGAATTCAGCGCACTGTCGGCTTTCATGATCTGTGCCCCAGGTGAAGAGCTATCGGACCCGGTACCGTAGCTGTTCACTGTCAGAAGGGCATTTCTGACAGTCAGTCTGAAACGCCCCTCCTCACAGCAGCGTCTATAGCGCTGTATTGTAAGAGCAGTGAAGAACGCCTCCCCAGTACACGTCTATGGACGAGCACTATCAGGAGGGGAGGAGGCGTTCCTCACCAGTCTCACAGTACAGCGCTATAGGCTCTGCTGAGAGTAGGGGCGCAAATCGGACTGACTGTCAGAAACGCCCTTCTGACGGTGAAGAGCTACAGTACCGGCACCTATAGCTCTTCCCCCAGGGCACAGAACGGGAAAGCAGATACTGCGCTGAATTCAGCGCACTGTCGGCTTTCTTGCGGTGTATTACACCGCATGAGCCCCAGGAGGAGAAAGGTCCTCTTTAAGAAGTTTTAAGAAAAAAGTGATGAAATAGTGCTGAATCCCGCCTCACCTTGCTCAGGGAGTCTGTTAAATTCTTCAGGGGCTGCTTCACGGGATATTTAGCCATGTCCCACTCGAAACGGGTCATGTAGCTGACCAAATCAACTGCAATCACAGAAAACCATTAGTTACGCTGGTGCAAGGCAAGCGCGGCGACATTCCTTTAATCCGGCATCTGATAATCCAGAACATCAGACAATCCAGAACTTTTTCCAGCAAGGATGTAAATGCAAAAAATTAGCGGAAAGATCAAATGAAGAAGTACATGTTATAAAATGAAAAAGTTATAGAAGCAGATTTTTACGAACATCTTATTTGGCTTTTTTACCCTTTATAGTTGTTTTTTTTTTTGTGAAATTTACATATTTTTTACGAACATCCAATAATCCAGAATATTTGATACCTGATACCCTTTGATGCCGGATTAAAGGAACATTATGTGTTATTATTACACTATATGACAATAGAAGTTATGTAACATTCGCATGTCACATGGCTTGTTTGCTCAGTCCCATTCAAGGCAATGGAGCTGAGCTGCAATACCAAGCATGGCCACTATACAATGTATGGCACTGTGCTTGGTGTTGAAGTGAGTCTGTCAGCAGACAAATGGTAAATAAGGTAATCCAAGTACCTTGTAGTGCTCTTTATATACTTTCCAAATATACCTTTGTTACTCAGAATTGCAGCTCCATTATTGAGAAAATAACCGTTGTATTCGTAAGAAGGGTTTTTGATGCAGTTGCTCCCTGGGCTTCCCTCTGCGCTGTAGATTATCTCCCCTAACCGCTACCCAGCTTTTCCCAGGGGGAGCGATGTTACTGAAAGGTTGGTAGGCTGAGCTGGGCAGCAGTTCGGAGAGATAACTGCTGACAGACTCCCTTCAATGAAGAGGCCGCAGCACTCTTGCGAGCTCTGAGGACGCTTCAAACAGCGTATCGTGGTGGTGGGGGGGGGGATATCATGAGTGTTGGACCCCCAACAATCTGATATCCTCTTTAATGCTATCATGCACTCCAAAAATCTCCAAAAAAGAAATATATGTGAGTAAGAAAGGTAAATGTGTGCGGTGCCAATCTTGAACTTGTGTTAGTAGACCAATGGCTGTGGACCCCAAGTGTCAACAGGACTATGTCCCAGAACCTTTTGTGATATTAGTCTGAGGATCATGAGTTTGATTAGAAAAAGGGATCTCATATACAAAAACACCCTTCTCTATAGCCTGTGCGTGGTATTACAACTCGTTTATTATATGACGTTCCATCTAGCTGCTGAGATGATGGAACAATCACAGGCACAGCGCAAGGAACAAGCTGAGAGTCAGGCCAGCTTGAGAGCTGCCAAAACACCAGAGAAGATGGATCATCGCCGCCAACACGCTCATTATATGGTGTCCCAGTGAGCTGCTGAGATACCAGAACAATCACATGCACGGCGTAAGGAACAAGTTCAGTGGCAGGCCAGCTTGAGAGCTGCAGAAATGACGGAGCAGGTGGATCATCGACACCAACAACATGCTCATAATATGGCGTTCCAGCGAGCAGCTGAGATACTGGAACAGGCACGGCAGCAGGAACAAGTTCAGCGCCAGGCCAGCTTGAGAGCTAGAGCAATTTGCTGAATATAGGTGGATCATCGACGCCAATAGCACACAGACGAAGTTGCGGGCAGAGGCTAGTACATATATATACAGTCCTATGAAAAAGTTTGGGCACCCCTATTAATCTTAATCATTTTTAGTTCTAAATATTGTGGTGTTTGCAGCAGCCATTTCAGTTTGATATATCTAATAACTGATGGACACAGTAATATTTCAGGATTGAAATGAGGTTTATTGTACTAACAGAAAATGCGCAATATGCATTAAACCAAAATTTGACCGGTGCAAAAGTATGGGCACCTCAACAGAAAAGTGACATTAATATTTAGTAGATCCTACTTTTGCAAAGATAACAGCCTCTAGTCGCTTCCTGTAGCTTTTAATCAGTTCCTGGATCCTGGATAAAGGTATTTTGGACAAACAATTCAAGTTCAGTTAAGTTAGATGGTCGCCGAGCATGGACAGCCCGCTTCAAATCATCCCACAGATGTTCAATGATATTCAGGTCTGGGGACTGGGATGGCCATTCCAGAACATTGTAATTGTTCCTCTGCATGAATGCCTGAGGATTTGGAGCGGTGTTTTGGATCATTGTCTTGCTGAAATATCCATCCCCGGCGTAACTTCAACTTCGTCACTGATTCTTGAACATTATTCTCAAGAATCTGCTGATACTGAGTGGAATCCATGCGACCCTCAACTTTAACAAGATTCCCGGTGCCGGCATTGGCCACACAGCCCCAAAGCATGATGGAACCTCCACCAAATTTTACAGTGGGTAGCATGTGTTTTTCTTGGAATGATGTTTCTTTTTGGACGCCATGCATAACGCCTTTTTTTATAACCAAACAACTCAATTTTTGTTTCCAAAATGAAGCTGCCTTGTCCAAATGTGCTTTTGCATACCTCAGGCAACTCTATTTGTGGCGTACGTGCAGAAACGGCTTCTTTCTCATCACTCTCCCATACAGCTTCTCCTTGTGCAAAGTGCGCTGTATAGTTGACTGATGCACAGTGACACCATCTGCAGCAAGATGATGCTGCAGCTCTTTGGAGGTGGTCTGTGGATTGTCCTTGACTGTTCTCACCATTCTTCTTCTCTGCCTTTCTGATATTTTTCTTGGCCTGCCACTTCTGGGCTTAACAAGAACTGTCCCTGTGGTCTTCCATTTCCTTACTATGTTCCTCACAGTGGAAACTGACAGGTTAAATCTCTGAGACAACGTTTTGTATCCTTCCCCTGAACAACTATGTTGAACAATCTTTGTTTTCAGATCATTTGAGAGCGGGCTGTCCATGTTCGGCGACCATCAAACTTAACTGAACTTGAATTGTTTTGTTGAAAGAAATGGTCCAAAATACCTTCATCCAGGATCCAGGAACTGATTAAAAGCTACAGGAAGCGACTAGAGGCTGTTATCTTTGCAAAAGGAGGATCTACTAAATATTAATGTCACTTTTCTGTTGAGGTGCCCATACTTTTGCACCGGTCAAATTTTGGTTTAATGCATATTGCGCATTTTCTGTTAGTACAATAAACCTCATTTCAATCCTGAAATATTACTGTGTCCATCAGTTATTAGATATATCAAACTGAAATGGCTGTTGCAAACACCAAAATATTTAGAACTAAAAATAATTAAGATTAATAGGGGTGCCCAAACTTTTTCATAGGACTGTATATATATATATATATATATATATATATATATATATATATATATATGCATCTTTGGTGAGTCCAGTGTGGTCACATGATTAATGTACATGACATCACCTCTGAGGGATCGGCAGTAATACTTCATTGATAAATATATGTTGTTGTTTTTTTTTGCTTTATATTATTTCCATTTTATGAACAATTTTCCTAAAATCCTCGACAACCACTTTAGGCTGAGGCTTTTCTTGCGGAAATGCAACATTTTTGGTTGCAGATTTTGTTGTAGTTTTTGTTACCCATAGTGAGTGGCATGAAACATAATGGAAAACATAAAGGAAACTCTTAGACATCTCCTTTTTTTAACTCCATTCCTGACTTTGGCTCAAAAACAACAAAGCAAAATCTGCAACAAAAAATGTTGCGATTCCACAACGTGGGCTTTCGTGTTACAGTATTTGCTTTGGAATGGTTTTACGAAAGATGTTCCATTGCTGGACTGACATTGATCACTGTAACCTGTGGGGAAATCTGGCAGCTGGTGTTCAATTCCTTCACAGCACCTCCGCAGGGTAAATGAAGGTATCCATGGCTGGGTCAATAAGCACGAAATGAAAACATTATTATTTATTGTATCAGTTGGGGGTAAAACCTTTACAGTCTGAATTGATTGCAATAGGCCTGGATGACATGATAGAGTTAAATGTACTGTAGCCCTGCAGAGGCGCAGGATATGAGCTGTACATAGGGTTGTGTCTTCTCACTGATAGCTGACCCTAACTATTGCTTTTCCATCTCAGGTACGAGAAGCCGGAAACTGATACGGCCTGAAAAGAGCATGAACTGTGCAATGTTTCCATTCCAAGTCTATTACAGGTATGTCCCTCCCTTCCCTCTAAGACTAAACTACAACTCCCATCATGCTTTTCAGACCACTGGGCGTTCACGATTTATTGGGGTTGCTCTAGAAACCCAATTTTTATGTCTATACATGTGTAAAGGGTTAATAAATGCATTGTCTCTACCTATAGGTAAAGGGGTTATCCATTTTAAAAAAAAAAAATATTGGTCATATGATAGTATTCCTTATTATAAACAAATTAGCGATAGGTGAGGGGTGGAGTTACAGGCAGTGGGCATGTCTTAGTATACATGTAGTTCCTCCCTCTCACCTGTCACTGCAGTGGTCAAAGCAATAGACAATGGGGCGGAGATACAGGCATATTTGAGCTTGGTCCCAAGGCGAGGGGAGTGGGTGGCTCAGAACAGGTCACATTTCGTTTGCAGGCCAGGGTGCTTTGATGTTGCAGGTGTGGTCACATGACCTGAAGGTAAATCAGCTAAACGGAGCATAATTACTAAAGTGATGAAATATTAATGATTTGTTTATATTAAGGAAAACTGTCATATGACCAATACTTTTTCTATAAACCAGATAACCCCTTTAAATTGTGTTGTTATATGTCCTCATGCCTGTACCTGTATGTACTGTATATTATACAGTATGTATGATATAATTGGGAATTATTACATCCATATTTATTAACTCCAAATGCCCTGCTACCCCTCCCCCCCACCACCAGTGACAAAGGAAAATGCTAGAACACTGGTTGCCAGCAGTCACCACTAGGTGGAGATAGCAACCCCCCGCCCTTAGCCAGTTTAGGCCTGTGGGCCAGGGCCAGTGTGTAGGTGGCTGCAGACGTGTTTTAGGCAGCACTTTCACCTGTTTAGTTAGTGGTGGTTAGGGCAAGACAGGTTACCCCATGCCGTCAGGACCCCCCCTTCCCCCAGCTTACCAAAGAAATGATGGTTGCCGACAGAACATCTCCAGTGCCCATCAGTGAGGAAACATGGCATCCATGGCCAAAACTAGCCCACATTTCTCCAACAGTGGTTAAAACAATGGCTCAAAACTGGGGTCATGTTCACCTCGGTGGAAAGGGACAAATGACTAGAGGGGGGAGCGAAGAACAGACACCATTGTCATGCATGTGTACGTGGCTTGTGTGTGGACTCTGTCTGACTAAAGGAACCGTGACTCCATGTTACTTGTGACTAGAACAGTGTTACAGGCATCGCCTGATCAACTGCCGTGGTGTCTCCTTCACAACCACCATCAGGGGTACCCCTAAACACCAACCCACTGGAGACCCAAGCATGGAAGAAGTGTCCAAGGAGAAATTTCCACCATCCATTGCCAAGGTGTGACGCTGTTATCATTTTGCCACCCTAGAGACTGTAATAGGATTGATGCCAAAACTCCCTAGACATGGAGAGGTAGTGAGAAGCCGCCATTTTGGGTCTCATCCACAGCGCTATCTCTACATTGCTACCCCCAGTATGATGACATCATAACACAATAGGTATCATACTGTACTTTTTATGTTTTAAGAGACTTTCAGACATAGTAGAGTCAGAAGACTTAGCAGAGTCAGAAGACGTAGCAGAGTGAGAAGACGTAGCAGAGTGAGAAGACGTAGCAGAAGAACCTGGGTAGCAGAGATGGACCTTTCAGTTCATGTGCAGATGTTACAGAAGAAAGTAAAATCTCATAACACAGAGCAGGGACGTTATCTGAGTCATACGGATATGGTGACCAGGCTACGAGGCCATTATGTCACCATCCATCGTAACCTGATCACTGTACCCCTACAACTAGAGTCTCCGACCATCGGAACCTGGACAATCCATGCTGAAAGAAAACACACAACACACCAGAGAAATTTACATACTGTGCATGTGTTTCACTTTCTTCTTCTTCCCTGGAAAAAAATCAACCATGAGGTTCTACGTTCATTCTCTTGGTGCATCTCTGAGTGGAACATTGGGTTTGTTCCAGTATGACATCTTACCTAATGGTACTCACCATTCCCATCTGTAAGATCATCACCAGTACTATCACAGTTCCCCTTCGGAACGCATCTATAAACTTATGTCTGCTGTTTGTCGCAACATTCAGACTTCTTCAACGACTACTACACCCAACAGCCTCTGCTCTGTATCCCAATCCTAACCCTACACCACCAATCCTAATCTGGGGTCTGAGTGTAAGGATGGCACCTGACAACCATATCACATTTTACAAGCAGTGTAAGCAAGGATTGATCCCGAATATTTCACATCTAAAAAAATCCTCTTAAGATATGTTCACATGGCAGAATTTTTCTGCTTGATCAAATTCCGCATTAAATTCTGCATCTGCTGGGGGAAATTTTCCGCCTCCTATTCACTTCAATGGGAGTTTTCAAGCGGAATCATGAATAATGGACGTTTTTCATGGCCATTTTCAATGTCGTTCATGTGAGTGTAGCCTTACTCTTCTGTTTTAAACTATTCCCATTCACTAAAATAGGATTTCTCTTGAGTTGCCCCTATCCTCTAGAGTGCTCTTCCTTGCCCAAATACACTATCCTTCATAATCCACGTCCTGAGTTTTGCGGCCCAGACAGGAACTGAGTAATTCACGGACATGTGCGTGAACCGACAGAAATAAATGCTGTACGTGAAATACCCAGATAACACACTGAACCACGTCACAGTCGTATGCAAGGGGCCTGACCCCTTTAATACAGAATTTCCCTTGAGTGGTCAGTAGCTCTGTCCTACAAGACTGTCCCACACGACCTCTCCTTCATCCCTGCTCCAAGGTCTCTTTGCGATTGTGCACGCCATGATTTTTTAGCTCACAGATTCATATAAAATCCATGAGATTAGGCCTCCATTTGCTTGTGTAGGTATAATTTAGGTGGAAAAAGGAGATTAGATAGCACTAGTGGAAAAAACAAGATACAGCACAAAGATACAACATGGATGTTGGGGTTCTCACCTCCATTTGCCAGTAGGTTTTCCTGGGCCTTCTCGGCAGAGTCATCCATTACTTCTCCTATATACTGAGCAATTTTCTTAATAACACTGTGGGGAAAATAGTAGGGTTAGCTAGAGGAGAGAGTCATGTGTCTTCAACATCATAGATGGATTTTTTTTTATACTAGAGAACTGTGAGATAAATAGCTAGCTACATAGATAGATAGATAGATAGATAGATAGATAGATAGATAGATAGATAGATAAATAGGAGATAGATAGATAGATAGATAGATAGATAGATAGATTGATAGGAGATAGATAGATAGATAGATAGATAGATAGATAGATAGATAGATAGATAGGACTCCTGTACTCATAGGCAGAAGTGCACAAAGAGCTTCTCTCTCTCTCTCTCTCTCTCTCTCTCTCTCTCTCTCTCTGGAGGACCCAGCATATGTAATTCCTTCTTTCTCCTCTGGGTGCAGTAGTGAGACACTATGTGATACATATACTATCAACAAACCTTGATACAAAATATTTTAAGATTTTTTTATATATTTGAAAAATGCCACGTCACTATCTATATTTTTAAAAAGTACCTGCAATTTTCTGACCACTAAGCCTAATTATACATTGACACTTGCCAGCTCTAACACTTTCCAGCTCTGACACTTGCCAGCCAGCTGAAGACAAGACAGGTATGCAATAGAATATAACACCTCTATAGATAACACCATTCATCCAACACTGAATCCATTACTGACAATAGATGATGTCACAGCTTGTCTACTCCCCCTTCTTGCACAGAGCTTGTCTAGAAATCTCTGCCATAATCCACAGTGAGTCTGCTCCAAACTGTTGATACCTATGACCATGACACTAAATGTTTTAGGTTTGGTTCAGACCTGCGTTGGCTCTCTGTACGGGGATTCCATTCCCCTCTCTGCTTTTTTTTTGCCCTTTTCGGACAGAAACTGAATGACAACCACGTGCAGTGGTGCAGTGCACTGGCATTCAGTCGCCTCCGCCTCAGGTTCCAGTCCAAAAAACCACGTGTGAATTTACCCTAATACTGATGACTAGAGATGAGCGAGTAGTATACGATCAAGTACTCAATCGAATACTACTCGCTATTCGCAGTAAATATTCAATTCAGAACCAGTGTTGATTGGACAAATGCTATCAGTATATAGCATTCGACAAATCAACGCTGGTTCTGGAGCAGGCTTGTCCTTGCTAGTCGGGAGACATGGCGGCTTGCTGTTACGAGGGAGCTGACTTTTTCTCATAGGAATGAATTGACCAGCGTTGATTGGCTAAGATCGGACCACAGTAGTCTCCATTGTGGTCGGATCTTAGACTCCGCCTCCTCACAGACGAGCCTCCGGCAGAACCAGTGTTGATTGGCCATATGCTGTACACTGGCCAATCAACGCTGGTCAATGCATTCCTATGTTAAAAAGTAAGCTTCCTCGTAACAGCAAGCTGCCAACTCTCCCGACTACCAAGGACGAGCCTGCTGCAGAACCAGCGTTGATTTGCCGCAGGCTCGTCTTTGCTAGTCCGGAGAGCTGGCAGCTTGCGGTTACGAGGGAGCTTTACTTTTTATCAGCGCAACTGCAAGCGCTGTGCAGTTAAAGTGCATGGACCCCATAGACTATAATGGGATCCGTGCGCTGTAACTGCACAGCGCTCCTCCTAAACACTCTTCTCCTGCTACTCGTGGACTTGGTGACTCTCCTTTAGTTGATTAGTGGTTTCCCCTGAAACGAGCATTTTTTCCCATAGACTGTAATGGGATTCGATCGAGTAGTTGAATATTGAGGCTCTACTCGAAACGAATATTGAATCTCGAATATTTTACTACTCGCTCATCTCTACTTATGACCTAACCTATCAGATTGATGGCGGTCCAATACCCAACACCCCGCAGTCATCCGACAGAAGGGGACACAGCAGTCTAATGAGCACCATGGCCTTGTCCTTGCTCCGTATACTCAGCACACCTACTACTATATGTGTAGCATTCTGGTGTACAGGCATAGACATAATGGCGCTCATTGGCAGTCCCTTCCAATACGTGATCAGCAGGGGTGCCAAAAGTCAGACTCTCACTAATCTAATTTTGTTGGACCTATTGTCCTCTTTAAAATTGTGCAAAACCCCATGCAGCGAATGACTGCAAAAAAAAAAAAAAACACTGCAGAAAAGACAGCCACGGGAATGCATCCCAGTGTTTTTTTTTTTTTTTTTTACAGAAAGTCTGCAGAGTTTTCTGCAGACTTTCTGCTTTTATTATACCTATATGGAAACCGCCAACATTGTGGATTTTTTTCTGCAATGTGTGGAGGGATTATCTAGACCCCGAAGAACAGAAACCCAAGAACAGATGTGAACCTAGAGTCAGTCTCGACTGTAGTTCTGGCATTTTATTCATGAATCAGGAGGATTAGGCTGAACATTGCTGTAGTGTTGCTACTGCTAGGACTTTGTTGTCAAAATAAATCTAGACTTGTTTTCAGTAAGCAGCGCTGTACATGACTGCAGACTGCGGGGCCTTCAGAGATAGCTGATCAGTCAGCACGACACTCATTTTTTTAAGTGGGAGTTGCCTAAGGCCTCACGCACACGGGGCAATTCAGATTGATATATACAGTACAAGATAATGGAGGTAGGGACTCACAATGATGCAAGGAGTCCCTCACTATCTCTTCACTAGGTTGGACTGGTTATGTACAGACTAGATTTTCCAATCTAGATTGCCCCGTGTGCATGGGGCCTAAAGGTATGTTTACAGACTCATCCACACACTGACCTATGTGAAATCTGAAGCAATCACTCTTTGCATAGGATACAATCTGCAAAAATCTGCAGCAATTTTGCACCAAAATCATCTATAAAAAGCATAATTTTGTACAAGTTTTTAGCAAATATGCTGCAGATTTTCTGTTACGGTCTTGTGGGTTGAGGCGTAACTTGAAGCTCCTGGGCCCCGATGCACAATGTATAATAGCGCCCCCAAGTGCTACCTATAACAATGACGCCTTCTTATATTATAGAGAGGTCTTTGGCAGGGCTAGTAGCGATTGCTGCCTCTGCACCCCCCCTAGAACTACACCCCTATTAAGGGTTTATTCACACAAGGAAGATTTTGTTGCAGGTAACGAAATCCGCCGCATGTGAATACAGCCTTAAATGTTCCCTACTCAGCATTGTGGTGTTTACGCTTTAATTAGAAGTTTAAAGTGACAGGACGCTTTATAAAGCCCTTCACTGTCCAAAAGTGACATGGAAAAACACTCCAAAGACTAGCCATAGTAAATAAATAATGACAGGAGACGAGCCGTATACTGCACTGAGGCAGCGCTGACAGGTTGTAACTGCCTGTTACATTGCTTCTGTGTATCCCATAACATAAGAGAGGGGCACAGGCCGCAGGAGGAGCCGCAGCACGTACAACAATCCAGGGCCCATATTTATAAATGGTATAATCCGACATACACCGGGGTGTGGACTGTGCGCACCATGCTTAAATGGTATAACCCGACATACACCCGGGTGTGGACTGTGCGCACCATGCTTACCATTTATGTTAACCTGTTAGGCCTCATTCGCGCAAAAAATGAAAAAAAAGCGGTTGTGTGATGGTCACTTTTTGCAGAAAAGCAGCGTTTTGTGTTGCGGATTTTGCTGTGATTTTTCTTACTGGATGTAGCAAAAAGGAGAAGTACAATGCTAGGTACACGCATTTCCAACGCTCAGGTACGCATAGGGACCTATAAGCCTTGTTCTTGGTCTCCGCCCCTTCTTCCTTGGCCCGTCACGTCTTATTCAAAAAGCGCCGACTGCACATGTCCATCGTCATTTTCGCAGTGGGCGCGCTCAGCCATTTTCCTGAACAGGAAAGAAGAGGCGGCGAACAGAAGAAGCATATTTTTCTTGTAGCACAGGGGACGCCCACAGTGCTGCAAGAAAGCTAATTAGCATATGAACAAAAAAAAACGGGATATCTAAGGAACAGCGGCGTGGAGAAGACATCTAAAAGTAGGGGAAGAATTGCCTTTCTTAATGCTATTCCTACGTAGGTTTAGCTAAAAATGGGAATTTAATAGAATCCCTTTACATTTCCCATTCATTGAACAGACCCCTTCAAGACACATTGAAAAAAAAATGATAATTTTTTTCAGCAATTTTTTCTCACAGCTAGAAATTAGTTGTGTTAAAATCTCATCCCCTTTACTGCTACTGTTTACTGGGCCAAAAAATCTGAAGTATTTCTAGTATATGAGGACTTATCCTTATAGTACTCGTGATGCAGGGACCGGGCTAGAGGGCATCTGGGGCATATGTCCTGGGTGCTGGGTGTCAGCAGGGTGCCAACAAATCACTTTTCTGTATTTAGAAACAGGGTAAGGGCAGTGAATTCAGCCTTTGTTCTGGGTGAAGGAAAGCCAAGCTACAGCCCGGCTTAGAGGGGTGTCCACTAAGATAACCCTGTTATGCTCTATTAAGGTGTGTATGGATGTCATAGGGGTAGGTCATCCATTTTTTTGGCCGTCCTCTGTGAGCCAGAGCAGAAAGCAAAGTGCATCAGACTGAAACACTGCGAGGTTTGGCGGGTTTCTAGAACTGGACCTGTCTACCATCACTGTTCTGGTTTCAGTTGATAAAAGGGCTATCTTCATAAGGCCTCGTGCACAGGACTAGTGGTTAGGCCGAGGTTCCTCCGATGGGTGGTCTGATGTTTTGTTCTGATAATTATAGAGCAGATCCTATCCTGCTCTATCACAACAGAACCCCCCATTGAAATCAATGGGGGCAGAAGGCACCCAGATAACACTTGGACGTCATCCAAGTGCTTTCTACTGTAAAATCAATATGGTTCCAGGCTGTATTAGTCTATCCATTTCTTGTTCCCGACACAACTGCAAATGAAGGCGACAGAGGCTGGCCATCAATGGCAGGACATGTAATGAGAGCTGTGACGCCAAATTTTCTTCTGATATACCCCAGGAAATGGTAACATGAGTGTATAATGAAGGAGCCACCAATGTCTGGTTGGTGGACAAGGATGGTGTGGTAGCTGCTCGTCCTTGTTGGTAGATGAAACGTTCCTCTCTACTGGTGGGTTTTCTGGGCTGCCTGGAGCTTGTTCGCTGTTTGTGTATGACTTCACGTAACCACTGCTTGCAACACCTTCTATCGGCTAGATCACAATGGTCTAGATCAGGGGTGGACAATTAATTTTCCCATGGGGCCAAATGAGAAATTGTAACAGTTCTAGAGGGCCATGCACACTGCGGCAAATTTAGCTCCACCCACTTCTCCGCTGATTCCGCCCATTCTGAATCATTTTTCCATGTGCCCCACAAAGTAAAATCCTCCTACAGTCACCCTAACATTATACACCCCCACATTATAAAGTTTCCCTCCAAATGTCTCACAGTATTAAGTCCCTCTCCTGGTGCCCCAGTATAAATCTAGCAGAAACTAGAGGGGACATTAAACTGGGGCAGCTGGAGGGGGACATTAAACTGGGGACAAGTAGGGGCAGACATGTCCCCCTCCAGCTACCCCCCATGGTTTAATATCCTCCTCCAGCTGCCCCAGTTAAATGTTCCCCCTCCATGTGCATTCAGTGTAACTGCCCCCCTACATCTGCCCCTAGTTCCCCCCCTCTTGCTCACACATGCTGTCTCTTCTCTCTTTATCATCCAGCAGCCTCCATTGCCGGCAGCTTGCAGAAAGCACACAATCCCGTGTGGCTCCGCCCACTAACGAGTCATAGCCTATCCTGGTGATAGGCTGTGATGACATTATCACAGGTCCTTGAAAAAACTTCCACTTCCACTAACTAGGATGTGGCCTGCGGGCCGGACATTGCCCAGGTCTGGTCTAGATTGTGGCAATTCATTGAAACGACCATCCTGCATCTCAATCCAGTTATATGCCCCCTCTCTGTCTGCCTCCTTTGAGTGTGTTATAGAGGTATGTCCAGCAGTCATCAATTTCTCAGCAAGAGGTACACTACCCAAAAATAGCCTCTGAGAGCTCTTTTTATAGGGCAGTCAGGGAAGCAATTTTACACCCTCTTGTGGTAAGACCAAGTGTAATCATTTACATAGCTGCCTGAGACATAACTGTATGCCAAGTTTTACAGCAATCCGACATTTCTATAATTTTTTTGTCAATGACTGTAATGTCAGGGTTAACCATTTACACTCTGTCTCACACCTACAGCTTTATTCCAAAATTTTCTAGACTATATTGGACAAATGATACACAAAATATAGCATGTTTGGGTCATATCCACTAGTCAATATCATGCACCCATGTGTCACATACCATAATATCACCATATGATCATCATATTGGGGGTGGCCTGGAGCCATTCTGAAAGTCACCTCATGTTACCTTCTTCCCATAAAGGATGAGCTGAATATTTTCCTAATGAAATATTGAGGAGTCTACTTTCTTTGTACGTGTTTCGCACAGCCCGGGGTAAGTAGAGTTCAGCCGGCTACTCGACTCTGTTTACAAACAACCTGATACCCTATCCACGTATTACCACGAGTGACGGACGCAGGTTACCTACAGAGGATGCGCCTGAAATAAGTAGCAATTAATAGAAGCTCAACCATGAATATTAACATGATGAAAGTAACACGACAACCATAAAGGCATATTCACACAGTGCAAATACACAGTGAAAAACTGATGTGTAGTTACTGTGGAATACGCAGCAGAAATCACAGGCTGGCTCTTGGATATCTGCCATGGTTGAATTGCCTCAGGTCTTAGACATATTCATTTTAAGCCTCAGTATTCGGCCACGGTATAGCACTGGCATACTATACATGGACCCAGAAGCAGATAGCGCCGTGCCCTATATAGTGGCCAAGTACTGTTACTGCAGCTCAGCCTCCATTCAAATCAATGATAATGATAACCACAAAGTTTAAGGGGTGCTCTCACCTCAGTACTTCATGACTGTGATGTGGACAGCCATGTCCCACCACCCTATGAACATAAACCCTTACGGGGTACATACACATTAGATTTTGGCAGGAAAAACATCATCTAATATCGGGGAAAGATGACTTGACCTGTTGAATTTCAGCATATCCGATCCTTTCTTCTCAAACTAATAAGTCACTGCCAAAAGACCTAGCAATGGCTTATACTGTTCCACCTATTGAGAACATCCATACATGTACGGGAGTAGTCAGAAGAAACAAATGTCAGTCAAGCAAGGCTTCATCTGCACCAGTTGTCATACATGAAGCCAAAGAACACTATAGAAATCCTTCTAATACAATATACAGCACATGATGTAGTTCACTAAAGTGATCTATAGCCATACATTAAGAGTACTCAGCTAGTGTACTATAGACATATATATATACACACACAGGGCTGACCCCAGCCACCTTTGTTGAGTTCTAGATCCAGAGCTTGTCAAGCAAGGGTTGGGTTGAGTCAAGATCTGTGTGTATGTGAAAACAATCGGCTCGCTGACATTGTGTGCAGTAAACAAGAGATGTTGTACCTTTCAGCATAGACGTCAAGTTTCCCCAGATCATCCGAAAGTCCAATGAGAGCGTCCAAAGTCCCCACCTGTACAAGTATACAGTGTGTTAGACATGTTACACCTTATCCATATAATCTGTCTTACACTATCTATCTATCTATCTATCTATCTATCTATCTATCTATCTATCTATCTATCTGTCTGTCTGTCTGTCTGTATCTCTGTCTCTATCTATCTATCTATCTATCTATCTATCTATATCTCATATCTGTCTAGCTTATCTATATATCTGCTATTATAAATCTATCTATCTATCATCTATCTATCTATCTATCTATCTATCTATCTATCTATCTATCTATCCCAGTGATCAGGTAATTGAGTGTTGGAAAAAAATGCTCATAAAATATCTTTAAAATATCTATTTGTCTCTCTGTCTATCTATCTATCTATCTATCTATCTATCTCCTATCTATCTCCTATCTATCTATCTATCTATCTATCTATCTATCTATCTATCTATCTATCTATCTCCTATCTATCTATCTCCTATCTATCTATCTATCTATCTCCTATCTATCTATCTCCTATCTATCTATCTATCTATCTATCTATCTATCTATCTATCTATCTCCTATCTATCTATCTATCTATCTATCTATCTATCTATCTATCATCTATCTATCTATCTATCTATCTATCTATCTATCTATCTCCTATCTATCTATCTATCTATCTATCTATCTATCTATCATCTATCTATCTATCTATCTATCTATCTATCTATCTATCTATCCCAGTGATCAGGTAAATGAGTGTTGGAAAAAAATGCTCATAAAATATCTTTCCATGTAATATCATCGTATCTCTCATCTCAAGCAGCGCTCCTATGTTCCACGTTGGAGTGGTAATGTTGTGCCCAATCCTTTGGTGTCCACTGACAGATCAGCCTATACATGCAAACTCTAAAATGATATACGTGATTACCTCTCTATTATAAATATCACCATCTTATATCCTCCCTATATACTGTATGTCACCTGAATCTGTTGTAAACATTTGGTGTTTCTTTCACATTTCACAACAAATAAAAACTATTTTGGAAACAAAATAAGGAGAAAAAAAACAGAAAGATTCTGCTTTCAGTAAATGAAGAGTAAAAGAAGAACTAGGAGTTCTGGAAGTGATGATACGGCCCCCATAGAGCCCTGATCTCAGCATCATCCAGTCTGTCTAGGATTACATGAAGAGACAGAAGGATTGGAGCAACCCGACCTCCACAGAAGATCTGGGCTTAGTTCAAGGCCAGCCATAGACAGCAGGGGGCCCCTGTGCAAAACTACATGAGGCCCTCTGGAGTCCCATTGGTTTATCACAGGGCCCCCAGGGCACTTTTAACCATCTATTAGTAATTGTTAGCTATGTTATTAAGTAGCTCAGCCCTTTACATGCAATGTAATGAACAGAGGCAAGCTGCTTTAGGTTGGCAGTGGGCCCCCTTACCACCTGGGCCCCTGTACAGTTGCACAGGTCAAACATATGGTATGTCCACCCCTGGATTAGTTCTCCAAGATGGCAGGAACAACCTCCCTGCTGAGTTCATTCAATAACTGTCTGCAAGAACTGAGAACAATTGATAGAATGCAAAGGGCAAAAGTCACACCGAATATTGATGGGATTTACATTCCTCTTAATTTCATTTTGCTAATTGACAAAAATAAACTATTAACCCTTCTATTTCTAAAACATTCTTACTTTGCAGAGTTTCCCAACCACCACACACCTACCTAAAACTTTTGCACAGCACTGTATGTTCTTACCTTAAGGTCAGGTATGATGAACTTTGCATTTTCAGAGAGGTTGGCTTTAGCAGTGACTGTATTCATCCTCTCCAGAGCGGCTAAATTGGTCTTATCGCCAGGAACCGCAATTAACCAAAATTCTGACATTTTCGGAGAGTTTGATGTGCCTCAGACACTGGAACAGAATTTGTTACAATAGGTTAATCTATATCATGTTATAATACAACGTGTCATAGAGTACGGTATAAATAGAGTAAGAAATACTAAGTACAGCACAAGCCGGTATTCTAGTCCCCTGGCATGGCGGGGGCTGCAGTGTAGTTATACAGGGGCAGCAGCAGTTGACACACAGTTCCCTGGTACTGAGGGTACAATCCACTTCTCACACAGTGACGGATCAGATGTCTTGTACCTGTGATATTACCTAAGGTGTGGGATTACCAACATCTACAGCCTGGAAAAGGTGTCAGAGAGCCGGCTACTGTGACACATGCACAAGGGGAGAATGTCAGCAAGACGACGCAATCTATCCTGCTCCATCTGCGGGGAAATGAGAAACCCTGAATGGCTTAAAGGAAAAGCCACCTTGAAATTTCTTCAACTTTCTTCAAAACTTTTTGATGTGTTTTTTTTTTTTTTTCCCCAGTAACGTTTTTTTAGCGGCAACTCACTACGCCTGATGTGGATTTTGAATGTGCGTTTGGAAAAATCCATCGTAATCTATGAATTCAGAATACATACATTTTTCTCATGGATTATATGTGGATTGCGTGCGGAAATCCTCACTGAAAATCAGCCGTGTGAACCCAAACACATTGCGGAAAAGCTGTGTTTTTGTTTCAGATTTTGCTAAGTCTTTTGAGCCGAAGCCAAAGTGTAAAATATAGATTCGCTCCAGGCTTTGGCCTAAGAAACGTTGGCAAAATTTGTGAAAAACACAGCTTTTCCACAATGTGTGGCCTCAGCCTTAAAGAGGACCTTTCATCAGATTGGGCACAGGCAGTTCCATATACTGCTCAAATGCTCACAGTGCGCTGAATTCAGCGCACTATCGGCTTTCCCGAACTGTGCCCCGGGTAAAGCGCTATCGGTCTCGGTACCGTAGCGCTTTACAGTCAGAAGGGCGTTCCTGACAGTCTGTCAGGAACGTCCTTCTCCACAGCAGCGCCTATCGCGCTGTACAGTGTGAGCGGGGAGGAACGCCCCCTCCCCACCTGATAATACTCATCTATGGACAAGCACTGTGAGAGGAGGGAGGGGGCGTTCCACCCCGCTCACACTGTACAGCCGATAGGCGCTGCTGTGGAGAAGGACGTTCCTGACAGACTGTCAGGAACGCCCTTCTGACTGTAAAGCGCTACGGTACCCGGGGCACAGATCGGGAAAGCCGACAGTGCGCTGAATTCAGAGCACTGTCAGCTTTCCAGCAGTATATAAAACTGCATGTGCCCGATCTGATGAAAGGTCCTCTTTAAACTACATTAACACCACAGCATTTTTTTGTCTTTGTCCGCTACGTGGGGCCTTAGCGTCACATGGATTTCGGTGCAGAATATATGATGAAATCTTCACTGAACATCAGCCATGTGCAAAATCCTTCTTATTGCAGTTATGTTATAACAATAGCCTATCGTGCCCCAGATAAAGGGGAGTGGCTGGATCTGCCGTAAAGCCCATGTGGTGTAAAGGCCACAGAAAAAATCGCGGTGTTTTACATTCAGAGCAAAGTGGATGGGATTCTAGTGAATCCCATGCCCACTTTGCAGTAAACACCGTGCTGCAGATACACAGCGATTTCCAAAACCGGCGCAGTTTTGTAAACCGTAGCATGTCAATTATACCTGCGGAAATGGTGGCGGTTTCCCAATAGGTATAATTGAAACAGAAAGTCCACAGAGGAAACCTCAGCGAACTTTCTGTCTAAATCGCTGGAGGTAGAACGGCAATGTGTTACCACCATGATTTTTCCAGCAGAGCTTTTTTGCATGCGCCTTAGCCTACATGGATATAACTTATTTTGGCACATTCTGAAAAATCTTTTCTACAGTATGTCTACATGAGCAAATGTAGAATTTGCTCCATAATTTTGCCCCATTTCTCCCTAGGTCTAATGTCTCCTGAAAGCCACACTTAGTAAGAAATGTCTCAAAATTGTGCAGATTTGTTACATTTGATAATGAGACTTTTACAACATTGCAATTTACATAAAAAAAAGTCATAAGAATGGACGACATTGCATTTTCTCACCCGTTTCAAGGGAAAGGTATCAGATAAAATAATAACTATAAATGGAATTAAAATTGCAGCCTACATTTACCAAACATGTTGTATAGAGAGCAACCAGCGATAGGATGAGGCCCCAGGTTGCGGAAACACAGTTTTTTTTGTTGTTGCAGTTTTTGAGCCTAAAGCCAAGAGTGGCTACAAAGGAAGGGGAAATATAGAAGAAGTTGTTATACTTCTCCCTTCTGCTCAATCCACTCCTGGCTCTGATTCAAAAAACTGCAGCAAAATCTGCAACATAAAAAGCTGCGTGGGACCACGAAACAAGTGCAAAAGTAACAGAGACCTACTGGTAGAGTAGAATAAATGAGTGCAATAACTAACACCAACCAATCTCCCCTGATATACAAATATACAAGGATTATGTTCTAATATATAGACATACTATACACTAGTATATACACTATACAAGATATTACAATTAACCCTATGCTTGTATTTTGCTCCAAGCGACATACTGTCCCTGGTTCCGAGGTGCCAATCTCCTGCTGTACATCCATCTAGTACAGGTCAGTGTCTTGTATTACCTGAGTGTATGTGCTGCCTCCTGGGTGCTGTGCCAGTCCTGGGCACCTCCTCACAGCCTCCTCTCCTGTACACTAATGCTGCACATAGGAGTTCAGAGCCTCCCTATATGTGTGAGGATAAGAAGGTGGTACCTGTGTGACGTGACAGCTCAGGGCTATCCCCTGCAGGCTGTACACACCGCTCAGTACACCTCTCATTGTCAGAGTTCCTCTATCAAACACTTATAGACATGTCACGGGGTGTGTTCAGTCTTCTGCTCTAGGGAAATGTAATATATTGCAGTTCTGCGTTGGAAACGTGGCGGATTACTGGATGCCAGCGTAAAGGACTTTTACTATTATACTACTACTAGTAGTAATAATAATAGTGTCCTATATGGTGCTTATATTTCCTATGCATGTTACTGATCCTTTCAAGTATCAAATCACAAAAAGGAAAGTGCCAGAGTTCCTCTGCTCAGTCGGTCTTATAATATACATGTTTGTGTGATTAACCCCTTGGATTTACTGGAATGGACCACTACTTAGGGCGGGTTCACATCTGCGCCCGGTCTCCACTTTGCAAGTTTCTGTCTTCTGCCCGAGAAACTGGACAGGAGAGGGAAACCCGAGAGTCAGTTATCAAACGCATTCACTTGAATAGGTTTGCAAAGTGTGCGCCCATGAGTGTCTTCTGTTTCTCCGCGGCGAAACCGTTTTTTTTTTAACCGGACACAAAGTCGGACATGCAGGACTTTGTGTCTGGTTAAAAAAAATACGGTTTCGCCGCGGAGACCAGAAGACGCTCACGGGCGGACACTGACTGCCAGTTTCTTGGGCAGTAGACGGAAACCAACAAAGTGGAGACCGGGCGCAGGTGTGAACCCACCCTGAGAGGGTGAATAGTTTACCACTCTGGACCAATGAGAGTCACATTGTGGGGTATTAGGGGTGATATTGGGGATCAGAAGCGCTCTCCCAGAATTTTATTTTTGTGATTTGATATTTGTGTTCTTGTGAACCTATGTACGTGGTAATATAGTAACTGTGAAGGTGGAGGGGTCTTGTTACACCCCATCCCAAAAGGTAAACCATCACATAGTGGTGAAATGTCATTGAATAAATAGTAGTGACTGAAGTGAATGGAGAAGTGCGCACACTGCCTGCACACTGAGAACTAGCGCTCTATTTAGAGGGGGGGGGGGGGGGCAAAACACCCCTGTTCTCCTGATACGTACCTTGTGCCCTTTTCTGTGGATAGGGCATAACTTGCCCAGATGAGAAAGTCTCTTTAAGTCTAAGGCCCCACGAGACGTCCTGCAGCAAAAAAGTGCTGCGGGAAAAACTGCGGCATTTTTTTTTATTCTGAGACAAAGTCAGAAGTGGCCACAAAAGAAATGGGAATATATAGAAGGTTTTTGTACTTCTCCCTTCTGTTCAATCCACTACTAGCTCAAAAAAAAAAAAAAAAAAAATACAATAAAATCTTCGCCAAAAAAAAAGAGCTTTTCCGTAACATGGGCCTGAGACTGAGGCCCCATGTGGTGTCCTGCTGCAAAAAAGCGCTGCTGGAAAAATCATGGCAGCAACATATTCTTCCCGCAGCACTTTAGACAGAAATATTTTAGAGGTTTCCTCCGCGGACTTTCTGTTTCAATTATACATATGGGGAAACCGCCTGGTGTTTTCGTAGGCATAATTGACATGCTGCAATTTCCAAAACCGTGCCAATTTTGGAAATCGCCATGTGTCCGTAGCGCGTTTTTTATTACCAGAAAGTGGGCATGGGATTGGCCATCAGTGTTTCATTTATAAGTAAGGGAAACACTGATTTTGGTCAGGGCCCCACATTGTGAACAGGCAGCGCTTTGGTCGCAGAAGCAATGCTCTATACTACAGTATAATGTAACTTCTTTTTTTTTTTAACGTAGATTGTGAGCCCCATATAGGGATCACAATATACTTTTTTTTTTTTGTCTTATCCATACATCTTTGAAGAATGGGAGGAAATCCATGCAAACAAAGGTTGGACATACAAACTCCTTGCAGATGTTGTTCCTGGCGGGATTCAAACCCAGGACTCCAGCACTGCAAGGCTGCAGTGCTAACCACTGAGCCACTGTGTTGCCCTTGTTTATACCATTTTGGTGAACGTCTGATGTTTTGACCACTTTTGTAAAATTTTTGGGGAAGGAAACCTGCTCAAAAAGGGGGCTGGTAGTTCTTCTTTTCCCCCTGTTAAAGTGCTCGCAATAAAGGAAAAATATCATATACGGTTCTAGTTTACGCATTTTCAATCATGGGGTTATTTAATGTGTTTTTGTTTATTTATATTTGGGATCCAGGGAAAGGCGGGGGGGGGGGGGGGGGAAATGTTATGGATTTTCTTTTTTAATTTTTACATTTTTTTTATCTATTTTTTTAGACACCCCAGGGGTTCTTGAACCTCAGGATGTCTCATCACTACTAGGGATGAGCGAGTACTGTTCGGATCAGCCGATCCGAACAGCACACTCGCATTGAAATTAATGGACGTAGCCAGCACGCGGGGGGTTAAGCAGCCGGCCGGCGTCAAAGGGGAAATACCAGTGCATCCATTCATTTCAATGCGTGCGTGCTGTTCGGATCGGCTGATCCAAACAGTACTCGCTCATCTCTAATCACTACTATAATATACTGTATACTGAAGTACTAATGCATCGCAGTATATCCTAAAATCCATTCCATTGTATTACAGCCTATTAAAGTAGTATACTAATGATCCTTCAATAGGCTCCTGGCTATCATGGGAATACAACGTTGCCCCCCGAATCTCGGAGGACAGTAATCTTCACATAGACCTGGTCACGTTTGACCGAGGCAACTAAAGGGTTAATGCCTGCGATCAGAGTGGATGTGGAGGAGACCCATCTCAGGCTACAAAGTGAAAAGGATTGTAGCCTAGGTCCTTTATAAACCACTACAGTATATAGCTATATATTGTCACTGTGGTCAGAGACTGGTGTAAATAATGACAATCTCTGTACTGCGCTGCAAGATGTGTTGGTGCTATTTCAGCAACAGGCAATAAATATTAAGTAAGCAGCGGATATAGTTGTGTAAACCAGTCTTGTATGTGTTTTTGCTAGATCTAGTGACTACAGGACCTTACTGTGGGCAGTATATACTGTACACAGTGCCCTTTGTATACTGATCGTGTGATAGTGTATATAGTATACACTGCAGCTTCAAGTTCAATGAGGAGTGGGGAAACTAAAAAGAAGTTCTTATAGTGACAGTGAGACAGATAATAGAGATGTGATAGAATCGATACAGTATCAATGGTAACTGGTGAACTGGGAGTCCCCAGAAGTACCCCGACCCCCACATACTCTTCCCATTGATAACGGTCATCTGGGTCCCCATTCAGGGACTCATGGAGTTTCCATATCATGGATAATACCAATGTTAATGAAGTCAGATTGTTTAAAGAGAGCCTTTCATGTCCTCAGGCACATGCAGTTTTATATAACGCTAGAAAGCCAACAGCTTCCTAGCGGTATATAAAACCGCATGTGCCTAAGGACATGAAAGGTCCACTTTAAAAAAAAACTAAATTACACCTTAATGGGGTATTTTTATCATAGTGTTTTATAGTATATGCCATAACATAACCATATAATCGGTGGGAGTTCATGTAAATGGCAGCTGAGCGGCACCACTTCGGCACAGTCACTACACAATGTATGGCGCTTTTTGCCTCTGGCTCTGTACATTATGTCAGTCCCATAGAAGAGTGGTACTTTTTGGGGACTCTGATGTCTACTGCGATCTGGGTTTTTGGTCTCATGAACATTGCTGAGTATGTATGTGATATGTACGTGTAGACATAGACATAAGTGACATATATGCATTCTACACATCCTACTCTTTTATTTAGGCGGTCTTGAGCGTTTTAGGTTCTTTTAGGGTGTAACCACAAACAACTTTGTATGAAAAATAACACTATGGTGAAAAATTGCACAAAGGAGCAAATAAATGTAAAGTCCTGGGAAATATTCTCACAAGGTGCCAAGTGTTTATAACAAACTACATTCCTCCCAACTTTTTGGACTGTCAGAACCTGAATATAGGTATTTTAAAAAGGATCTTTTACGTCCTCTGGCACTGACAGTATTATAATATGCTGGAAAGCTGAATTCAGCTGTCAGTTTTGATGGTACGTGCCCAGGTGCTGGAGATATCATGCTGTTAGTTTCGGCACTGATATCCCTTCACCGTCAGAAGGGCGGGCCTTAATGCTGAGCGTCATCGCTAGGAGGTAAGGAACACCCCCTCTGAAAGTACAGGGCTAAGGAAGAGTTCAGTCAGGAGGGCGCGTTCCTTACTGCCCTGCAATAACGCTAAGCAGTAAGGCCTGCCCTTCTGACAGTGGAGAGATGTCGGTGCCGAAACTAACAGCACCGATATCTCAGCACCCGGGCGCATATCAGGAAAGCTGACACCGCTTTTCATTGCTCCCTGAACGGAATACTGAACCGGGCCTACTCAGTTTTCTCCCTGACAAAATCCTGCTTGCAAGACTTTTTCACCTGCACCAGATGTGAACATAACCTCACACTATGAAAGCAGGTAAATCCAATGTAAATATGTCCAGGGCAGAGTGACCCTGTAATATATATCTTTACTATTTGTTGAAAACCTCATCTAAAATGAAAATGTAATGGGGTTATTTCTATAACTATACAGAGTCCATCCACTATGTAATATGTGAACTACGATAGCCAGCCACAACATGGCGCTCAAACACCTGCCAACCACGACTGATCACACTTTACGTCATGCGCGTACAGACAACCACAACAGTTCGCTGTATACGTCATTACTAAGCGCGGACAGCCACAAGATGGCGTCGCCAACCAATGCTTGCTCCAGCTTCCGGCTTCCTCTCCATGTGGCCATGTGAGTATCCGGCCCCTTGCTAGGCTGCAATCGGTTTGTGATTTGGTGATGTGGTGCCGGTAATCCGCGTCCTCTACAACCATGCAGGTGTCCAATGTGAACGACGTTAAGATCTATAACCTGAGCTGCGGAAAGTCTTTGCCGGAGGTAAGCGCTGCGTGTGTACAGTGCGCTATATCATATAATAACAGTATGTAACCTAAGCAGGTGGTGCTGTGGTTTGTGTGACATGGACAGTAGCCCTAGGGTCACCTGATGCTTAGCAGAGTCTCCTTAAAGGGGTGCTCTATCTCAAGATGTTGTGTCATGGCATCAGATATGTGATTTGAGGTCCTCCGCAGATAATGAAGGAGCTGCGGGACAGATTCAGTTCTGCGGAACTTTTATTGGTTTTCTGGGCCAAGTGTGGAGAAAGAGACCCGCTATTTAGGGAACTACATCAACACCATTCACTTAAAGGGGTCCTCCGATATATACAGATATAATAGTCTGGCCAGGAGGAACTGGGGTCCTGGGTTTCCCGTTGCGTTGCAGCGGCAGGTCGCACATATGCGTTGAACTTCCAATCATCTCTATGGGAGAGATTCCTATAGAATTGATCAGAATGACAACGCACATACGTGACCCATCACTCCATTTTGGTGAGATCCCTTTCTCATGATTACTGAGGATCCCAGTCGTCAGACCTTCATCTATCACAGTTATTCCCTAGTCTGTGGTAGGCGTACGTTTCAATTGCGTGAATACCCCTTTAAGGCTAAAGTCACACGTTCCGGAAATCTGTATTTTTAGTTTGCCATTGTTGCAGATTTTGCTGCATTTTCCTGATCCAGAGAGAAGAGCGGCCTCGGAAGGAATGGCGGATATATTTATCGGAAGCGCTTACAATTTTCCATCCTCTTAAGTACGCTTCTGGCTTTGGCTCAGAAAACCGCAGCAACACAGAATGCAGCTCTACCGCAACGTGTGGCCTCAGCCTAAAGGGGTGTTTTGTTTTATCAAAGGCTTTTATGACATCCCCCCTGACCTCTGGGACCCTTACCTGTCAGGAGAACAGGATAAGATAAGATAATCCTTTAATAGTCCCACAGTGGAGAAATTTCAGCATGTTACAGCAGCATAGTAATACAGATACAGGATAATACACAGTAATATATTACAGACGTAGGCACACATATGCTGAGAAGAGAAGATATACTAGGAGTCCATAGTTTCTAAGGAGGAGAAGAAGAAGAAAGAAGGAAGACTTCATAATCATAATCATTAGTTCTCTGTACGGAGTGATCGTCGCTTGGTCTGATGTAGATTATACAGCCTGGTCGCGGTTGGAAGGAAGGACCTGCGATAGCGTTCCTTCTCACACTTGGGGTGAAGCAGACGGTCACTTACAGTACTGCCAAGTCCCATCAAGGTCCCATACATGGGGTGGGATTTGTTCTCCCGCATGGAGGTCACCACAGACAGTATCCTTCTGTCACCCACCACCTGTACTGGGTCCAAGGGGGCTCCCCAGGACAGAGCTGGCCCTCCTGATCAGCCTGTCAAGTCTATTTCTGTCCCTGGTTGATATACTGCTCCCCCAGCAGGCCACACCGAAAAAGATTGGGTGACCTCCGTGTGCCTGGAAGTCTGTGGTGATCTCTGCTGTCTCCTTTGGGCTTTATGAGACTTGGCATACATGCCCACAATGGGATCTGTATTGGATGACGTCTTCCATGACCCTGCAGTGAGTTCTATATTGACAATACATGTAGGTAGCAGCTCTTGTAGACTTCTAGGAGAACAAGTCGTATCCTGGGGACATCCTGGTTGGAGGGTAAGTGTGGTGTGCTGGTTATATCACTCGTACATGTGAGATATGACTTTGAGAAAGTCCAGTGGCCCCAGAACTAGCCCTCCACCTTCTTCTGTAGGGAAACTAGATGATGCCAATCTCCAGCTAGTAGTGACTGCATGTCTGCTGTATAGATGAGACTTAAGAGGTTGTGCAGTATTATTGACCAGGTAGGTGATAAACATCTTCAGAGTCCGACCACTAGGCCCCTCCATGGGACTGAAGAATAGTCGGGCACTGCGCTTGGCTCTGGCCAGCAGTCCCGTAGAGATAAATGGAGCCGCAGCGTTTATGTCAGGAGTGGTGATCGGTCTTTGATGTCTTAACATGTCTTGGTACTAAAGCCGGTGCAGGGATCTGCTGATAGATTGGGCTTTATATCCTGGGGAAAGCATTGGCTGCCAATACACTTCTCCTAAACCAGAGTTGTCGAGTAAGTGTCTGTGGCAGGGAGCGCCCCTCTCTGTGTTGTCCCTATGTCCGAATAATGCACATGGATGGAAACGAGTTTTTTGGGTGAGATAAAACCTTAAAGTCATTTTTACTATACTGTCTTCTAGTAATAGCGACATGTTATTGTCAGTGACTGATTTGTATTCATTGTACTTTCTTCCAGTGGCTTTCTGATCGTAAGAAGAGGGCACTGCAGAAAAAAGATGTCGGTATGTATAAGAAGTTTGTAGGTTCTTGTATATAACCTTTTATCTTCTAGGGGTGAGTTGTATAACCCCTAAGTGGTGTGGTGTTTGTACTGGTTGCTGGAGACTACTGTCTACCATATGTATGATATTACATCCAGTAGAATGAATTAGGTTATACTATTTTATACACGCCATATAGGACTGATATTACATACTATATATATACCATATGAATGATATTACATCCAGTAGAATGAATTAGGTTATACTATTACTATTATATACACACCATATACTATATATGTATACCATATGAATGATATTCCATCCAGTAGATATGACTATAACTCAATGTATCCCATATAATATGAACTGTTTTCCTAGATGTGCGGAGGAGGATTGAACTCATCCAGGACTTTGACATGCCCACAGTTAGCACCAGTATCAGGGTGTCCAGGGACGGGCAGTACATCATGGCAACTGGTGAGTGTGGGAAGGCTCAGTGCTGGGCACGTGTCTTTATTCTCAGTTTGCAGGGGTGCAAAAAGAAATCAACATCATGAATCAGGGCAAAATCTGCTGCTTAGTTTAGGGTGGAATCCCTTCAGACTCCGCGCCGTGTGAATAGGCCCTTGCTGATTATGTGACGACATACTAGCCATGTGCCATCATGGTAGTAGCCCTGGTATTACACTGGTGTAGATGACCCTCCCACTTGTCTCTTTCAGGTACATACAAGCCTCGTGTCCGATGCTACGACACTTACCAGCTTTCTCTGAAGTTTGAGAGGTGCCTGGATTCTGATGGTAATTATTTATAAAGGGGATCTCTAGCGTGCAAACCTCAGTTTCTGATGCTTGTATATTCACATATAGTAGAATTGTTTTGAAAAAACTTTTGCAGCTTAGTTTTGTTTCACTTAAAGGAATTTTCCAGATCTCTATATTGATGACCTCTCCTTAAGATCGGTTGTATACGTAATCTGTTGAAGTCTGACACCCAGGACCCTCACAGATCAGCTGGATGAAGAGGCCGCAGTGTTCAAGTGAGCACTGCAACCTCTTCACTAAATACCAAGCATAGCTCTGTATACTGTATAGTGGCTGTGCTGGTATTGCAGCTCGGTCCCATTCACTTCAATGCCTACTTCTGGTTGTCTGCTGTCTAGTTCTTCTATAGCTTTACCCTATGCCAGGGGTAGGGAACCTTTGACTCTCCAGCTGTTGCAAAACTACAACTCCCAGCATGCATACTTGTTCTGCTGTTTTTGGAACTCCCATGGATGTGACTGGATCATGTTGGGAGTTGTAGCTTCACAGCAGCTGGAGAGCCAAAGGTTCCCTAGCCGTGCCCTACACCATGCCAGGAGCGCTTAGTGCCTACAGCCTCTGGTTTGGCTTGGGTGATAGAGGTCAGATTCAGTGATATGAATATTCTGGCATAGCCTAGTAGTATTGGCCTAATAATATATACAATGAGGCTGGTACTGAATAGCTGTATATGTCCACATTACTATTCTTCTCCTAAACCACAGCCTATTTTATGGTCTAATCTTCACTTTGACCTGGTATAAGTGATGTTATAGGTATAGAGTGATTCCACCAGCAGAATAGTGATTGCTGCTCTGGAGTATAATACCGGCTGTAGCTCTGTAAGTAGTGTAGTATGTAGTACTATATATACTACATAATATATATATATATATATATATATATATATATATCACCCCAGCCTGTCCACAGGTTATAGCGTTCTCCTTTTGTCCCATTTTTGTTCCTGACTGTCCTATTTGTTCTTTTGCAGTGGTGACTTTCGACATCTTATCAGAAGACTATTCCAAGGTATGACACTAAATAGGATTAGGCCACTTCACTGATGCCCTGAAGGATTAGGATATGATCTTCACAGGCAGCAGATTTGTTAGCGTTATAGCCATGCTTGATAAGTGAGCCATTGTTGCATTGAGTCCAATATATTATTATTTTCGGCCACGTTGTGGCGTCTATATGACCTCACATACCAGTGCCAGTATTGTGTAGATAAGACATCATGTAAGGATCAGCAGAATCTTAGTAGACCAGTTACAAGCCGCAGTTTCTAGTACACTGCCCAAATCTTTGGGCCACCATTTTACTGATAAGAGCCAGCTCCTAATATCTTATGTGTCATTTCTTCCAGATTCTCTTCCTCCATAGTGACCGATATGTTGAGTTGCATTCACAGCAAGGCTTCTACTACAAACTCAGGATACCAAAGTTTGGCCGGGATTTTTCCTATCACTACCCATCCTGTGACGTGTATTTTGTTGGAGTAAGGTAACGTGACACGGAGACATAGAACACGTCCTAGAACTGACTTCAACCTGAATCTGGTACCAAATACTTTACTGCAGTGCCGCAAAATGGAAAATAGAGCATTACATGGAGCCCTTTGAAATCAATGAGTTGTGCTTGTAGTGTGCGGAGGTCCCCGGGTCCTCCAGCAATGCTTGATGTAGGGTCTTTTGGGCTATTTGTTGAGGGTCCATTACACGTGGGATTTATAAGCGGCAGATTTTCCATTACAGAATTGAGTGAAAAATCGGCGACTTGAAGTAGCAAGAAGAGAGGTTGCGTTGCAAATCCTGTTTATATAAGAATCTGCAATGGCTATTGTCCTACCGTGCAGATTCTCACTCCTTTCAATGAGTTGGGTGATATCCATGACTCTGTGGATAGCACTTGTTGCCTTGCATTGCTGGGGTCCTGGGTTTGAATCCGACCTCAGGACACATCTGCATGGAGTTTGTATGTTCTTACCGTGTTTGCGTGGGTCTCCTCCAGGTACACAGGTTTCTTCCCACGTACCAAAAATATACTGATAGGTAAATTGTCTTCCTGTATAAACAACTGACCCTTGCGGGTGTTGGGGATGAGCGCCTGTATGGCGGCCACTAACTCCCCTCCTCCACAATCTTCTCTGCACTTTGAGTCTCCGTGAGAAAATCGCATTGTGTATGTTTGTCATGGTTAGAATCTATGTAGATTTCGCCACTGATTCATCAGTGATATTTCCGTCTACAATCCCATCTACTCTGGGAGAGGTTATTGCACATTGGGCAATGCAGGTTTGGGTACTTAGATTATCTTTTTTACGTCTCTTTTCAGCTCTGAAGTCTTCCGGTTAAATTTGGAGCAAGGACGCTTCCTCAATTCTCTTCAGACTGACGCTTCGTAAGTAAATAGTAATGGCTACTAAAAGCCACTAGGTGGCGCCAGGCTTTTACAAAGCAACACATGTTGGTAGCGTGTAAACTCATCTGTATAAGGATGTGTGCGCCGCTTTGTTCCTTTGGAGACCTGTCTGATAGTATTCTATACATTCAGTCTTGCTAATTTTCTTTTCTTGCAGACAAATCAACGTTTGTGACATCAATCCTTCACACCATTTATTTGCTGCTGGCACAGTCGAGGTAATGTCTTTGTTGCATTTGGCTAGCGCAGGGTTCAGCAACCTTCTGCATTCTAGCTGCTGTGAAACTACAACTCCCAGCATGCTCCATTCACTTCCATGTCAATTCCCAGAACAGCAGAGCAAGTGTGCATGCTGGGAGTTGTAGTTTTACAACAGCTGGAGAGCCAAAGGTTCCCTACCCCTGGGCTAGCGCGATGTCTCTTTTCATATAGAGCGCTGGATGTCTTGGGCTTTGTATGATGATAGAGGTTGCTTATACTTGTATATCTCCCCAGGGTAAAGTGGAGTGTTGGGACCCCCGGATAAGGAGTCGTGTGGGGATCTTGGATTGTGCCATGGGCAGTGTAACAGAGGATACAGAGTAAGTTAAATGACATTTATATATGGCAGCATTACATTTATATACTGTCACCAGGAAACTCAATACCAACCAGTCGCAGTACATTGTATGGGACTTTATGCTAAGCATCGTCATACCCTTAGGTAGCCCAATAGATGCTCCATATCCTTGAAAAAGCATTTTTGGAACTATGGAGCTCACGTGCAGTGGTGTGTGCCAAAGTTTTCAAGTGCTTTGTGTTCAGGTTTCAAGCTCGCAGTCTCTGGCGCGCTCTCAATTGCACTTGTGTCTCAATTGCATGGTTACAAATACAGGAGGATTCAAGGAAATGGTGCATCTCCTGGACTATCTAAAGGTGTGAGGGTGCTCAGGAAAGTGTGACTGCTCTGATGTTGTGTTCTCTGGTGACAGGCTGTCTTTAAGCCAATTTCAACTTGGGTGCAATAATTTCTCAGAATTTAGGGGGCTCAGCATAGGGGAATTCACTTTATTTTTGGCCACCCTCACCAGCACAGTAACCTCTACAGTGCCAAAAATATGTGCAAGTGTGTGGTACATTTTTAATTTGCTGCTACAAATGTGGGCGTACCATTGCCAAGACTGCAACGGTGTCAAACATTGGAGTTACCCTTTAATTTTGTTGCTAGATGTGAGCAAGGTCTATTCTTGGCATGCTGATGGGATAGTGCTGGTGGGCTGGAGGTCTCATACCGGTAGGAAGGATATGGATGTCTTTGATGTGGTTCTGCATCTAGGGCCCCCCTTTATGAGCCCAAGTGGGGAGTCTGTAATACTCCACATTGCATCATCAGACATATAAAAATAGCTATAAACAGTCTTTGGAGGTGGGTGCCAGTGTATGTGCCTGCCAACCTTATCACCCATCGCCAGTGGTGTACTCGCCATAGATGCAGACCCTGCCATTGCTGTGGGGCTCGTGTTTAGAAGGAGGCCTGGTGTTGAACTCCTCTTCATTCTTGACATAGACAAAGATACCTGGATAATTCCTCATACAGTCCCAAATCCAAGTAAATGATAAAACTGGATGCCTGCCGCCCCTGCTACCAGGCGCCTCATGCATAGATTTACAGTCCCTCAAGTTCTATGGTAGCTGTATGAACTCGCATGCATGGAGCTCCCCCTAGTGTTGGTGCAGTTGGCCAGTTTTTTTGGCCAGTATTTTGTTCAGACTGAGAGTTGTGTTAATGAAACACATCCTTAGGCCTCATAGACACAACCATTGTTATTTTCAGTATATTGTCTTCCATTACTGTAATTGTGGATAGTATACGGACCCATTAATTTCTATAGCCCCATATACACGTCCATTGTTTGTACAGATCAGTGTTTGGGCCATCTGCAAAATATGGACTAAGTCCTATCCCTGTCCATATTGTGCAGTCAGAGAGTCACTCATATAAGTCTATCTGCGGATCCATACTGCGGTTGACATACCCGTGCAATGCCGACATGGTTTATTTTTTGTGTGGAATATAGATCCATGGGTGCGCACAGTGAAAAACACTATGGTGGAGAGCTCGTGGCCTTAGGTTGTTATGCCTATCATTTGTCTGGGTGCTCTCCCCTACTGTTCTGATATCAGAGCCATGTAATAAGGTTATAGGACTGTTGTATGTTTATCGTCTGTGTCCGTTTCCCTTCTTTTAGAATTGAGGGTTTGCCGGCAGTCACTGCTCTGAAGTTTAATGGACCTTTGCACATGGCTGTGGGAACATCAACAGGACAGGTAAGGAAATGACATTCAGTGTGCAACCACATCTGGCCGGCACCAACTAGCGTCACCCAATCCCAGTAGGACCTGACCGTCCTGATGATGGGCGTCCCTGCTACATTGGCAGTGCTGTTACAGAAGAGGACACTGCTGCGGCGGTGGTGATCATGTAAGGGACGCCATCTTGGGAGCCATAGATGTGATAACTGCTGATGAGGCGGGGACCCTGGGAATTGGGTGCGGCAGTAAGAAATTGGGGTGCACGGTCTTGCTTCACAATACACAGCAGATTAAGCCATCTTACAGTTTTTATAGGAAAGCGGGCGAGTCCTTTAACCCTTTGCGCTCTGAGCCATGCCAATATCCGGAAGTTCTAGTTTACTGCACCTCTGTTATTGTGCACTATTAGCTAATAATCCCCACTGAGCAGGAGGAGAGAAGGGAGACAAATAGGACAGAATTCGTGATGGGATCCAAGAACCGTCTGGTAAAAGGCGTAACTAAATTGACAGAACGCAGTGTCCCTGCTAATACATTTCTGTCTATTCATGATCTACAAAGCCCAGGAAGGACACGCCATGTGCTGACCAAATCGATTTGGAAAGCTTCCTGTGGCTTTGACTGGATCCTACTAAATGGAACTGCTCTGCTTTGTAGATCAGGGCGTTAGATATTGTCCCATCCGTTCACCATATAATGTCCACACTAGCACCAGGTTTCCATCTTTAACCCCGTAGTGCTGTCTTGTATATGTGCAGTGGATATACACAGGCTCAGGAGCTGATAACACCCCGTATGCTGCAGGGGTCACCTGTATATTATAGTTTACAATCTACTGCAGTGGTGGAGATGGGAGGTAACTCTGAGCCTTGCCATGTTAAACCCATGTCATACTCTCACAATTGCATGGGTTTAACGCCCGTGACCATGAGCTGCACATGTACGGTGCATGGTCCAGAATTGTAACATTGTTGACCTATCCTCAGGTGAGCTCTTCTATGACCTGTGACGTTACATTTTTGGCTCACATGGCCTTTTTCCAGCTCAGTCCCATTCAAGTGAATGTGTTTGACCACCAACACAAGGCACAATTGCTATACAAAGTTCAGTGCCATGCCTTGTAGTCAATGAAGAGTCCCCATTGGTCACCCTATAGCCATGGCCAAGTGAATCTTGCTGTGTACATCCATTGAAGTTTGACATCTGAGAAATTTTCTTCTTTCCTCATAGACTTCAGTAGATATGATGTAGTAACTGGGTAATATGAAACTCCTCCTGTCCACCAGTCAGCCTATACTGGTTTAGGCTTTAATGTCAGTCTTTGGGGTATCTCTTTAAGCAGTATGACTTTACCTTTCTGTGTAGCAGATGGGTCTATGAACTTTGATGTCTCCCTCACAGGTTCTTCTGTATGATCTCCGTTCCAACCGACCTCTGATTGTAAAAGATCACCAGTATGGATTACCCATCAAATCCATCCAGTTTCATGATCCACTAGAGCTGATTATATCATCGGACTCCAGAATCATCAAAATGTGGAACAGGGATAATGTAAGTGCTCATACACATATAGATCTATCTATCTATCTATCTATCTATCTATCTATCTATCTATCTATCTATCTATCTATCTATCTATCTTATCTATCCTATCTATCCTATCTATCCTATCTATCCTATCTATCCTATCTATCCTATCTATCCTATCTATCCTATCTATCCTATCTATCCTATCTATCCTATCTATCCTATCTATCCATATCTATCCATATCTATCCATATCTATCCATATCTATCCATATCTATCCATATCTATCCATATCTATCCATATCTATCCATATCTATCCATATCTATCTATCCTATCTATCCTATCTATCCTATCTATCCTATCTATCCTATCTATCCTATCTATCCTATCTATCCATCTCTATCCATCTCTATCCATCTCTATCCATCTCTATCCATCTCTATCCATCTCTATCCATCTCTATCCATCTCTATCCATCTCTATCCATCTCTATCCATCTCTATCCATATCTATCTATCTATCTATCTATCTATCTATCTATCTATCTATCTATCTATCTATCTATCTATCTATCTATCCACACCAGTACTTTCCTGAAATGCCAGCTTGTTGACATACTGGATGATACCACTGAAAGGTCTTAAAGGGATTCTACCATTAAACTACCTTTTTTTCCTAATGAACACGTCGGAATAGCCTTAAGAAAGGCTATTCGTCTCCTACCTTTACACATCGTCTCCGCCGCGCCGTTCCGTAGAAATACCGGTTTTAACCGGTATGCAAATGAGCTCTCCGTAGCAATGAGGGCGGGCCCCAGCGCTGAAAGGCCGATGAGCGCATCCCCATTGCTGCCCGAGAGCTCTTTCCTGCTCCGCCTCCTTCTTCTGCAGCAACTCCGCCTCTTCTGGCTTCTCTTGCTCTTGTAGTTCTATACAGGAGCATAGAGAAGCCACCCCAAAATGGCCGCCGGCTCCTGTATTGAACTGCAAGAGCGGCTACCCAAAAATGGCCGCCAGCCATTTTTGGGTAGCCGCTCTTGCAGTTCAATACAGGAGCCGGACGGTGGCCATTTTGGGGTGGCCGCTTTTGCAGTTCAATACAGGAGCTGGCCGGCGGCCATTTTGGGGTGGCCTCTCTATGCTCCTGTATAGAACTACAAGAGCAAGAGAAGCCAGAAGAGGCGGAGTTGCTGCAGAAGAAGGAGGCGGTGCAGGAAAGAGCTCTGGGCAGCAATGGGGACGCGCTCATCGATGTTTCAGCGCTGGGGCCCGCCCTCATTGCTGCGGAGAGCTCATTTGCATACCGGTTAAAACCGGTATTTCTACAGAACGGCACAGCGGAGACCACGTCTAAAGGTAGGAGATGAATAGCCTTTCTTAAGGCTATTCCGACGTGTTCATTAGAAAAAAAAGTAGTTTAATGGTAGAATCCCTTTAAAGGTGTTTTATGATCACTATAAAGGAAAGTGTTAATACAATAGACTGAGCCCCCCCCTTGCTAAAACAGCAGGTACCCACGGACCCCATAGACCGGTTTCAGTATAAAACTGGCAGAGATGAAAGTCCTATGTGCAGGACTTTTCTGTCCCCACTGATTTTTGCTGGAATCTGCCACAGAGTCTCTTATGGAGACTTCAACGCCTGAAACTCGGTCCTCGTAAATCTGTACCTTTCCTGAACTTGCATATGGCTTTAAGCTGTGCCACACACCTTGTGCCTGCCATGTGAGTACCCAGCCTTGTAAATCTAGATAATATGAGGAGTCTATTCTGTCTAGACTGGATCTGTGTGTCTGCCCCCACGTCAAGCGTCTCTGAGCAGCCCGAGGTGCTCTGCGTCCCTACTGTAAAAGCGTCATCCGCTGGTTACAGCAGTAAATCACGGGGCGTGTGCCCGAGTCTTATTGTAGGCCTAGCTAGGATTATATGGATGAGTGTATTTGGTGATTGATCTTACATTGTTCCACCACCCAGTTATTTCTTACAAAGCTGGATTTTATAGTCAGATGGTAGGTAATGCCACTACGTATGGCCGGTAATGCTCATCTCTCCCACCATACTTATCATATCTCTATATACAGACACCACAGCTCATGTGCATCACATAACTGCACCTTATGACCAAGTGATAGTTCTGGTGGATTTTCTGTACACTGAGGGTCTTGTTCTTTTCTTTTTTTTAATCCGCAGGGCAAAGTTTTCACCTCTATTGAACCCGAGGCTGATGTGAATGATGTCTGCCTTTTTCCTAATTCAGGTAAGAGCCACATATGTGAAAATACAGAAACGCGACCTCCAGTCCCATCGGCGATCTTCAGCCAGATGTTGGTAGTAGATAGGACTCTCATGTCTCTTTCTTACAATACCAGTTCAGTTTTCAGTATGAGCTCCTCCATTTTTAGGCTAATGTCGGCTTGCGTTCTTTTCCACTAATGTAAGTGACCCCAAAGGTGCTGTGACTGCGACTTTTAGCTACAAGAAAATCAAGTACTGCTAATTTTTTTGCAGGTAAAAGTTGCAGCTCCATTGACTTGCATTAATGAAGGAGTCGCAGCAGAACACATGAATCTTTGGTCGCAGCCATAACCTTGCGGAAACCTATTTAATACATTAGTATAGAGGGATGCAGTTGGAGACTTTCGTGTGAACGTAGGGTCCCAACCCACAATATCTTATAAGAAGTGAACGTCACACTTGAGTTGTGCTGTGAAATTTTCTTTGTTTATTCGTATATACAAGTAGAGTAAAACGTTTTTCGGTATGAAGATACCGTCATCAGACTCTCCGCCTTGTTCCATGCAGAGTCCGCTTAAAGTAAACAAACTGGTAGCAGTAAGACGCTGTGCAGCAGCAGGGGGCGAGAACGCCAGGGAGAAAAAGCGCTTTTTCTCCCTGGCGTTCTCGCCCCCTGCTGCTGCACAGCGTCTTACTGCTACCAGTTTGTTTACTTTAAGCGGACTCTGCATGGAACAAGGCGGAGAGTCTGATGACGGTATCTTCATACCGAAAAACGTTTTACTCTACTTGTATATACTATTTAATACATTCTTCCATCTATTCCCTGTTTATGGTGGGGTCCAGAGGCAGGTTCTGTTACCTATCCAATGATAGTCTCACGTTACAAAGACCTGGGTAATTCCCAGGGTGTCTACAGAGGTGCAGGCACCAGTTTTGCTTAAGAAAGAATTGTAGGTTTTCTGATGTTAGACAAGGACTGATGCAACTCATGCTGGACGGTACATTTAATGAAGCAACCATACGACATTCTGGTCACCGGATATCATGGTTGCTTCCATAACTGTGTCGTCCAGCGTGCAGCTGCATCTATTCGTACCCAGTAGCAAATCGGGTGAAAAAGTATCATTGGACCAATTACATTGTATGGCAGCAAATGTAATTACATGGGATATGCAGGGAAGAAAAATAAAGCTTGTCAGTTCATTCCCATTTGCTTGGCTTTATTTTACTCGCCACTCCTTGTATCACTGTTATTTACATGCAGTCAATCTGTGGACAAACTACATTTCCCATGATGCATCTGCCTGCTCTCACTCTCTGTGTACCCCTCCCTTCTCCGCTCTCCCCTGCAATATAATGCTAGGTAATGAATCTCTCCCACATCTGAGGTCACATGATGCTGTGATGTTTTGTTTGCAGGCTCGCTCCCCACTTGACGTAATGAATCCTGTAACATCCTTTGCTATGGTTACATAGTGACACTGTCAAGTGATATCAAGTCTCAGCTATTTGGGCTTTGGCTTTTTCTTAAAAGTTGCATATAATGGTTTTGGAAATAGCCGTGTGCAGTCATCCACCACAGTGCCAAATATGAAATATTAGATGTGCTAGTGCAATATGGTAATTGTCATGTGACCAATGTTACTTTGTAGTCCTAGTCTTTGGCTCCTGCTTTCTATGACCGATATGCATTGCAGTGCTCCTCTTTGACCACCAGGGAGTGCTGTTATATATCAGTGAATACTTTGATGTATATACTGTATGAGGCTTTATATTATGATCGTAAAATCGATCTAACTCGTAGTAAACCAGCATTGTTTCTCACAGTTCGGTCAGCGCTGATACAATAATGATGTGATGCAGAACTTTCCCATTCTCCTAATATCAGGCTGCACCTAGTCTCAGCGCCCGCACAGCTGCCAGGTGACTGATAGCAGCTGAATAACAGATTTTCATGATCTTCTTTATGTCCTCAGGAATGCTGTTCACTGCCAATGAAGCTCCTAAAATGAACGTCTATTACATACCGGTAAGTTCTGTTGATATCCGCAAAATTAACAGCAAGTTAAAGGGGTTTGAAATTAATGGGGACCCCTCCGATTATGAGAACTGCCTTGCAGGGCTGTGGAGTTGGAGTTGGGGACAGTTTTGGGTTGAGTTGGAATAACAACTGTGATGTATATAATGAAAGGGAATCAGTCAGGGACACGACACCATGTTCCGGCCCCTATGGACCGGGCGTTTAGTGTCCCAAATCACTCTGTGTTATAAAGCCATCTGTGCTCATAATAAAATAAAAAAGCTTTATACTCCCCCCGCCACTGTACTTGTCATACTGGAACAGTTCTTCACCTCAGCGTCAGTGTACATGCCTCGTACCTCAAACACTTGCACGGTGAAGACATGGTGTACGTCCTCCGCTTCATTGACGAACTGCGCATGCGCTGGGAGCACCAGAGAGAAGGCCGATGAGACTTATTACAGGGCACTAAACCCCCGGTCTATAAGAACCTGTGATTGGTTTAGTGTCCCAATTCGACCTGACAGGTTCTCTGTAATAATTTTTTGGTTATTATACCATTATTAATACTGTCGGTCATTTATGAATAAGTGCTTAACCACACAGATTTGTCAATGTGTTCTCTAGGAAAGCTGGGTGGAATCTAGCTAAATGTTACCTATTAACAAACCAAAACTGTATAGTTGTCACCACATTTTTCAACCGTCCTAAATATTACAACCTGCTCAGTGATCTAGAAGTAGGGGATATTCCTCTGCATAACAAAGGCAGATCTGCTGCTTGTGATCCTGAGAAAGCTGGGTATTGTAATGGCTGACTTTCCTATCTCATTGACAACTATTGTTCCTATTAAAACACAGCTAAAGAGTTTTTTTTTAGAGCTTATAGGGGTTTTCCAATCTGGACAAGTTATGTCCTATCTATGCACATCGGTGGTGTTCCAACCACTGAGACCCCCACCGATCAGGAGAACGGGGAAGGTTTGTCGCCCGTTCTGAATGGAGCAGTGGCTGGGCAGCGCATGCGCTGCTTCATTCATTTCAATGGGATTGCCAGAGATGCCCAAACTACAGCAGCACTCCTATTGAAATGAATGAAGGGGTGCATACGGTGCCCAACGACTACTCCAGTCAGAACCCCCCACTGAACTGCAACATATGATCTATAATGTGGATAAAGGCAAATAACTTGCCTAGATGGGAAGACCCCTCTTACTACTAGAAAGAAGGGGCTTTTGGACTAAGAGTTCATATAAGGTGCTTTACAGTCAGCTGGGACTCTGCAACTATAGCATAAAGCGTTTCGTGCGACATTTTGTAGTTAAAAATTCTACACAACAAATGGCCATGTCCTGTGGTTGGAAAGTGAAGGAACGCCCAGCTGAACCCACATCCTATCATGAGAACATGCAAAGCTCTGTTCACCGCTCCGTCACCATACAGTCAGTCATAGAAACAAAGGCAGACAAAAATAGATGGTGGTCTGCAGGGGATAAAGGTGCCAGCCGAGACCTAGACCTGGGTCAAATCCAATAGATGCAGATTTCCAGCTCCTGGATTACAGTGTAATATCCAATTATCCAGTCTAGGGCTGGTTATAGGCTGACATATGTTCTGTCTGACATAAAGCAAACCGCCTGCAACAGACTGTCCCCGGGCCCACCATTAGAATAATTAATACTAAAGGGGATGAACCTGTATACACAAACACCTAAGTGGTGCTCTGCTTCATGTATGTATTAAAAAACCGCCATAGTCATGCAAATGAACTACCGCCTGGCCAGTAAGGGCTTGTTCACATCTGCACCCGTACGCCGTTATGTAGGTTTCTATTTCCTGCACAAAACCGAGCAGGAGACGGAAAGCTGTAGGACTCTTTCAAACCCATTCATTTGAAAGGTGTCCAGCCGTGAGCGCCGGTGAGCGTTTTATGCTCTCCGCGGCGAAACGGTTTTTTTTTTTTTTTAAACTGACACAGAGTCAGACATGCAATACTCTGTGTCCCGTTTAAAAAGAACAGTTTCGCCGTGGAGAGCTCAAAACGCTCACCGGCACTCACGGCTGGACTCGGCATGACAGGTTTCCGTCAGGTTTCCGTCTTCAAACCTGAGAACGGAGTCCAGACGGTGAGAACCCGGCGTAAGGGATTATGCCACGTAAAGCGTTTATTTTCTATCCATTTCAGCAGTCGGGCCTCCCACGATCCTGAGAATGGGGGTGATTTCTCCTACTGAGAACACCCCTATTCGTAGGATCGAAGGGGGTTCTCAGCGGTCAAACCCTATTTATACTCTCCATAGGATATTGTGTATGCCCTATCCATAAATATTCTACATGGCATAACCCCTTTGAGATATCATACCCACAATAGACAATAGCGACTATGACCATCCGCAATAGTAATGTATAGAATCTCCCATAAAATAGTGAAAAAAAAAAGCTTTAAAAAAAATATATAATAAAAAAAAGTAAATAAAAGTTGTAAATCCCTCCTTTCCCTAGAATACATATAAATGTAGAAAATGACTGTGAAACACAAACACATTAGGTATCCCTGTGTCTACTGAATATAAGGGATCTGCAGTGCTCCTATTCCATCAGGAAGGGGTTAATAGGAGCACTGCAGATACCCTATATACAGCCAGGCTGAATTCCACGTGGGGGAAAAAAAAACAGTCCTCAAGCTCAGGGAAGGGGCAGACAGACAACCAAAACACCCCCCTCCCCTTCCCCAGCAACTACTGCACCCAAAAACTCCCACCATTTTAATTTTTGAAATTTTCCAGTAGCTGCTGCATTCCCCCCCCCCCCCCCGGCTTATACTCGAGTCAATAAGTTTATACGGTAATAATTTTAACAAAACTTCACAGTAATATATAAGAGAAAACCATAAAAACCTGTTCAATATGGGGAACACGCATGTGTCAAAAAAAATAAATAATTTTTGCTTTCCCGACCTTCTTCCCCCCAGTGATTAGGAGCTAATCTAAATTAAACGCTTTCATGGGTGTATTGCAAAATGGCCTCAGGATAAAAGGGTCATTCATCTTCCAAAAAACAAGACCTCAAGCAGCTACATCAACAAAAAGAGTTTAAAAAAAAAAAAAAGTTATTTGTATGTGGGAAGGCAGAAACAAAAGAATGCAGGCCATCTGAACAAATACATGACCCAAATGTCTGACAGTGAAATGGTTAAATTGCAAAACTTCCCGTACTGTTGGTTGAACTCCATGTTCTTTCTGGTTTTTCTTTTTGTTTTTCTGGAATAAAAAAGAAAAGAAAAGAAGGGGCCACACGGTGGCTCAGTGGTTAGCACTGTAGCCTTGCAGTGCTAGAGTCCTAGGTTCGAATCCTGCCAAGGGCAAAAAACCATCTGCAAGGAGTTTGTATGTTCTCCCTGTGTTTGCTTGGAATTCCATCCCATACTCCAAAGACATACTGATAGGGAAAAATGTACATTGTGAACCCTATGTGGGGCTCACAATCTACATAAAAAAAAAAAAAAATTATATTCTGAAATTTTTATTATTATTATTATTTTTTTTTTTAACAAAGATCAAGTTTTTCACAAACGACTTGTGAAGGTGACCTTGGTGTATGGCATACTGGGTGAGGGGAAGACGATAAAGGCTGTGGATGTTTTTGGCTCTTACATATGTTGCTGTTTATTTTACGATGGACTAGGCCGCCACCTTCTGCTATTTTCAGATAACCTTATGGAGTTTCTAACCTGCACTTGGCCCCAGACTTTGCCCCGGCCCCTTGTATGTGCGTTCCTCCCTATCTACATCCTGTGTGATCTGCTCTTCCTGATAATTGGGCGCTTTTCCCCACCTCTTCCTGTTGATATCTCTAAGGCCACATGCACATGATCGTGTGAGCCTTCTTTCCCGGCCTGGGCCTGGTCGTGTGTATAAAACTCACTGTATATAGTATATGATGCTATAAAGCATTGAGCTCTTGTGTGGCCAGCTTTATTTCCATTCAGTACTATAGTGATCCAGACATTCAGGAGCTCACAGCGCCATAACAAACTATTATTTAGGGAGTTTCATAAACAGGGTAGAGTTTAGTCACAGAAATATGGACAGTGTTTACTGGACTGGTCATAGTTCGGTGCATACGACCTAACACTGAGAGTAAGGAGGGGGAAATCAGACAAATCCAGAATTAAGTCTGGTTCGGACGGG